>NC_051307.1:193775928-194094261 GCF_015220235.1 Choloepus didactylus | reverse complement strand
ATAGTAAAATGAATAAACAAATTGTGATACATTCCTACAGTGAAATACTAAACAACAATGTAGAAGAACATGGTGTGTATCACAAGCATGATGTTTAACAAAGAAGTTAGGCTCTCAGATATCCTGGTAATGTTTGGTCCCTTAAGTGTTGAGGTAGTAACATATTTTGGAAGTTCTTGGTGCCTGAGTGAGCTTTGATAACTTTGAGCTTTACTCTAAGGCCTTTGCATGGGAGTTTTAAAAAAATGTGAGTTTAGCATGTTTTTCTTGGACCAGTGCCTTTGCCAAAGAAGGGCATTCCAGTCTTCTGCTTGGAAGGAAGGGATCTGGCTGCCAGAGTTCATGTAGCACAGTAGAAGAAGACAGCTGGGTGTTTCAGTATTCCTTGTGCATAAATTCACTTGGTCTCTCTTCAGCTTGGTCTGCTTTCTCTCAGTCCAGAGACCTTCTGTTTTATTTTTTGTAGAATAAATTTCCAGTCTTCTGTCTGGTTGAAAACCTAGTGGCAGTTACCTAAATTCATTGGGTAGGAAAGGTAAATTAGGGATCAAACCACCTTTAATAAGATTTTTCCCATTATTTAGTATCTTGCCACTTTTCCTTCACCTGTACTTTTAGGAAATACCTTATCAATAAGTAGTACCAGGCAAGTCGATATTCATTTGGAAAAACAAATCGGATTCCTACTTCAAACCATATGATAAATCAGTTTCCAGTGGATTGATGACTTTAATGTGAAAAGCAAAGAGAAGAAGGAGAAAGAGAAAGAAGGAAAAAGAAGGGAAAGGGAGAGAGGAAGGGGAAACGTAAATAATTATTGCTTTCAAATAAAAAACAAAAGATCAGTGTCCAAATGGAAGAAGAAGCAAAAGATGTGATCAGGCATTTCACAAAAGAGGAAATATGAACAGCAGAGAAATAAATAACCATCATTACCTATTGCAAAAATGCAAATTAAGACCACAAGATATCCTCTTTAAACCCCATAGATGGGTAGACATTAAGGAGTGTCGTGGTCCTAATGTTGGTGAGCTGTAGCTCATACCGTGCTGGTGGGAATCAGCTGGGACAACTGCTGTGGGAAACAGTTTGGCACTGTGTCATGGAGTTGAATGTTTGAAGTTCCATTCGTGTGCATGAACCCTAGCAATTCTGTACCCGTTCACCAGGAGAGAGATGCGCAGTGTGCTCGGCAGCAGTGTCTGTAAGATCACAGGCCAATGGCAGCCTTTACATCTCACAGCGGGAGAGAAATAGGGGTACATTCTGCCTGTTCACTTAAAACAAAACAAAACTGGCCTGATAGTGATTTTATTTCTGAAAAAGAAATGTCTACATTCTTCTTATATCAAAAGGAGTAGGACCATTTTCATGGCATACATTTCTATGCCACCATCTGTAGGAAAATGTCATGCTTTCTCTTATTTTAGTCAATTGAGGCAGTGCTCCAAAATGCAGGGCAAGCTAGAGGCAGGCTTTTTGATGGTGGTGATTCGTGAGTCAGAGTGAGATCAAAAGCAGAGTTAGCCTTCCCTGGAAAATTTGAGGTCTTAAGATCTCTGCATTCAAGAAAGCAGTATCCTGAGTTTCATGATGATGATGATAATGATGACAGTGACGACGATGACAACCATTTCTTGAGTATTTACCACGTCATGTCTGAGACTATTATCTCCTTTACACTTTACAGCAATCCTAAGTAGGCATTGTTATTCTGTTTTATAATTTGAAAACTGAAGCTTTTAATAATTTAAGAAATTTGTTCAAGGTCATACTGTTAGAAAGTGCTGTAGCTGGGAATCATATCCCGATATTGTGAAGTTAGAAAGAAGATTGATCTTGCTGAGGACAAGGGAATAAAAATCTAGGAATCATAATGGACCGCAGAACATAGTAACGTTTTCGGGGTACTGTTGTAGTATTGTTGTTTACTACATTGACTTCTTTTTGAAAAATCAGCCTGACACTTGACACTGTAAGAAAGCATAGATGTCACAAACAGGGAGGTGGTACTTTTGCCCATACTCAGCATGTATTAGCATTTATTTGCTAGGGTATTCTGTGTAATTAAAAACAATTTTTTTTAAACTTTTTAGGCCACTGATATTATTTAATATTTTAAAAACATTTAAATTTAGATTTTGAGTAGGAAACTCACATTCATGGTTCAAAACAAAAAGAAATTCAAAAAGTGAAAAACCTCCTTTCTACCTCTTTGCCCCATTGCTACAACTCACCAGCTGCAAAGTTTAAGTTAATATAAAGTTAAACATTATCTTTAGTTGCTTATTTATCTTTCCAGAGTATATTTTTCATCCATCAAGTGTGAATATAGATTATTTTCCTCTTTACAGAAAAAGCACATTATTTTTTGAATCTTGCGTGTTTCACTTAACACAGTATCTTAAAGTTCTTTTTCTCTAGTATATAGAAACCATCCTCTTTTTTTTTTTCCACAGCTGCGTTATAAGGATATGCCAGATTTTAGTCAATCCCTTTTTGCTGGACACTTGTTTTTCCCACAGTTTTTTTTTTTTTTTTTTTTGCTGTTGTAAACTGCAAAATATAAATGTGCCGTATCTTATGTATACAAATATATCTATAGAATAATTTCTTTGTCGAGGTAGAATTAATATATTTATAATTTTGGAGATACTGCCAACTTATTCTCCATGGGATTTGTACTTATTTCTGTTCCCACAGCAATGTACTAGAGTGTTAGTATCCTCAGTCTTTCCTATCAAGCTTTCTGATTTTTGGCCATATAAGTGATAAAACAAAGGTTCCTTTTTAATGTATATTTTTCTTATGAGCAAAGTGGAGCATCTTTTCTGTTTGAGTTATTTTATTATCTCTGTATTATCTTTTCCTGTCCTTCTTTGTCTTATCTTTCGTGTTGTTAATTTTTTTCTAATCAGTATTCAGGAGGGATGTGTTTATGTGTGTGTGTTATTAGCCTTTCTGAAATGAATTGGAAATATTTTTCCCCAGTTAATTTGTCTTCTGGCTTTGCGTATGGTATTTTTTCCGATGCTGTTTTTTTTTTTTTTTTTAAGCTTTGTATGTAATATAGCTGTATAAATTTCAAGCAAACAGATATCAAACAGTAGAATTAAGAAAAGGCCTTGGGAAAAACAAGGACCAAGGAATTGCTATACAGAAATAGGAAAAGCCTGAGGGAAGTTTCAACAGCAGTATTTCTTTGTTCAGCTACTGTTTATTGAGTACTTATTTGTTGTGAGGAACTGAGCCCAGAAGTGAAAAGATTCTGTGGTGAGCACAAACAGATACAGTCTTGTCCTTGGGTATTTTTAGCTCTACTGGGGCCACAAATGTTATCAAGGAATTGAAAATGTATTATAAAATTGCAACTGGGTAAGGGTCTTAAAGTATTCTCTGCTATGGGACAGTATCATAGAAGGCTTTAATTTAAATAACTTGGTGGAAACTGTGGTGGATTCTAAAGGATGTGTTGGAGAGAGCCATTTAGGCAGAGGCATAGCTTGTTGCTGAGGAAGGAATTGCATTTTAGGAACTAAAAGATGGATAGTGTGAATGGAGAAGAGAAAAGGCAAGTCAAAGCTAGAGAAGTTGGGGCCGGGGGATGGGGAGGGTGTAGATCTTATAGGTCTTTGTGGGTCAGGATGAGGAGTTTTAAGAATTCCCCTGTTAAGTACAATGGGATGCCAGTGCAGGGTTTAAACAGGAGAGCAACTTGATGGATCAGTTTAAAAGGGTGCATGAGGGTTAGAATGATAAAGAGTGGAAGCAGATAGACTTGTTAGGAGACTATTGTAGTGGTACAAGATAGGAAGGATAGTAGCTTATGCTTGGTTGAGAGAGAAGTAGTGGAAGGAGACCAGAAATATTCAATGAGTGAATTGATATGGGAAGTAAAAGAAAGGAAGGTTGTTACAGATGACTTCTAGGTTTCTAGTTTGTGTCATGGGGTAGAGATGGACATTCAGTAGAAGGCTGCACACTGGAAGACAACCAGATTTGGTAGCGTGAAAATGGTGTTTGTTTTGGATATAGAGAGTTTGAAGTGCCTGTGAGAGAAACTAAAGCAGATGTCAAGTCAGCAGATGAATATATAGGTCTATAGCTTAGAGGTCATGTTTGGGCTGCAGATATGTAGTTGGAAGACATCTTTGTATATAGGTGGTAATTCAAATTTTGGTGGCAGTGAGATAGCCTGAGTCAAATGGGAAAAAAGAGATGAGTTAGTAGGCCTAGAACTGAGTCTCAATAAACTTAAGCCTTTAGGCACATACACAGCAAAGTACACAGAGAAGGAGCAACCAGAGAAACTGGGGTAGAAAGCCAGGAAAGTATAATATCACGGTAGCTAAGAGAACAGAGGAGGAGGAGGGAGTGTCATCTGTGTTGGATGGTGCTGATTTGTCAAGATAGGTGAAGGCAGAACAATAACCATTGAATCTGATGCCATCAAGGATGTCAGTGACCTTAGAGTGATGAGAGTGAAATCCAGATGGTAGCGAGTTGAGGAACACGTAGGATAAGGAGAAAAATGGAGCCAGTAAATAACAGATTTCTCTTTTAAGAGGGTTGTCAGAAGGGGAGGAGAGCAGCAGAAGGGCAGTTGCTAGAAGAGCATGAAGAAGTCTTTTTGCTGTTGTTTGTTGAATGGGGAGAGTGAACATATAAAAAGGAAAATGAGTAATCAGCAGTTTTAAGGTTCTGAGCCAATGAAAGGGAATGCGATCCAAGGCCCATGTGGAAGGAGAGCGAGTTCCACTGGTGAGAAAGGAGGAAGGGAAGCTAGGATGGCAACTGATGTCAGTAGGTGTGTATCTTGGGAATTGGAAAGGAGGGCTTTCTGAATGACGGTTTCTATTTTTTCTGTACAGTAGGAGGCAAGAGCACTCACTCAGAGCCTCAGGAGAGGATGCAAGGTTGGAGGTTTGAAGAGAAGAAAATTTTGAAATAGTCATTTAGACTGTGGGCATAAGTTAACCAAGGAAATACAGTTGGATTGCTTTACCTGTCCTTGACCATTCGTTATTGGTGTCATGTGTTTGTAGTGAGTGAATCTGCCCTGTGTGTAGCCTATTGAGCAGCCTTCTCTGCAGGCATTCGCAAAGTAGATCATCAGCTTTGTCCAGAGTCCGTTTTGCTAGATGGGTGCAAAGAAAAGAAAGAGGGCCAAGAGTGTAATCAAATGGTAGATGGGATATAATCTGCACCAGGAAGGAAGTGAATGTAAGAAAGGGTGGTCAATTGGAAGAACATGTCATGGATCATCTAGTAGAAGTTCCTGGGAAGTTGAGGAACTGTCACAGTGGAAGTACTTGAACACACAAGTAGGAACAAGAGTGCTTATGGTTAGAGTGAATGTTTGAAATACTTGTCTTGGAGGATATGCAGTTAAGTGCAGTAATCTTTAACTCTGGAAAAGTGGTCCTGCAGATGGCGAGGCTGGTCAGGGAGCTGGCAGGCAGCCCACCTTGGGAAGCAGGAAGGGAAGACGGGTGCCCATGTTCCTGGTGTTTTTTGGTCCCCCACCTTAAATTGGGCTTTTGGAACAGGTGTCAATTAATCAAAAGTTTCCTGGAGTCACTGCTGTTCTCTTGGAAGCCCCCAGACACAGTGATGGTAGATGTAAATTGGGTTATACCGAATGTCCCTAGGAGCTCAAGGCTGGCCGGCTTACCAGGTTAGCCCCAGTCATTGCATTACGTCATTCATGGTTGATATTTTCCATTTGTACTCGTCATGACATAGTGGGGTCTTACTCTTCTGCAGTTTACTCATTATCAGTAGGTAATGTGCTCCAAATTATTTTCAAGTAATGTTGATGTATTTCTGCTAATTCATAAGTAATTTTCCTGGCATTTTGACCAATGTCACGTATTTGTTAGAGCATGGCTAGGGCTGTAGTCAGTGACTAGAATAGAGGGTGCTAACTGGTTGATAAGGAACTTGCATCTTTGATTTAGTTTTGTCCCCATGCATTCATTAATAGGGCTCCAAATAATAGTAAAGAGGGAATATATCTCCTAAAGAGCCACATAAATGCCAAAAGTTAAAATTTCAGTATACTTGATCTATGTGAATGTATTATGTCCAAATTCACCTCTTTCTAACATATAGTGGGAGTAGTTTGGAAGTTCTCTCCAAGAAGTAAGATGTTGGCTGGTATGAGTGAGTGTAACGTAATGGAGATGTAGATAATAGCAAACAGGGAGATTGCTGTAGAGGGGTTTTGCACAATGAAATCAGTGGACTCATTGTTCTTCAGGGAGTTGAGAGGAATGGGAACCTGGAAAAATAACTGTTGGTCCAGCAAAGAGGAGAATGTATGGGGGAGGCCTACAACTTTGCAGCAACACTCTAACTATCTAGGGTTGTGGTCCTGGGTGTTCTCCATTTCTGGGTTGGAAACTGTTGGATCAGAGATTGATGTTTAATGAATGCCTGTGATTCTTTTTAAAAGGCAGAAATCATAAAACTAGTGGACAAAGGAACATTGTGAAATCCAGATGTTTAGTGTCTGCTATCTATATAGCCCAGTGTTACTGTGAAACTTTTTTATTTGCATTTATGTACACAGCTTACTGAAAGAACTAGATTTCTTGTGAATTGCCTGAGGTTCCAAGGAAGTTAATTACTATTGACCAACAAAAGTCATCTTCTGCAGTCAGCTTGTGGTCCCACTTCGATCTTTGAACACCGAAGCCCTCTTCTGTACAGAAGCCTGTGTTTGCCTTTTGTCTGTGGTTGGAGAATGTTGTCTCTTTTCATTGGCTAAAGGCAAATGAAATCAGGGCATTGTTTTGTAGTATGTTGGCGGAGAGATTCAAAGTTGCCTTATTTCCTTTCTGCATAAGGCAAAAATTGACTGTGCTTGACAGGCTGCTACAAATCTAAATGTCACCATGATACGGACTGTGCCCTCTGGCAACACTTGCCTTCGTGGCATTAGTGGTAAGACACTATCAATTATTTTATCATGAGAGGTAATCTTTTGTGCTTTCCCACATGTAGACTGGTGATGTACATCGAGAGAGACAGCAGAAAGACCACTGCAGGCAAGGAGCAGCAAAGCAGCAGTGAATACCTGTCCAAATGTCTGGACCTCCTCATCCATCACATTGTGCAGGAGCTGCCGGGAGTCCTGGGTAAATGGGGGTCTCGTCCTCAGGCCCCACTGCTACCTCCCTTTCTGTGACTTAGCCTTAGGCGTCACTGAGTTTTTATTCTTACTTTTCTGTTATTGCAGGCAAGTGCATAACATTTTTTCTTGGCCTTGCAGTTTCAAGATTTAAGTTTGTCTTTTCTGTTTGTATAATTATTTCCCATCAAAGTAATGATTGAGATCAAGAGCAGATTACAGGCTATTTGAAGGTATTTGTGGTAAACTGGCAATTTTGGGAAATAAACCAAAAGGGAAGTGTTTTAATTGTTTACAATTGGCCTTACACTGGTGTTTTGGGTAATTTTTCTCAAAATACCTTCCTGCCTAATCCTGAAGGAAACTGTTTTCTTTTCAAGTTGGAACCAAATTTTATTTATTGTAAAAGGAATTTTAAAACAGATAGGCATTAACATTTAATGCTAAAGAATTTTGATATGACATTAAAGTTTGAAAATTTTCTTTAGTTTGCAAAATTATCTTCAAGATAAAAATATCTAAAACTGATTTGTAGATGATGTTTATTACAGTTTAAAAAATGCCTTATTGCATTATTGTTTGCAGAAAATAAATCTAAGGAATGTGTACATTTGCTTTAAATCCCATTCCATGCTTTTCCAGCAGATGTAGCTATAAACCAGAAATGTTTAAAGTATTAAATTTGATCCAAGGCATTTAGCAAAATATTTAGACTCAGAAATTTGGAATAATAAATCAAAGTAATGAAAATATATTCCTGGTAGATTGACAATAGCTTTTTGCTCTTCTTTAGTACTTTGGGAGAGTTAATACTTTTTTTTTTTTTTTTTCTTGCCTTTTAATGACTGAAAATAGAGCATTTCAAAATTTATTTTGGATTTTAACCATTTATTTTATCTCCAAAATCTTGTCCCATTGGTAAGTGACTTCTTTATTACCAGACTGTGTTTTAGGATATGGTGATAAGACTCTGATGTCCACAAAGCAAGTTTTATTCCTAATGAAGCCATTCAATGAGAAGTTTTAGGACTTGATGTCTTTTTATTTCCACCCTATTCTAATTTTTTAAAAGTTGTGAGCTATATAATTTTTATAATAACCGTTTCCATTTACAGAAGTAGTAAGCATTGAAGTTTGGTTGAAATTTGGAAGATACAGGGGAAAACCCCACCAGTCTACTCTAACAGTTTGTGAATTCTGTTTTAGATTTCTAGGTGAGAATTGGTTGATAATGTTGATGTAGAAACTCACATTCTATCCCCAGAGGCCACAACTGTCTGTTCTAACTTCAGTGTGGGTTAAATGCCCCAGATCCTACCCACTACTTGTATTTGGAGATTAATGACATCAGCAATCCCATTAGTATTTGGGCAATGACCAGTGGGGTACCCAGGTATTTGTGGTCTTTCACCTCTGTGCCTGCGCTGATGTGTTCACAGGTGACATTCTGAATGCCTTGGCTAACGTTTCCGGTCGTAAACATCCATCAACAGTTCAGGTGAAGCAGCTGAAGATGTATCTCCCCCTGATGCCTATAGTGCTTCACCTTGTAATGTCTCAGGTACTGTTTTGCTGGGGAAAAAAATAATACAGATGTGGCTCCTTTCCTTGTAAACTGGAGCTCAGAAAAGTCTACAGAGTCAAAACATTTCTTTTTTTTTTTTTTTTTTTGCTTTTTGTTAAACCAACAGTATACATGCCTTTCAGGATTTAATCTGTGGAAACTCTCATCATACAGGTGTTTCGACCTCAAATTGTAACCGAGGAGTTCCTTTTCAGTTATGGAACTATTCTTGTAAGTAATACTGAATTTTTCATGTTCCTAATAAAATTGTGGCTGTCTCTACTGTTTGTCGAATTTGGTGTCAGAATGAGGTAATTTAAAATTCCTAGTGGTATTTATTTGTCTCTAGGGAAGTGACCTTTTTATATTTTTATCTGTTGATTGTAATAAAATTTGACATTTGGAGGAAAATACGTTCTCTTCTGATAATGTATTTCTTCAGAGACAGCCCCAAGCAGAGTAAATAAGTCCATGGGAGTGTGCTCATAGATTTTGGTATTAAACATCATGAAAAAATATAAATAATAAAATGGTTGAAGATGGACTGCTAAGATAATGTGATATGTTATCATCATTATTTACTTTAGCTTACATTATCCAGTCATGTGCAGTATCTTTTTTTTTTTTTTGATGGCATATTTCTGAGTCAGGTTCAATTCAATTTTTTCTTTAATTTAATTTTGGTGATATGGGTAACAGTGGAAAACAAATCATTGTACTATCTTTCACTTCAATCTTTGCTCGCAAAAAATAGTCTTTTTATTCAGATTGTGATTCATGAATTGTGATATCTTTTCCCTTTGCTGGGAATACATACAGAGTAGGTAGTTGAAAAAATGGCAAATTATACAAAAGGGAAAGCTAACGTGTGTGTCATGCTGCATCTCCAGTCCTACTTTGATATTAATAATAAATACTGATCTAGGGTTTCAAAAATGACATAGGGGTTTCTATCTAAAATGAAGAACACATCTCAATTGTATTGTTAGTTTGGAATGGAAAAACAATTGCCGTATACAACTGAGAATATGGTTTTCTAGAAGGTTCCCTATAGGGTGAAGTGTGAGGTTTTAAAGTATAAATGTTAAGTGTAGGCCACTGATTGTTAGGAAGCAGTGTGATCAGACAGTGCAGTAGGGATCCTTTTGCATTCAATTTCAAATCTTTATTTTTCTAGCACCTTGAATCCTGAATTCTAGAAAATATATTATTTTGGTAGTACATTCATGAATCTGCAAGTTATTAGAAATTAATGTACTGCTTTCTTTAGTTCATTTTTTTCTGCTTTTAAATACGCATGGGCATCATCTGTGGGCATAATTACAATTATGACTGTAATTAGTCATGCCGAGGACTATAAATCTGCATTTATAATTCTATTGCATTGACATATTGGTGCCTGAAAAGAGTCATTTTGCCTTTGCAGCCCAATTTGGAATATTTTGGCACAGGGTTTGATTGTTTGGGGATAAGTATAATTGTCCTTTCTTGTTATAACTTTTTTCTTATGAGCCTCGCCTTTCTCTGCCTCTGTTTACTGAGTATCCTTTAGGTTTCCAAGGTAACTCTGAGTGTCCCCAACATAGAAATCTTTATGGACTTTAAGGCGGAAGCTTGTCTGCTCCTGGCAGTGCCATCCTGAGGACAGTCTCCTCGCCTTCTCCAGGAATGGGCGTGCTCCTTGGGGGAGGGGTGTGTTCTGTCGGCTCTTCTCCGTGTAGGCACTTTTAGGGAGTTAGAAAATAACCAGCCTGGTTCAGAGGTCATTATGGTGTATTGAAAAAAGCCTTTAGCAGTTTTTTCCTTGATAATATCAGCCAAGTGGAGGAAGTTTAGGCAAATCAAAGGAAGAAGGTCTTTGGCTCTCCTCAGGCAGTTTTCCTAGTTTGAATCATGACCAGTTCCCAGAATTCTTCCTCTTTTTTCTTATCCAATTTGTTATTTGGCATTATCCGTGTGTTCGCCTTTCTGAAACTCAATGTTGATGGCACTAGGAACTAGGAAAGGAGGGAATTACCGACTAATATTCAGGACCTGGAGTTAGTTATCCACAGAGTTCTTGCGTCCTTTAGTGTGAACTGTGGAGAGTTGGATGTTGCTTCTCTAAGTTGATTTGTAATCTCTCCAGGAGATGCCAAAAATATTATTCAAGTCACTGTGCCCTAGTGAGACCAGGAGGCACTGTCAGCTCACCCAGTTCCTATGGCCCCTTAGAAATTTACAGTACAGATTAGTATATTAAAACTTCTAGAGTTTTCTTGCTTTAAAAGAATTCTTTTTAATTTTGTTTAGACAGAGCTTTGCTAAACTTACCGGGATGGAGGGAAGGAAGCTCTCCAGAACATGAATTTGTCGCACTGTCCTGAGCACAGTGTAGCTTCTGTCCTGATGGCATGAGGGAGCAGGCCATTCACTTTTACAGACTTAGCATTGTGCTTTGAAAGTCTCATTGGTCATCTGGAGATGAGTGTTATTTTAAAATACATTTGGGAACTTACCTGGTAGACTAGCTACTGTGTTATGCCAGGTATGTTGTCCTTTTATATTTTAAAAATATGCTTTAATTTGAGGTATTTGGGCCTGGTCCACCTCCAATAGCTGTATCCTATAGCAGCAAGCTCCTGCCAAGAATTTCTTGGGCCTGCTGCTAAAGCAGCTCTTAAAGAGTTGTTGGTCTGCATCGGGGTGGGTGGGGAGCCGAGATGAGGTTGGTGTGTTCTCCATCTATCAGAAGGGTTGTAAGTTGCAGGCTGGAGGGAGGCTGGAACTGTGCTCCCATTGGCTTCAGTTTTCACAGTGGTGGCACGCCTTGGTTTCCCTGTACACCTGTAGATGTCTTTTCTTTCTTCTTCTTCTTCTTTTTTTTTTTTTTGTAGAATATTCAGGATACTTTTTATATTTGGGGGTATGGAGCATAGTAATTAACTTTTTTTAAAAATTCAATTTTATTGAGATTGTTCACATAACATACAATCATTCAAAGTGTACAATCAGTTGTTCCGGTACCATTATATAGTTATGCATTCATCCCACAATTAATATTTTTTTCAATTTTTAGAACATTTTCATTACTCCAGAAAATAAATAAAAATGAAAAAGAAAACTCAAATCCTCCCATACCCCTAAACCACCCCTGCTCCATTATTGATTCATAGTATTGGTATAGTACATTTGTTGATGAAAGAATGTCAGAATACTACTAACTGTAGTACATAGTTTGCAATAGGTGTATTTTGTCCCTATATACCCCTCTATTATTAACTTCTAGTTATATTGTCATACATTTGTTCTAGTTCATGAAAGAGATTTCTAATATTTATGCAGTTAATCACGGACATTGTCCACCATAAGGTTCACTGTTTTATACATTCCCATAATTTAACCTCCATCCTTCCTTCTGGTGACATACATGACCCCAAGCTTCCCCTTCCCACCACATTCATACACCGTTCGGCACTGTTAGTTATTCTAGTAATAACATGTTACCGTCACCTCTGTCCATTTTCAAACACTTAAGTTCAACCTAGTTAAACATTCTGCTCATGATAAGCAACCACTCCCCATTCTTTAGCCTTGTTCTATATCCTGGTAACATATATTTCATGTCTGTGAGTTTACATATTATAATTAGTTCATATCAGTGAGACCATACAATATTTTCCCTTTTGTGTCTTATTTCACTCAATATAATGCCCTTAAGTTTTCTTCATCACCCCATTTTTTTAAGATGGTTTTGTTCACCCACCATACTTTCCATCGTAAGTAAACAATCAGTAGTTCCCTGTATAATCACGTATTTATGCATTCACCACCATCACCACCGTCTATATAAAGACATCTCCATTTCTTCCACAAAGCAGGAGGAAGAGTCAAAGAAGGTAGACAAAAGAAAAAGAAAGAAAAAAAATGACAGCTAAAAAGCAACAAAAGGAAAGATAGAATTGAAATATAATAAAAGAGTCAGACAATATCACCAATGCCAGGAGTCCCATACCTTTCCCTTATATCCCCCTCTTATAAGTATTTAGCTTTGGTATATTGCCTTTGTTACATTAAAGGAAGCATAATACACTCTTTCTGTTAACTATAGTCTCTAGTTTGCATTGAGTGTATTTTTTCCCCAATACCATCCCATTTTTAACACCTTGCAAAGCTGACATTCATTTGTTCTCCCTCATGTAAAAATTTATTTGTATATTTTATCACAATTGTTGAGCACTCTAGATTTTACTAAGGTATACAGTCCCAGTAGTTATTTTCCCTCTTTCCTTCTGGTGTCCCACATGCCACTAACCTTCCTCTTTCAACCATACTCACAGTCATCTTTGTTCAGTGTACTTACATTGCTGTGCTACCATCACCCCAAATTGTGTTCCAAACCTCTCATTCCTGTCTTTTCTTATCTGTCTGTAGTGCCCCCTTTAGTATTTCCTGTAGAGCAGATATCTTGTTCACAAACCCTCTCATTGTCTGTTTCTCAGAGAATATTTTAAACTCTTCCTCATATTTGAAGGGGAGTTTTGTTGGATATAGGATTTTTGATTGGCAGTTGTTCTCTTTCAGTGTCTTAAATATATCACCCCACTTCCTTCTTGCCTCCGTGGTTTCTATTGAGAAATCCGCACATAGTCTTATCAAGCTTCCCTTGTGTGCTGGTTTGAATGTATTATGTCCCCCAAACACCATTATTTTTGATGTAATCTTGTGTGGGCAGACCTATCAGTGTTAATTAGATTGTAATTCTTTGAGGTTTCCATGGAGATGCGCCCCACCCAACTGTGGGTGATGACTCTGATTGGATAATTTCCATGGAGGTGTTGGCCTACCCATTCAGGGTGGGTCTGAATTAAATTACTGGAGCACTATATAAGATCAGATAGAAGGAGGGAGCTTGCTACGCCTGAGAGGGACACTCTGAAGAACGACCAGGAGCTGAGAGAGGAGCTTTAGCTTACAGGGACATTTTGAAGATGGCTGTTGAAAGCAGACTCTTGCTCCAGAGAAGCTTGAGAGAGGACAAATGCTCCAAGAGCAACTGAGAGTGACATTGTGAAGAGTTGCTGCAGCCTAGAGAGGGACGTCCTGAGAGAAAGCCATTTTGAAACCAGAACTTGGAGCAGACACGTGCCACGTGCCTTCCCAGCTAACAGAGATTTTCTGGACACCATTGGCCATCCTCCAGTGAAGGTACCTAATTGCTGATGTGTTACCTTGGACATTTTATGGCCTTAAGACTGACTGTGTAACCAAATAAACCCCCTTTATAAAAGGTGATCTGTTTCTGGTGTTTGCTTTCTGGCAGCATTAGCAAACTAGAACACCTTGTATGTGATGGATCACTTTTCTCTTGCTGCTTTCAGGATTCTCTTTGATGTTTGATAGTCTCATTATTAAGTGTCGTGGCATAGGCCTATTCAGATCTATTCTGTTTGGGGTACACTGTGTTTCTTGGATCTGTAATTTCATGTCTTTCATAAGAGATGGGAAATTTTCATTGATTATTTCCTCTGTTATTGCTGCTGGTCCTTTCCTCTTCTCTTCTTCTGGGACACGCATGACATGTACATTCACTCACTTCATGTTGTCATTCAATTCCCTGAGCCGTTACTCGTATTTTTCCATTCTTTTCCCTATCTGTTCTTTTGTGTGTAGGATTTCAGGTATCTTGTTCTCCAGGTCCTGAGTCTTCTGCCTCTTGAAATCTGCTGTTGTATGTTTCCATTGTGTTTTTCATCTCTTGTTTTGTACCTTTCATTTCCATAGATTCTGCCAGCTGTTTTTTCAAGCTTTCGATTTCTACTTTCTGATCATTCAGTGTTTTCTTTATATCCTTCATCTCTTTTGCCATATCTTTCCTAAAAGTGTTGACTTGGGTTTTTAATTGATTTAGCATATTTGTTTGAAAATCTTTAATTGATTGTTTCATTAAAGTGAAGCAATATCTCAGCTGTATCTCTGTTGAGGTGTAAGTTTGTTCCTTTGGGCCATATCTTTGTTTTTCTTTGTGTAATTTGTAGTTTTCTGTTGTCTAGGCATCTGGTTTCCTTGGTTACACCAGTCAGATTTTCCCAGACCAGAATGGGTTCAGGTCTCAGAATGGGGTTATATGCAGTGTCAGTTTTCTCTGAGGATGTGTCTTAGAAGATTGACAGACTTTCCTGTGAGTCTCTACTGCTGTGCTTTTCCTAACCTGCCCACCAGGTGGTGCCTGTCAGCCTGTCACTCCCCACTGGTGTAAAGAGGTATTGTCCCTTTAATTCTCAGTTTTTGTTGTTTCTGTTTTGACTGTTTTCCCTCAGGCCCTGGGGTCTGAGTTCTGAAGAGAGGGCTGGCACTAGAGCTGAGCCATACCTCCTTCCCCTTAGGGAAGATACAACCCCTCTAGGGAGTTATCTTCTGCACTTGAATTACTCCTTTGTCTCTCTGACTCTAACTCCACCGGTCTGGGTCAGAGCACTGCAAACTGAAAATGGCTGAGACTTTCTCCACTGAGCCACTCAGGTTGAGAGAGAAAACAAGAAAGAAAGCCCCTTTTCAGAGCCAGTCCACAGCTCCCCAGTTTCACCCATTGGTGGCCAGACAGCACCTGGTCTTTTGGGCTCCCTTTCCTGGGACACAGTCTTTTCTTGTTCTCTAAGGTCAGCCATCTCTAAAAGCCTTTGTATTTTTTTTTTTTTTTTTAAAATTTTTTTTTTTTTTTTTCTGTCAGCCCTACCTCCTCTCCAGTGGGAGTGACCTCAGGGTACTTTGCTGCTTGTTAGGGATTTGTCTGTGTTTGTAGCTTGTATTCATCAGTCCACATTTGCTAATTAAAACCCCAGTTGGAGCTAGGTTGAGCTATATTCACTTGCTCTGGGACTGCTGCTTTCTCCCACAGTGAGGTCTCACAGCTCAGTCTACCGTGGCGGGGAGGGGGCTCCCAGCATGGTTCTGAAGTTTTTACTTACAGCTTTTATGCTGAGATCTCAGCCATTCCACCCATTCCAGGTTGGTGTATGATGTGTGTACAGTCACAGTTTTCCCCCAGCAGTTGTACCAGATTATTTACTCATTGTTCCTGGTTATTTATTAGTTGCTCCAGGGGACTAACTAAATTCCACACCTCTCTATGCCACCATCTTGCCTCTCTCCATTAATTAACTTTTGTAAACTTTTCTTCCAAGTAGAATAAAGTTTTGGTCTTATGTTTTAAAGAAATTAGTGTTTGGAAACTTAACCCATTATCAGGCTTTCCAAGGCTTGAGGCAAAAGAGCATCCAGTTGACAATTGCTGTTTTCACTTATTATTGGCAGTGGTAGTGTCTCTATACCCGTCTCTCCATATTTCATCCAGAACATATTTGCGAAAAGGTTATGGGAAAACTCTGTTGAATATCATAATTCTTTTGGGCCTCCATTGAGAAGGACTGAAACAGGAAGTTGCAACATTAAGCAAGTATGTCAGGGAACTCATATTGTGTATTAACCTAATGTTCATTGTGTTTATTGTACCCTTCTAAAAATGCTACTTGATTGATGGACTGAGGAAGAGGACTGACTTTGTTGTGTCTTCTTAAGTTCTGGCCTCAGTTTATGAAAGTGCAATAGTTGCATGGTGATCATATTTTTCTACAAAAAGTCATCGTAATTCAAATTTTCAGTATAAGACAAACAAATATTTGCCATTCATTAATCTCCTTCAAACAATGCCACTTTATCCTTGTTAGTACTGTATAGCCATTCTTAATTTCATATTTTTATGTTTAGGAAATAAGCTTTCCCAGGGCAGGAACTATTTCCCTGCCCTTTTTTCCTCACTTCTCTCCCTGCTCCCCATCCCACTCTTTTTAGAGTACTATGAATGGGCTGGATGATAAAATTCTTCTGATAGATTTTTAATATGAGTGTTATTATGATATCAGTTAATAATCTTTACATAATTGCTTATTGTATATGTGGTACATGTCTTGGGCATTTAAGTCATTATTTTTTAATGCATTTTTAAAATTGTGAACTTCAACATATGTACATAACAGGATAACTTTCAAAGTATGATTCGACAAGTAGTTAGAGTACAAACCTCAAAGAATGTCATAGTTCCACAACTTCAGCTATTTCCATTATTGTAAAACCCAGCATACATACAGAAAGGTATCAACTTTTGATACACAGCTCAACAAGGAGTTACATAGGTAATTTCAAAAATTGCCATGGCTACAGTCTTGGGCATTTAAGTAATTATAAAAAGAAAGAGCACATATCCCTTAGAGATTTATATTATAGGTGGGATGTTGGTTTATTGATAGATTTTTACTTTATTTCAGTAGATTTCAGTTGTAGTAGATGAAGGAATTTTAGAGGGGACACACATACATTTTTAACCATGATACTGTCTACTTATTTGTTGCCACACAACTGTTCTTTTCATGAGTTTTTTCTTTTCTTTTTTTTTAACAAGCCATAAATTCATATAACTAATTTCATTACAGGAGCTTATTTTTAGCTTCTTTGAGGGAGTACTGCATAGAGCGCTGACCTTCCATAAAGGTGCAGTTTCCCTTTTGCCCTCCAGATGGGGCCATTTTCTGCACCATACTCCTCCAGCCAGTGAGCCTAGCAATGAGGTAGCTGTCTGTCCTTCTTGTTCCTCTGCTAAACCCCCCAGCTTTGAAGCTAGTGCCTTCAGAATACGTCTTGTGTTACCTCCAATGCTGTAATCATCTGTAGATTTAGGTCACTGCTCCTCGTTCTTCTAAAGTTTTTAGCACTGTTAATCTCTCCATGCTGCTCTTGTCATCATTCCTGGAGAATTTGATATTCCTGTAAAGGATCCTTCCAACACTTCAGCTTCTCAGCTGCTCCACCTCTTCCCTCTCTATGAGCTTGTCTTTCCGCTCGCTCAGCTGGCTACACCTGTGGCCAGACTCTTGCTTCTCTTTTCAGCAACAACTGTCTGTCTCTTATTTTCAACTCATTTTCTGTGCTCCCAAGTCCAATAGCCCTTCAACTCCTCTGAGACTTAAATCGGCCCTACCCACTTTCTACTCATCATCTGCCCCTCCCTCCCATGGCCCTACTCTCTCAGGGTTCTCTTTACGCCACTTAGAATCCCCGTGTTTCCTTTTACACAGTAGCATCAATCATTGCCTTGTGTATACCCATAGCTCCCTTTCTTTTCTCTTCCTCCACTGTCTTCCTCTGGCAAACCTTAATCCTGGTTAAATTTATTCCTCTACCTACTCTACCCCTGCTTAGAGTAGCTCAGTATGGCTAGAGAGAAACCCAATAAAAACGACTGGTTTCCCTGTAAAATCATGACTGCTTATCTCAAGTGAGCCCTCTCTGCAGACTGGTACCTCTCATTCATTTTCCTGATTTGTGTACTTCCACACCCACCCAAATGAATATTCATATACTTACTTCTCTCCTTGAATCTGCTATGCCTCCTACACCATCCATACCTCACCTGATAACCTCCTGATACACAGAGGACGAGGAAGAAATATATCAAGGGACATTCATATTGGTTAAAGTAATGAAACATTCTGTAGGGATTTTTTTTAAACTAAGTAAGGATGTATAAGGAAGAAAATCAGTTTTTTTTAAAATGCCCATAATTTCATCATCTAGATAACCCTTGTTGACATTAAAAAAAAAAAAAAAGAAGAGGTAATTCATGTTCATGGGTAGAGAATTCCAACAGTGCAGAAAGGCAGAAAATGAAAAGTGAGAGCACACCTCTCATTTCAGCATATTCTCTCCCCAAAGGGAACCACTGCTAGTGCTTTCCTGTGATTTCTTCCTCAAAAATCATTGTTCACACCAACAGCATTTGTATAATATATATATATTCTTTTTAAAAAATTACACAGAAAAGATCATAGGATACACTCTGTTCTGTGCATTCCTTGTTTATTTAGTAATCTATAGACATTTAAGTAGATTTTTGTCAACAAACATCTTTTTTTCTGTGATTTTGTTTTATTCAACATCAAATTCAAATTTATTCGACAAAAATTGTGTGCCCGTTTCACAATTTTGTGAAACAATTTCAACCAAATTATCATGAAATCCTTACATTACCTCTTTTTGTTAGTAACTCTATTTATTCTTTTTTAGTCTTTTTTGTTGGTTTATTCAGAGATTGTAAAAAAGAATACAAGGAAATCAGGCTGTCCTATATTTTCCATTCCCAAAGATCTTGCATTTTCTAGGCTCTCAGATTTTCTTTATATCATGAGAAAAAATTTCTTTAGTTTACAATTTTCTCTTATTTTGTTATTTATTTAAATAATAAAATATGTGCTTGTGTCAGAAAATATGAAAAATTATAGTGAAATATGAAGAAATTAAAATTCCCCTTAACTCCACACGCAGAGACAACCATTGTTAACATATTGTTGTTTCCTTATGGTGTTTTCTATTCAGATTTATGTGTGTATAATGGGACATGTGTATGACATATTCAGATACATACAGTTGAGACTGTGCTGGATGGATGGTGGATAGATAGATTTGCATTCTACCTTTTTCCCCTCAACTTTGAATCATAAGTATTTTTCCTAACCTTTAAATATCCTTTTTTTCACATTAATTACTGCATTCTGTCGCATCGTATGAACTGTATACAGTTTGATATCACTTAAATGAAGTTAAGAAATTCTCCAAACAATATACTATTTATGAACACACCTATATGTGATAAAACTATTAAAAATACAAAGGAAATGATAAATTCATGATAGCGATTATCTCTGGGGCAGAGGCAGGCAGATGGGATAGGGGAAAATATGCAAGGAATTGGTAATATCCTAGTTCTGAACTCAAATGGTAGATTTCAGGGTTTTTAAAAAAATTATGCTTTATAGCATACAATAAATACATAATGTTCTTTTGTGTCTGTTACATGTTTTCTTTTGTATGTGTCAAATATTTTAAGAAAAACCATTGAGCTATAATAGACCCACTTCCCACTCTGGGCTAAATGCTTGCTTATTTATTTATTTATATTGCAGCCTCATCCTGTATTACACTTGCTATTTGTTATATAGAGGACATTATACACGTTTTACTTTGTGAGTGAAGGGCGAGCACCCTGTGGCAGTGTCCCTGCACATCATGGACATGGGCCGCTGACTGTCTCATTCACATCCCGTTCACGGGGCCCCTGCTGTGTCTGGAGGGGCACTGGCTGGGATGGAGGCTTCCCCAGGGCATGCAGGCCATTGTCCAAAACAGGGTCGGGAGTCCTATAAAAGAGGCACAAGCCTAGTGCGTGGGAGCACAGATAAGGGGGTGGGGGTGAAGTAGGGGATCCCTGGGTGGGAATAAAAACAGTGGTGAAATTTGAAGATAGGCCTTGAGAATTAAATTGCTGTGTCCTGATGGCAGATTGTACTCAGGGTAGCTAATAGTGGACCTTCCTTTAAGATGCCATTCTCACCAACTTCCAGGGGAGTGGAGAGGAGGTAAATGAGAGATATTATTGGAAATGGTTGGGTATCGATTAGATTGTCCCCACGTTTCCTGGGTGACCTTTCTGTACTTGTATTACTATTGAATTTATTCCAGCATTAAATCTCCTTCATACTGATTTGTATATTTAAAAATGATTGTAGTGTATAATTTGTGTAGAGTTTTTATTATAATGATTTTAAAATATGATTATAGTGTTTGTTTGTAATATGCGTTTAGGGTTTAAGGCTTTCCTTGACTCATTTCATTAAGAATGACAGATACATGTTTAGGCAAAACAGTAACTGCCTATATTTTACTTTAGAGTTATTTTGAAACATCCATTGAGTAAAATTTTTATTTTACAGAGTCATATTAAATCAGTAGACTCAGGAGAGACTAACATAGATGGAGCCATAGGTGAGTAGACCATGAGGCATGTTATGTTTTTTTGAAGTACTTTGATTTTGTGGTTTAGAACATGTAAATAAACACCTGTAATAATTAACTGTATTCCTAGGAGTGACAGCATCGGAAGAATTTATCAAGATCACGTTGTCAGCTTTTGAAGCAATAATACAGTATCCTTTTTTACTGAAAGACTATCGCTCTACGGTCAGTTCTGGTAGCTTTTGAGAAAAGCACCTTTTTGTTCATTTGGAAATTCTGTATATAAAGAGACCTTGTTTCCAGCTGATTGGTTTATATAGGTTTCCCATGTGAAATAACCATTCAGAAAAGCTGACAGGGTGAACTTAGGAAATGCCTACCCTCCTTGTCGATTTTCTTGGGATTTTTCTCTGTTCATTATTCTCTTTTCCTCCTGGCTTACACCTTTTCTGAGCTTTCCCTTTCTTATTTCTTGCCTGATTATTTGTTGTAACCAATAGCAAAACCTCAATTTGGGCTGTGCAATTCTTAGTTATGGGGGGCTGTCCTGTGCATTGTAGGATATTAAGCAGCATCTCTCATCTCTACCCACTAGATTCCTTAACACCCTTTCCTCCTCTTCCTTCCCCAATTGTGACAACCAAAAATGCCTTCACACTTTGCCAAATGTTGCCTGTGGCGGGGGGGTGGGATGGTAGGATAGGCCAAATTGACCCTGTTGGGAGCCATTGTCTAGTGGGATCCTTTGGCTAGCTGGGTACTGGCCTTATGGGAGAGAAGAAAGGCTGTGGGATGGCATTCCCTTGAGCAGGAAGCCTGGAGAAGAGGGACCAGGTAGGAAGAGACTAGAGCTGCAGGGTACGGAGTAGTATCAGGTTTCCCAAGGGGGTGACTGCTCCTAGAAGCTGCCGTGGAGAAGAGACATGTCCCATCCTTCCGTCCGTGACCCTCCTGGTAGGAAGCATGGATGCTCTGGGAATGGTAAGATGTGTGCCTTGTGCCCATTTAGCACGTTGTCCTCATGTCCTGCCCCATTTAGCATTTGTCCCCAACAAAAGTGACCACTTTTGGGTAATAAATTATATAGGCATCCTAGGCATAACACAGCAGATGTTTTATTAGGAAAATGTTTTACAAATTTCAAACAGCTAACCTACAGGCAAAATTTGAATTTGGTTAGTAATCATTCATGAATTGGGGACTGCCTGTAAAGACGATGAATTGAAGGACTGAATTTCAGAACTAACAACTTTAGTTTAAAAAAGAAATTATGAAATAAAGAAAAATTAATTGACACTTCAGGGTCAGGTAGATACTATTTTAGGACTGAATTCTACAATTTGTTTCCTCACATTCTCTACCCCCTGCCCTCAGCTCTCTTGTGCATCGATTCTTTATTTAAATAGTATCTTCCTTGGCTCATGACGTCTTGGAATTAGAGAGTTGATTTCTGATTTGCTTTTATGTTGTAAAAGATGTAAGATGTTTTAATTTACAAAAATGACAACATGTGATTTATAATGCCAGGAAAGTTAAGTTACGTATCTTGCTTTCTCAACAAGGAATTATTGTTAAAATCCTGTGCAAGTGACTTTTATGCTGGAATTTTAGATGCTGGTTAACATACTTTGTGTTTTTGTGGAACACTATTTAGAAGAATATGCCACTCCCTAAATGTTATATTGTTAAGATCCGAATACTACCACTTACCCATGCTTCAAAAAGGTGGACAATCCACATAAATGTTCTTTTTTTTTCATTTGTTTTTCATAGTCTCTTTGTAATTACAGAGATCCTTATTTCTTTTCCAGTTTTCATTTGTTTACATTTTCATTTTCTTAATATTTTAACAAGATTGCCTTTACTTCAGTGTCGATGGTGATTATGGGACAAAAGTGATGGCATTTCAAATTATCAATCATTTGTGTATCTGAAATTTTAAGACTTATTTAGCTGTGTTTGAGTCCCTGTATTAGAGAATGTTATTAGAAGATATCTGGAAATACTAGAGTTCTGATCTTGATTCCATTTTTCTCTTCTTGTTAACTCCCAGCAGGCTTTATTATTGCTGTTTTAATCTAGTTAATGTTAGTTTACATTTACTCACATATTTACTCCTTTCTTTGGTCTTTTTGGTTCACATTCCTTCCACCTGGCTTCACTTCTTTCGTTTTCTTAATTATTTTTTAATTGGTGAATATAATGTATACACATAGAAGTGATAACTTTCCAAGTGCAATTTAACAAGTAGTTAGCAAATTTCAAAGAATATTATGGGTTATAGTTCTACAGTTTCAGTTATTTCCTTAATGTGAAATATCATATATATATACAAAAAGGTAATATCTTTCAAAGTATGACTTAACAAGCACTTATGTAGGAAATTTCCAAAGTTGTTATGAGTTATAGTACCATAGTTTCAGTTATTTCCTTATTGTGAAATATAACATATATACAAAAAAGATGATAGCTTTCAAATTATAATGAGTAGCTACAGAACAAATTTCAAAGGATGCTATGTATTGCAGTTCCACCATTTCATTTCTTTCCTTCTAGCTATTCTAATATCCTGGCAACTAAGAAAAAGAAAATTATATAAAGATTCAGTATTCATAATTTTTTGTTAAATTCCGTCATCTGTTGCTACCCCTTCCTCTAGTTTAATCACCTTCCCGATCTTCAGGGATGTCTAGGCAGTGACCACTCTAACTTGTTCATATTGAAAAGGGGTGTTGACATCATGGGGAAGGGGGACACATCTGGTTGATGTTCTTGAAGAGGCTGTTGCCTGTGGGTTTTGGGACTACTTATTTCTGACCGAAGTCCATCCTTTACAGCTATTTTAGCTCGGGTGTGCTGTGGGCAAACTCTCTCTGCTTGTATTTGTCTGATAATATCTTTATTTCTTGGGTGATATTTTTGCTGGGTATTAAATTCTAAATTGGTAGTTATTTTTCAGCAGTGTTAGGATTTTATTTTGTTGTTTTATGTCTTTTATTGTTGCTATTAAGAAATTAGCTGTTAGTCTATTTTTCTTCTGAAGATAATCTGTCTTTTCCCCTTGTTTCCTTTTAGGACTGTTTTTGGTAGGGAGGGAAGGGTTGATTTTCTGTAGATTTGCTCTACTGTGAATTTATTTTTATTTATTCTGCTTAGGATTCTTTATGTCTATTGAATCTGTAGATTGTCCTTTATCATCGATCCTGGAAAATTCTCAGCCATTGTCTTTGCTTATTCTCTCCCTCTCCTTTCCTTCAGCAATTCAGGTCACATGTAAATTAAGCTTTCTTCAGAAATTCAGGTCATGTACATTAAGAATTTCTCTTTTTCTGTATATTACATCTTTTTCTGTCTCAGTGTTTAATATTCTGAATAATTTTGTTTGATGTATTTCTGTCTTCTACCAAGTTCAGTCTGTTGCCAAATATAGCCATTGAGTTTTTAAAAATAAATTTATGTTTTTGTTATCATCATCATTAAAAGCAAACCATCTTAAAATAGTTATGAGGTATTATACTATGAGGTATTAATTATCAGATATAGGAATTGCAAGATAGAAATTGTCTTTACAGCATTTAGTTTTCATCTACCACCATCATTATTGTATAGCCCTTATAATTAATTGAATTTGATTCTGGATCGATTGCAGCAGACAACATTTCTTCCATTTCCTCCTGAGAAGGCTCACCTTTTCCAGTCATATGCTTGATCAGAACTTCCTTGCTAAGAAACACACATTTAGCTGAATCTAATACCTCAAAGGCACAAATAAGGAGATCTTTTGGCATTGGTCTGTACCTTCTTTCCAGTAATACTTTGATCATTGCTGGAAGAAATGTTTCTGACCAAGTGTATTCAGTGGGTTCTTCTTCTTCTACTTCACAGGAGCAGAATCCTAATGACCTAATAATTGTTCCATTCTCTTTCACATCCACTATATTATTTGGCTCATGGTCAAACACTTCAAAATCTTCTCTGATTTGGGGGGAATTTCTGCTCCTGCTATCTCTATGTTTTCTTTATCCTCTGCCACCTCGTTGTGGAGCCTGTCACCAGCAAATGCCCATAGTTAACCTAGGCTGTAGTGGTGTCCTTTTCCCCTCCAGCCCTTGCAGCAAGCCTGGCCAGGAGGATGGGTCACCCTAAATCCCAGGATAGGAAGACCCTGGAGATGCGGTCGGGAGTGCCCGAGCACATTCCCCTCTCCCCTTCCTGCCAGCCTTGAATTTTTAATTTTGGTTGTTTTTCATTTGTAGTTCTGTCATTGCTAGAAATAATGTTTGATTTTTTAAAAATTTAATTTTATTGAGATTGTTCACATACCATACAATTATCCAAAGATCCAAAGTGGACAATCATTTGCCTACGGTACCATCATACAGCTGTGCATCCATCAACACAGTTAATTTTTTTTTTCAATTTTTAGAACATTTTTCATTACTCCAGAAAAGAAATAAAGACCAAAAAAGAAAACGCAAATCCTCCCATACCCCTAACTAACCCCCCTCCATTATTGGTATTGGTGTAGTACATTTGTTACTGTTGATTAAAGTATGTTAAAATACTACTTACTGTGGTACATAGTTTGCAATAGATATATATTTTTCCCTCTGTACCCCTCTATTAATAACTTCTCGTTATAGTGTCATACATTTGTTCTAGTTCATGAAAGAGATTTCTAATATTTGTATAGTTAATCTCAGACATTGTCCACCACAAGATTCACTGTTTTATACATTCCCATCTTTTAACCTCTAACTGTCCTTCTGGTGACATATGTGACTCTAAGCTTCCCCTTCCCACCACCTTCACACACCATTCAGCACTGTTAGTTATTCTCACAATAATGTGCTACCATCACCTCTGTCTATTTCCAAACACTTAAGTTCAACCTAGTTGAACATTCTGCTCATAATAAGCAACCACTCCCCATTCCTTAGCCTCATTCTATATCCTGGTAACTTATATTTCATGTCTGTGAGTTTACATATTATAATTAGTTCATATCAGTGAGAACTTGCAATATTTGTTCTTATGTTTCTGACTTATTTCACTCAGTATAGAGCCCTCAAGGTTTCTTCATCAACCCATTTTTTTTTAAGATGGTTTTGTTCACCCACCATACTTTCTGTCCTAAGTAAATAATTGATGGTTCCCTGTATACACATATTTATGAATTCACTACCATCATCACTATCTATATAAAGAAATCTCCATTTCTTCCACAAAGAAGGAGGAAGAGAGAAAAAAGGTAGAGAGACAAAAGAAAAAGAAAAAGAAAAAAAAATGACAGCTAAAAAGCAACAAAAGGCAAGATAGAATTAAACTAAAGTAGAGTAAAAGAGTCAGACAACATCACCAATGCCAAGAGTCCCATACCCCTCTCTTACATCCCCCTCTTACACGCATTTAGCTTTGGTATATTGCCTTTGTTGCATTAAAGGAAGCATAATACAATGTTTCTGTTAACTATAGTCTCTAGTTTGCATTGATTGTATTTTTCCCCAATACCACCCTATTTTTAACATCCTGCAAGGTTGACAATCATTTGTTCTCCCTCACGTGAAAATATATTTGTACCTTTTATCACAGTCGTTGAGCATGCTAGGTTTCACTGAGTTATACAGTCCCAGTCTTTATCTTTCCTCTTTCTTTCTGGTGTCCCACATGCTCCTAATCCTCCTCTTTCAATCATACACAAAGTCATGCTGTGCAACCATTACCCAAAATTGTGTTCTAAACCTCTCACTCCTGTGTTTTCCTATCTGTCTATAGGGCCCCCTTTAGTGTTTCCTATAGAGCAGGTATCTTGTTCACAAACAAGTGTCTTGATGTAGGCCTATTCAGATCTATTCTGTTTGGGGTATGCTGTGATTCTTGGATCTGTAATTTTATGTCTTTCAGATGAGATGGGAAATTTTCATTGATTATTTCCTCTGTTATTGCTTCAGCCCCTTTTCCCTTCTCTTCTCCTTCTGGGACACCCATGGCACATAAATTTAAGAGTTTCATGTTGTCATTCAGTTCCCTGAATGTTGGTCATATTTTTCCATTCTTTCCCCTATCTGTTCTTTCTTGTGTAGGATATCAGGTGTTTTGTTCTCCAGTTCCTGAGTATTTTCTTCTGCCTCTTGAGATCTGCTGTTGTATGTCTCCATTGTGTTTTTCATCTCTTGTGTTGTGCCTTTCATTTCCATAAATTCTGCCAGTTGTTTTTCAAACTTATGATTTCTACCTTATGTTCACCCAGTGTTTTCTTTATAGCATTCTTCTCCTGAGCCATATCTTCCCTGAACTCATTGATTTGGTTTTTGATTTGATTTAGCCTATTTCTTTGAAAATCTTTAATAGATTGTTTCATTAAAGTGAAACAGTATCTCAACTGTGTCTTGATTGAGGTGTAAGTTTGTTCCTTTGACTGGGTCACATCTTTGTTTTTCCTAGTGTAGATGGTAGTTTTCTGTTGTCTAGGTATGTGGTTTTCTTGGTTACCCCAATCAAATTTTCCCATACCAGAACAGGTTCAGATCTCAGAGTGGGCTTATATTCAGTTTCAAGTCTCCCTGCAGGTGTGTCTTAGAGATTGACAGACTTTTCTGTGAGGTCTCTAGCTGCTGTGCTTTTCCTAACTTGCCCAGTGGGTGGCGCCTGTTAGCATGTCGCTCCCCACTGGTGTAAGGAGGTGTGGCCCCTTTAGTTTCTGTTTTGGTTGTTTTCCCCCAGGCTCTGGGGTCTGGTTCTGAAGGTAAGACGGTAGTAGAGCTGGGCCCCACCTCTTTCCTCTCAGGGAAGATACACCCCCCTAGGGAGTTATCATCTGCATTTCAATTGTTGTCTCTCTGACTCTGATGTCTCCACCCCTGTCTGGGTCAGAGTGCTGAGAAATGAAAATGGCTGAGGCTCTCTCCACTGAGCCCCTCAGAGTGAGAGAGAGAGAAAAAGGGACAGAAAGCCCCCTTTTTGAGCCAGTACATGGTCTCCCAGTTTCACCTGTTGGCAGAGGTAACACCTGGGCTCCCCCTCCTGGGACAGATGAGTCTTTTGGTTCTTTAAGGTCATTTGTCACTAAAAGCCTCTGTCTGCTTGTTGGGGGTTTGTAGCTTGTATTCAGCAGTCCACGTTTGTTAATTAAAACCCCACTTCGAGATGGGCTGAGCTATATTTGCTTGCTCAGAGTACTGCTTTCTCCTACAGCAGGTTTTGCAGCTCAGCCTGCCATATGGGGAGGGGGTTCCCAGCGCGGTTCCACAGTTTTTACTTACAGATTTTATGCTGCTATCTCAGGCATTCCTCCCAATCCAGGTTGTTGTATAGTGTGTGGACAATCACGGTTTTTCCCCAGCAGTTATTCCAAATTATTTACTAGTTGTTCTAGTTTGTTAATGCTGCTGGGATGCAAAACACCAGAGATGGATTGGCTTTTATAAAAAGGGGGTTTATTTGGCTACACAGTTACAGTCTTAAGGCCATAAAGTGTCCAAGGTAACACATCAGTAATTGGGTACCTTCACTGGAGGATGGCCAATGGCATCCGGAAAACCTCTGTTAGCTGGGAAGGCACGTGGTTGGCGTCTGCTCCAAAGTTCTGGTTTCAAAATGGCTTTCCCCCAGGACATTCCTCTCTAGCAAGCTTGTTCCTCTTCAAAACGTCACTCACAGCTGCACTGAGTTCCTTCTCTTTGAGTCAGCTCATTTATATGGCTCCACTGATCAAGGCCCACCCTGAATGAGTGGGGCCACGCCTCCATGGGAGTATCCCACCAGAGTCACCACCCACAACTGGGTGGGGCACATTCCAAGCAAATCTGATCAGCACCAAAACATCTGCCCCATAAGACTACATCAAAGATAATGGCGTTTGGAGGGCATAATACATTCAAACTGGCACACTAGTTGTTCCTGGTTGTTGATTAGTTGTTCCAGGGGACTAACTACATTCCACTCCTCTCTATGCCTCCATCTTGCCCCGTCCCTCTGACTGATTTTTAAAAATTTACTGTATTGCCTTTTAAGTTTGCTGTGCCCTGCAGTTATTTTCCAGTTTATTATTTATTTTTTCATATATTTAATTTGTCTTACAGTTGCTTTACACTAGGTCTGATAATTCTAATATCAGAAGACTGTGAAAGTCTTCTTTCTTCTTTTGTCTGTGGTGTCTGTTATATATCTTGTTCATGTCTAAATCATCTTTTTTTCTCGGAGGCCTGATTATCATTTACTGCTTGCTGATCATTGTAGGCACTCTCTGAAGCCTACCATGGATGCTCCGTCTTTGGAGAGGCTTCGTGTGTGCTTTTGTGAGGCAACTAGAGGCCTGCCCATAGGGGCTACCTCAGACCAGGGTCGTTTACATCCAGTGTGAATATCCCTGAGAACATAGACCTGAGGCCTTAGCTGCCCAGGGCTAGCCTTCTCAGCAGTTTACAGGAGTGTGAATGTGTGCTGAGCTCAGCACAGGGAGACTGTCATAAAACTCTGTATACTGAGAGCACCTCTGTCCCCACTGGAGCCTGCCCGTTTGTTTTGTTGACTAACACATCCAGGACACAGTCTGTTCAGGGCTTAGGTGTTCTCCTCAACTCTCTAGTTACTGGTGTTCATTCAGAAACTGGTCTGAGCACCCACTGTCTGTCAGATATTTTAAATGTTTTAAAAGTTTTGGGGTTTTTATATTTTATCGGGTGTCTTTCACTGTTTTCAGTGAGAATGAATCCAAGAAAACAAACCCACCATTTCTCAAAATGTTTTCTGTCAGTGTTGTTTTCATAGCAGTGAGTTCTCGGTCTTCCATTGAGATATTACTTGCTCAGGTGGTGCTTATTGATTCTTTTGCCCAGTGAACAATAACCCCATGGCTAATTTATTAAGATCAAGTATGTATAAATAGTTATACTTATATTTTAATTGAAATTTAATTAGTTTATTTTTGAATCATGAAATACTAGCATACTAATTAGTGGAACAACCTCTACTATGATAGCAAAAGTATCATTGCAATTTACAGGCTTCATAAAAAAATATTTTGTAATGCTATAACTCATGGGAAATCCTCTAATTATCTCTTCCTGAGCCTTTCTAGAATACATGAAGATGAAGATCCAGCACTCCAAGGAGCATAACATTGTTTGAAATGTTAGCATAAACTATGTTCAAGGCTCCCGATCAATACTTTATTATATGGAAGTGGCTAAATATGTTTAGTTCTTTTAGCATAAGTGCTTAAAGCAGATTTTTCCCAGAGTTGAGATCGTTTAGTACCTCAGGGTTGGAACTTTACTAGCGCGGCCTACAGAGCAGTCAGAAATACCATATTGATTTGGTTTGTACAGAGAATTTGCCACTTTTATGGTGGTTTCAAGAAAATGCTAAGAACAAAGGTAAAATAAAGGTGATTTCTTTATTAGAAATCTGGCAATAATATAAATAATTCTTCTAAAATATATTTTTGTTTTTATTACTTTAAAAATAAGCTAAACCTTAATAAATTTGTATGAAGAGTCTTTAAATTTGTGCATTTATAACTAAAGTTCTGGGGCTAGTAAATATTGAATACTTGGACTTTAAACCAAATTTGTTAGACAATACTACTACTGGTGTGGGTGTAGAGCAAATGGAACTCTTAGAAACCACTGGTGGGAGTGTGTATCAGTACAGTTACTTTGGAAAATTGGCTGTAGCTTCTGAAGCTGAATATACTGCATATACTGTGATTCTGCAATTTCACTTCTAAGTATGTGGAAATACAGACATATGTTCACCAACTACATTTCCCAAACAGGAAACTGTCCAAATGCCCACCAATAGTCTAGTGAATGAATAAATTATGGTGTGGTCATATGATGAAATACTATATAGCAAAGGAAATGAATGGCTTACATCTACACTTAACAACATGGATGAATTTCACAAACTTAATATTGAACTAAAATGTAATAAATACAAAAGAGTATTCCATGGTTCCATTCACATAAAGTTTAAAAACAGGCAAAGCTAATCTAAAAGTCAGGATAATGGTTTATCATTGGGGAGGTAGTGACTGGAAGGGGCTACAGAAGGCCTTTGAAATGTCCTGGTAATGTCTTTTTTCTTGACCTGGGTGCTCATTACATGAGTATATTCATTGTGTTAAAAATTTAATGTTATAGACTTAGGATTTGTTTCTTTGTGTATACGTGGATTAAAATGTTTGTATAAATATGAAAGAGGTTGTTTAGAACTTGGTAAATGTAAGCTTTTATTTATTTTTTTGCAAAGTTAAATATATGAATTAGCAAAAGTTCTTTTTCCTTCTCTTTCTCTCTTTTCCTTTCCCCTCTCTCCCTTCTCCTGCCCTCTCTCTGTTGTTGTTGGTATGTACTCATGGATTCTCTATTTGTTTCCTATGGCTGCTATAACAAATTATCACAAATGTAGTGGCTTAAAACAACACAGATTTATTATCTTACAGTTCTGGAGGTCAGAGGTCTGCAATGGCTCTTCACGGCTAAAATCATGGTGTCCACAGAACTGCTTTCCTTCTGGAGGCCCTAGGGGAGATTCTATCTTTTTGCCCTTTCCAGTTTCTAGACGCTGCCTGCACTCCTCAGCTCATAACTCCTTCCTCCATCTTCAAAGCCAGCAGTGTAGCATCCTCAGATCCCTCCTCCTCTCTCTGCCCTCTGCTTCCTTCTCACATCTCTAACTCTCACCTGCCTGCTTCTCATGTGTAAGGACCCTTGTGATTACATTGGACTCACCCAGATAATCCAGGGTAATTTTCCCACCTCACAATCCTTAATCACACCTTCAACGTCCCTTTTGCCATGTGGGTAACATAACGTTCCTGTGACAGTGTTACCGGGGAGTAGGACATGGATATCTTTGGGGAACCATTATTCCGTCTACCACCGATTCCCATTTTTATCAATAGAAACCGTTTTATCTATGGTTTGTGATTCATTACTATATATATTTTGGTGCTCAAATTACTCTAGATTTGGCCAGTTCAAGCCCTTTCAAATGGGATCCTGTCCTTGTGATATACCTTATTTTCTGAGGTTTCCTTAATGTCTGGCACAGCAAGATAGTCTGGGCTCAGCTTTTATAACTAACCTGCCTGGACCCAGGAATCAGTCATTTCTCTGAGAAGCCCTGGTTCCGTTTAGTGGGAAATATAAAACCAACCAAACAGAAAACAATACAAAAGACAAGCTTAATGAGGTTAGGATTTATTTGTAGAATCCTTTCTCCTCCTGCTTATTCCTCAAGGACCACCCAAGACTGAGGGGCATAGTCAATACTGTGTTCACAGGTACTTATGCTCATCCCCATTGCCCCTTATTATTTTTTAATTTATTTTTTCATTATAGTAGCATACATAGACACACCATGAAATTCACCATTTTAACCATTTTAAGTAGACAATTCAGTGGCATTAATTACATTTACAGTATTTTCTACCAACACCACTATTTCCAAAACTTTTTATCACCCCAGATAGAAGCTTAAGCTAACTTCCCATTTCCCCCTCCCCCATCCATGGTAACCTGTAATCTACTTTTTGTCTCTCTGAATTTGCCTATTCTAGGCATTTCATATGAGGGGAATCATACAGTATTTGTCCTTCTCTGTCTGGCTTATTTCTCTTAGTTTAATGTTTTCAAAGTTCATCCATTTTCTAGCATCCATCAAAATCTCATTCCTTTTTACAGCTGATTAATATTCCATTATATATATATATTTATATATATATATACTACATTTTGTTTATCCTCTGGAAATAAAGTAACACCCAGCTAAGACACAGAGGCTATTTATTCAGAGCTTGCCATATATTTATAGCCAGGGAGTCAGCCACCATCGCTTGTGTTTGGCAGAGACTGAAAGGCAGGCAGAGGAGTGGGAAAGCTCTATAGTGGGAAAAGGGTGTGTGCCGATTGAAGGCTGTTGGAATAGGGAAGCTGGAGGAGGACTAACTAGAAGTGAGACATCCTATGTGAATGGTTAGGGAGCATATTTGGTTTTCTCTAAGTTGGAAGCAGGGATAAAATTTAAGGAAACTGTTCGATCTACTTTGGGTTGATCGTTACAGGGATTGTGGTTTGACTTCCAGAAATGTTTTTGTAGATAGTGGCCAGCTTCCTAGACTGATTGTTACAGGTAGTGGGTTAGACTCTCCTGGTCTGGTTGCTGTTGATAGTGGGGCAGAATTTCCTCATCGCTCTCCATTTGTATACATGGTCTCTCAATCCATTCATCTGTTGGTGGATGGTTCTGTTGTTTCCACCTTTCGGCTATTGTGACTAATGCTGCTTTGAACATTGGTGTAAGAGTACCTGTTTGAGTCCTTGTTTTCTGTTCTTTGGGTATATAGCTAGTAGTAGAATTGCTGGGTCATATGATAACTTTGTGTTCTGTTTTTCTGAGGAACAGCCAAACTGCTTTCCACATCAGCTGCACCATTTTACATTCACACCAGTAATGTATGAGTGTTCCAGTTTCTCCACATCATCCTCAGTGAAGTCTGCTGTACATTCCAAGAACTTGTGAGACTTTTAAATTTAATCTTTAAAAGGGGATGATGTTCTATGCCCAAGTTGGTATGGCATACTGAGAGGTGTGGAAATAAGTGAAGACAACCCAAATGAGAACAAACAGAGATATTATTCAGAGTTTACTATAGCAAGAGAATCAGCAACCATAACTTGTGTTTGGCAGACTTAATGTCAAGTAGGAGGGTAGGAAAACTTTGTAATAAAAAAGGGAAGACTTCATTTGTGCCCTGATTGGAGGTTGTTGACATGGGGAAGCTAGATGTGGGCTAACTAGAAGCCAGACATGTTATGTGATTGGTTGGGGTAATATGTTGGGTTTTCTTTGGTTGTTCCTCTTTTGGAAGTATTGGAGTGGAGGTGTGTGCAAAAACAAACAAACGAACAAAAACAGTAAAGCTGGATGTCATTGACCAAGTCCTGAACACTCCAGGCCGATTGCTACAGAGGCTGTTGTTTGGCCTCTGGGCTTGTTGCTGCAGAGGTTGTGGGTCAAGGTTGTGAAAGACAAATTGGAGTCGAGTTTGCAGATTACAGCATTTTATTCAGGACGCAAAAAGTTTTGCTGCAGCAAAGGAAGCCAGAATGGAAGTAGCTTTGGAGTTCTAGGGATGGAGAATGACTTTTATAGATGTGAAGGGAAGTTAGCAGTTTCGAGGGTGCTCAGGGTAGAGCAGCTGGGACATGGGAAAAACAGGAAGGGGCTCTCGGGAACTTTAAGTAGGAACACTTGGGCTCAGCAGCAGGGAAAATTTGTTCTTAAAAATAAATTTTGATCACTGTATTTCAATATGAATGGTTTCCTGTATAACTCCATGTATTTTATTTATTTTATTTTATGCTACTTGTTAATTAACATAACTCTGGTAAATATGTAAAGGTGAGAGACAGGACAAAACTTCTCCTATGGGCTGTGGTTAATGACCCCAAAATAAGTCAACTGTCAGATGTTTTTTTTTCCCTTGCAATTTTATTGAGATACATTTGCATACCATACAACCATCCACAGTGTATAATCAGTTGTTCACAGTATCATCATATAGTTGTGCATTCATCACCACAAACAGCCCTTGAACACATTCATTACTCCAAAAAAAAAAGAACAAAAATAAAAGTAATAAAGAACACCCAAAACATCTCATACCCTCATCCCTTCCTATTATTCGTTTACTTTTTGTCCCCATTTTTCTACTCATCTGGATACACTGGATAAAGGGAGTATGAGCCACAAGGTTTTCACAATCACACTGTCACAGCGTATAAGCTATTTAGTTATACAATCTTCTTCAGCAATCAAGGCTACTGGATTGCAGTCCAACAGTTTCAGGTATTTCCTTCTAGCTATTCCAATATGACTGCCACATGTTTTTATTTCTGAAAACAGCTTCCTTTAGAAAATGCTTATAAGAAAATTAGGGCTTAGATTGTAAGCTCTTACAACAGTCACATTTATTCCCGAGTTTTAAGTGTTATTTCTAAATTCTGAGTTGCTGAGCTCTTTGTGTATAACCTGGTAGTTCAGTGGAACTCTGGGTACTTGTGTGACACCTGAGACTCAGAGTTAGGATTCTGCAGCTATGAAAGTCAGCATTACTCTGTACAGCAACTATTAAAAGATGCTGAAAAAGAAATCAGACTTCAATTAGAGATATGAATGAAGCTGATCTGGTTAGGACTAAGGTAAAGCAGAATACAGGGTAAAAGATGATATTGTCTGTATTTTAAGACTTTAACTTCTATGTGAGACCAAATGAAGAGATGTTTATTTTGTCCAAAATTTAATTTTTCTGTAGCACACTATCTAATTTAACCTATCTGGTCATTTTATTTAAACCACCTAATTCAGCTTTATTTAACATGGAACCTAGAATAGGGAATGAGATCTTGATATTCTGTACAGGTTAATATAATTCCATGATGTGTTTCAGAGTATTTTGGGCGGAAAATGAAAAAATATTTGCAAAGTCCCTTGGGACTGGAGAAAAACATGGAACTATTAAACTTCCCACTTGGGGGAATTCCTGCTGTTCTCTTAAGCAATAGTAGATCCCAATTTAATAAGCCAAGCTCTCAATCTTTTTTTTTTTTTTTCTTTGTTAATGAGAATTGGTTCTTTTTTTTTTTAATCTTCATTTTATTGAGATATATTCACATACCACGCAGTCATACAAAACAAATCATACTTTCGATTGTTCACAGTACCACTACATAGTTATACATTCATCACCTAAATCAATCCCTGACACCTTCATTAGCACACACACAAAAATAACAAGAATAATAATTAGAGTGAAAAAGAGCAATTGAAGTAAAAAAGAACACTGGGTACCTTTGTCTGTTTGTTTTCTTCCCCTATTTTTCTACTCATCCATCCCTAAACTAGACAAAGTGGAGTGTGGTCCTTATGGCTTTCCCAATCCCATTGTCACCCCTCATAAGCTACATTTTTATACAACTGTCTTCGAGATTCATGGGTTCTGGGTTGTAGTTTGATAGTTTCAGGTATCTACCACCAGCTACCCCAGTTCTTTAGAACCTAAAAAGGGTTGTCTAAATTGTGTGTAAGAGTGCCCACCAGAGTGACCTCTCGGCTCCTTTTGGAATCTCTCTGCTACTGAAGCTTATTTCATTTCCTTTCACATCCCCCTTTTGGTCAAGAAGATGTTCTCCGTCCCACGATGCCAGGTCTATATTCCTCCCCGGGAGTCATATTCCACGTTGCCAGGGAGATTCACTCCCCTGGGTGTCTGATCCCACGTAGTGGGGAGGGCAGTGATTTCACCTTTCAAGTTGGCTTAGCCAGAGAGAGAGGGCCACATCTGAGCAACGAAGAGGCATTCGGGAGGAGGCTCTTAGACACAACCATAGGGAGGCCTAGCCTCTCCTTTGCAGCAACTGTCTTCCCAAGGGTAAAACCTATGGTAGAGGGCTCAACCCATCAAACCACCAGTCCCCTATGTCTGTGGTCATGTTAGCAACCATGGAGGTGGGGTAGGCGAATACCCCTGCATTCTCCACAGGCTCCTCAAGGGGGCACTACATCTTTTTTTCCTTGTTTTTCTTTTTTTTTTTTTAACTTTCCCTTCTTTTTTAAATCAACTGTATGAAAAAAAAGTTAAAAAGAAAACAAACATACAATAAAAGAACATTTCAAAGAGACCATAACAAAGGAGTAAGAAAAAGACAACTAACCTAAGATAACTGCTTAACTTCCAACCTGTTCCTACTTTACCCCAAGAAAGTTACCTGATATAGCAACATTTTTGTGAACTTGTTCCTACTATATCCATCAGAAATTAACAGACCATAGTCATTCCTGGGCATCCCCAGAACGTTAAATAGCTTATCTGTTCTTCTTGGATTATTGTTCCTCCTTCCTTAATTGCTCTCTACTGCTAGTTCCCCTACATTCTACATTATAAACCATTTGTTTTACATTTTTCAAAGTTCACATTAGTGGTAGCATATAATATTTCTCTTTCTGTGCCTGGCTTATTTCGCTCAGCATTATGTCTTCAGGGTTCATCCATGTTGTCATATGTTTCACGAGATCGTTCCTTCTTACTGCCGCGTAGTATTCCATCGTGTGTATATACCACATTTTATTTATCCACTCATCTGTTGAAGGACATTTGGGTTGTTTCCATCTCTTGGCAATTGTGAATAATGCTGCTATGAACATTGACGTGCAGATATCTGTTCGTGTCACTGCTTTCCGATCTTCCGGAATTGGTTCTTTTTTAAATGCAATTTTATTGAGATATATTCACATACCAGATAATCATCCAAAGTGTACAGTGGTTCACACTATCATCATATAGTTGTGCATTCATCACCGCAATCAATTTTTCAACATTTTCATTACTCCAAAAAATAAGGAATAAAAATAAAAAATAACACCCCAAACATAGTGTACCCCTTGTCTCCCCCTATTGTTTGTTTACTTTTGTCTTTGTCTTCTTATTTGTCTGTACATACACTGTATAAAGGGGGTGTCAGTTGCAAGGTTTTCGCAATTACACAGTCACACCTTAAGAGCTATACAGTTATACAATCATCTTCAAGAATCAAGGCTACTAGATTACAGTTCGACAGTTTCAGGTATTTTCTTCTAGGTATTCCAATACACTAAAAACTAAAACCTCCAAAATGACCTCTCAACTCTATTTGAAATCTCTCAGCCACTGAAACTCTATTTTGTTTCATATCTTTTTCTCCTTTTGGTCAAGAAGGCTTTCTCAATCCCATGATGCCAAGGCCAGGCTCATCCCTGGGAGTCATGTCCCACGTTGCCAGGGAGATTTATACCCCTGGGAGTCATGTCCCATGCAGGGGGGAGGATAGTACCAAGCTCTAAATCTTCAGCCTTGCCCTTACGAAATTTACTTCTGTAATGGCAAAGATAAGCCTACTTACAATTAATGCCTAAGACTCACCCCCAGAGAATCTCTTCTGTTGCTCAGATGTGGTCTCTTTCTCTAAGCCAAACTCTGCAAATAAACTCACCCCCCCCCCCACCATGTGGGACATGACTTCTAGGGGTGTAAGTCTCTGTGGCAATGTGGGACATGACTCCTAGGGATGAGCCCAGCCCTGGCATCATGGGATTAGCAATAGTTTCTTGACTAAAAAGGGGGAAAGAAACAAAGTTTCAGTGACTAAGAGATTTCACATAGAGTTGAGAGGTCATTCTGGAGGTTACTCTTAAGCAAATTCCAGCCAGATATTGCAAACTGCCATAATAGCCTGAGCCCCAACCAACAGTATTCCTGAAAGCCCTAAAGAATACCCTGGGCTCCATCTAAGACTCTATAAAAGTTTTGCTTATTAAGTTTATTTTTCAGAGACTTACAGCCTCCAGATTTTTCCTATGCGAGATAAACCCTGAAACCCAGAAGTAGCAGTCACTCTGAGAACAACACTAGTTTCATTCCTGTACTCCATAATGCCCATCCCTTTTCAGCATGAAGAAGTTAGAATGGTCATCACCCAGATATCCCTCAAGATTGAGGGAATTATCAAATGAGAGGGAGGAGTTGTAACAAGAAGTTAAGATTTAAGAAATGATTATGATTACCGAATCATAATACAGATATTTGTTTTTACTTTCTAGTGTATTAGAATACCTGGAAAGAAATGCTTAAAATTGCTGAACTGTAGTCCAGTTGTCTTGATCTTTGATAATGATTGTATAAGTATATAGCCTCAATCTTATGACCTTGTGATTGTAAAAACCTTGTGACTGATACCCCCTTCATCCAGTTTTTCAACTTTAGAGTCTTAGAATCACAAAGGTAACCCCCTAATGTTAATGAAGGAACTTGAGTCAGCTCAGAACTGGCCATTGACTTGTTCTTATAGTGGTTAACTTAGTCCTAGCGTAGCTCCACTCCTTTACATTTGTAAATTGTTGATGCTTATACTTGTTATTGAATTAGTAACAACTTCAACTCCCCTTGTTTGAATCCATAAAAATCTTGAACTCCTTAACTTGGGGAGACAGATTTTTAGGCCAATAGGCCATCTGCTCTCCTGCTTTGTGCCTAGCAATAACTTTCTCTCTTGAAGCCCTAGTGTCTCAGGAATTTGTCATTTGAGTGCATCAGGCAGAGAACCCACCCTTTTGTCCAGTATCAAGTGTGTGTGTTTCCTCTAGGGATTTAGGGCCAGAGGCTGGGGCTGGAACTTTTGTTCAATCTGTCATACTGAGCCAACCTTCTCTCTCAACTTAAGAGTTGGTCTGTTTTAGTTTTCCTTTGGATATTTTCAAATGATATGGAAAAAAGGCCTGAGTCATCATGTATAGATCTTTGGGCCTTTAAATCAAACTCTTAAGAACTATTCTTATCTGGTTGTTAAACACAAGGACAGAAGAAACAATAGCAAAACCCAGTATCCCTCCCACAGGAAATCCCAACTCTTTTAGAAATCCCAATTTGATTATATATTTGTGTGCATACATGTTTATGAATGGGCTTGTTTCCCTCCTGGTCTTTAGTAGCTATTATTTTCTGATAGTGATGGTGATAAAATCCCCTTACCTACTGACTACTGTCAGCTGGTCTAAATTATTTATTTTATTGCCTTGAATCATTCCATGGAAAAATAAAGGTTCATTAAAAATTAAATATTATTATAATTAAATAGATTTCTTCTTTTAAAATTATGAAATATATTTTTAAACATAGAAATTGCATTTAGTATATATTTACAAGGATAGGTATTCTTTCAGGATACGTAGTGTCCAGCTGCGTATATCCTTTTGCAACTTGGTTTTGCTCATTCAGTATAATGGTTGTGAGATTTATTCACTCTGCTATTTTTTTTCCACTCTCGAAGGCAGGGATGTAATGAATATCTTTGAAAGTGTCACATAGCACATATGGATGGAATTACTAAATTGCAGGATGTGGTCCCTTTCAGCTTTGCTTGGTTTTGTGAAATTGTTCTTCCAACTTGTTATATTGATTTACCTTAGTATATGAGTATGCATTTCCTTACTGCCTTGCAAACGCTTGGTATTATGTGAATTTTTAAACTCAGTATGTGTAAAATGGCATCTCAGTTTTGTTCTAATTTTCATTTCACTGACTACTAGTGAGGCCGAGTACTTTTCTTAACTTTTGGCTATTTGGGTGTTCCCTTTTGGGAACCACCTGTTTGCATCTTTTGTTAATATTTTGGGTTTTGTTTGTGTTTTTTGTCATTGATTTATTTTCATGTATCCTGCATATGAATCTGTTTTCAGTTGTATGGATTCCAGAAGTTTCTCCTAGCCGGTGACTTTTCTTCTCACTTTGTTATGAGACCTCATCTGATTCAGTTTTCATTTTAATGTAATCATTAACTTTATTAGCATTTTCCTTAAAAGTGTGTGCTTTTTAAGTATCATTTAAGAAATCCTTTCCTACCTCAATGTCACAAAACTTTTCTCCTATCTTTTCTTCTAAAAGCTCCCTATAATTATTTTTTTAGTATTCTGAGTCAGGAATCAAAATTGTACTTTTGATCATATAGATAACTAATCTGTTCTTGTAGCTTGTAAGGAATAGTCTCAGTGTATTTCCTTTTACTATGTTTGTATGTCTTCTCTAGGCTCTATATTCTATTCCAGTGATCTCTCTGTCTTGTCCTGTGCTTATACAACTTATTTCCATCATAAGAACCCTGAAACTACTTAGGGTGAACCCGGCTGCATTGCGACCCTGCTTTTTTGAAGTCTTCTGTTACTCTTGGCTTTCTACTTTCTGTACACATTATATTTCATGAAAACCTTGTGGGGCTATTTATTTGTGTTCTGTTGGAATTATAGATTAATTTGCAAAGAATTGATTTCTGTGAGTTTTCCCATTGATGACTGTGGAAACCTTAAGTAATTTATATTTTTTAAGTAAAGATCATGTTATCATAAGCTGTTATGTTATCATTGCTCTTGTAAATGGAGTCTTTTTCAATTATGTTATTTAATTGGTAGTTACGGAAATGTAGGAGTAGAATTGATTTTTGTATATGTAACTTATCTGACAATCTGGCTTTTATGGCCATGCTCAATTGTTTTTCAAACTTCTTGATCCTTTTTTTGTTTTTTAATTCTTCTCCTCTCTTAATATATATGCTCTTAAAGCTATACGATAGGTGTTGATTGTATTGACAGAGTATTGATAATGGGATATATAGTTCTTCCTTTGAATAGTTTTTGCTTTTGCTGAAACTGGAAGTCTAGAATTCTCAAAATACCTTGGTGTGAAACATGGTATTGTACTTTGAGTGGTGTGCTCCCTCTTTATGGAAGATGAATGAAGGAAACATTCCTGGTTCTTAAGGTCTTTGTGTAAATATTTAGATATAATATTACATATAAATTTACGTGAACTGAGAATAGGTTAATTCTGATGAACCAGCACTCATGTGGAGGACGTCTTTTCATTGGTTTGGACAGCAAGATGGCATTTGACTGTGAACAGCTTCTCCTGACCTTTTATCAGTGTTCTGGTTTGCTAATACTGCTGTTATGCAAAGTATCAGAAATAGATTGGCTTTTATAAAGGGGGTTTATTTGATTACACAGTTACTGTCTTAAGGCCGTAAAGTGTCCAAGGGAAGGCATCAGCAATCGGGTACCTTCACTGGAGGATGACCAATGGCATCCGGAAAACCACATGCTAGGAAGGCATGTGGCTGGCGTCTGCTCCAGAGTTCTGGTTTCAAAATATCTTTCTCCCAGGACGTTCCTCTTTAGGCTGCAGCTCCTCAAAAATGTCACTCTCAGTTGCTTTGAGGTCCTCTGTCTGTCAACTCCTTTATAGGATCCAGTGATCCAATTAACACCCACCCTGAATGGGTGGGGTAACACCTTCATGGAAATCATCCAATCAAACATTTCACTCACAGTTGATTAAGTCACATCTCCATGGAAACACTCAATCAAAGAATTCCAATCTAATCAACACTAATATGTCTGCCTTGCAAGATTGCATCAAAGAATATGGCTTTTTCTGGGGGACGTAATATATACAAACCAGCACAATCAGTGTAGAAAGAACAAGCATGCATCATAGGCTCAGGAATAAATTTAATTGTGAACAACAATAATTTTGAGATAGTAGATTTCAAAATCAGACTTCAGCAGTGATTTCCTCTTCTCCATCAGTGTTAAGGAGAAAAAAAAATTGCATGGTTTTTTTGTTTTTGTTTTTGTTGTTTGTTTGTTTGGATTGTTCTGTTTTAACTGGTGAAACCAGGGGGTTGGTTAGTATAATGGGCTTGCATGTTTTGAGTCTGTTTCTAAAAATAACTGAGATTAATTTGTACTAGCTCTTTGATGTATTAGTTTTGTTCACCATCAGTATTTTTCTTGAAAAATCTATTTGATAAAATGTGGAGATTATGTATTTGTTTCCCCTCAACATTTTGATTGCTATTTAGCTTATAACTGGAGTAATAACCACCAGCTTATCTTATGCATATTAATTTAATGGTTTAATACTAATCTATGTCAACTAGATTTTGCATTTTCACTGAAGTGATTTTCATAAACTCTAAAGGATTTGAAGATTACTATTTTGAGGCTCATAATATCATTTTTCTTATTAGAGAAGTTGTGAGTTTACAGAAAAATCATGCATAAAATACAGAGTTCCCATATACTACCCTATAATTGCATTAGTGGTACATTTGTTACAATTCATGAAAGAATGTTTTTATAATTGTACTATTAACTTAGGTCCATCATTTATAATAAGGTAAATGTTTATGTTGCACAGTTTTATGTATTTAAAAAATTTTTACTCTATTAACATATATACAACCTAAAATTTATCCTTTTTAACCACATTCACATATATATATATATATCACTGCTGGTAATTATATTCACAAGAATGTGCGACCATCACCACCATCCATTTCCAAACTTTACAATTAACTCAAATAGAAATTCTGTATAATTTAAACATTAATTCCCCATTCTCTACCCCAACCCTGGCCTTTGGTAACCTTTATTTTAGATTGTGACTCTGAGTTTGCTTATTCTAATTATTTCAGAAAGATCATTCAATATTTGTCCTTTTGTGTCTGGCTTATTTCACTTAACATGATGTCTTCAAGGTTCATCTTTGGTAGCATGCATCAGGACTTCATTACTTTTTAATGCTGAATAATACCCATTGTATGCATATACCACATTTATCTATTCATGTGGATGGGCACTTGGGTTGCTTCCACCTTCGTTTGGTAATTGTGAATAATGCTGCTATGAATATCGGTGTGCAAATATGTATTTGAGTTCCTGCCTTCAAATCTTTTGGGTATATACGTAGAAGTAGAATTACTGGGTCATGTGGTATTTCTATACCAAATTTTCAAGGAACCTCCAAACTGTCTTCCATGGTGGCTGTACCATTTTACATTCCCATTAATGATGAATGAGTATTTGTGTTTCTCCACATCATCTCCGACACTTACAGTGTTCTTTTTTTTTCTTAACAGTAACCGTTCTGATGAGTGTGGAATGGTATTTCATTGTGCTTTTGCATTTCCCTAATAGCTAATAATGTTGAGCATCTTTTCATGTGCTTTTTGGCCATTTATTTATTTACTTATGTTGAACCACCTTTGTATACCTAGGATAAATTCCACTTGATCACGGTGTATAATTATTTTAATGTGCTGTGGACTCGATTGGCTAGTATTTTGTTGAGGATTGTTGCATCTGTATTTATAAGAGAAATTGGTCTGTAGCTTCCTTTTCTTGGTGTATCTTTATCTGGCTTTGCTATGAGGGTGGTGTTGGCCTCATAGAATGAATTAGGTAGTGTTCCTTTCTCTTCAGTTTTTTGGAAGAGTTTGAGCAGAATTGGAGTTAAGTCTTCTTGGAATGTTTGGTAGAATTCACCTGTGAAGGAATCAGGTTGTGGGCTTTTCTTTTTTGGGAGGTTTTTCGTGACTCATTTAATCTCTACTCATAATAGGTCTGTTGAAATCCTTTATTTCCTCTAGAGTCAGTGTAGGTTGTTTGCATATTTCTAAGAATTTGTCCATTTCATCTAGGTTTTCTAATTTGTTGGCATACAGTTGTTCATAGTATCCTCTTCTGATCATTTTTATTCCTGTGAGGTCAGTAACAAAGTCCTCCCCATCTCATTTCTGATTTTATTAATTGTGTCTTCTCTCTTTTTTCTTTGTCAGTCTAGCTAAAGATTTGTCAATTTTATTGATCTTTTCAAAGGAACAAGTTTTGGTTCTTTTAATATTCTATTTTTTTTAATCCTGTATTTCTTTTATTTATACTCTTATCCCTGTTATTTCTTTCCTTCTCCTTGCTTTGGGTTTAGTTTGCTGTTCTTTTTCTGGTACCTACAGGTGTGCAGTTAGGTCTTTCATTTTAACTCTTCTTTTTAATGTAAGCTTTTAGGGCTATGAATTTCCCACTAAGCACTGCCTTCACTGCATCCTGTAAGTTTTGATATGTTGTATTTCTGTTTTTGGTTTTCTCAAGGTATTTACAGATTTCCCTTGTGATTTGTTCTTTGACACATTGATTGCATGAGTGTGTTATTTAACTTCCATATATTTGTTGATTTTCCAATTTTTGCCTGTTAATGATTTCCAGCTTCATTGCACTGCGGCCCGAGAAGATGCTTTGTATAATTTCAATGTTTTAAAATTTATTAAGGCTTGTTTTGTGACCAGCATGTGATGTATTCTGGAAAATGATCCATGTGCCATTGAGGAGAATGTGTATCCTGCTGTTTTGGGGCGCAGTTTTCTGTATATGTCTATTAGGTATGGTTCATTTGTTATATTATTCAAGTTCTCTGTTTCCTTATTGATATTTTGTTTACATGTTCATTAATCCTCTGTCTAGATGTTCTGTTGATGGAAGTGGTGTATTGAAGTCTCCAACTGTTACTGTAGTACTGTCTATTTTTCCCTTCACTTTTACCAGTGTTTGCCTTATGTATTTTGGGGCACCTTGGTTAAGTGCCTATATATTTCTTCATGGTGGATTGGCCCTTTTATTAATATGTATCATCCTTGTTTGCCTTTTGTAACAGCTTTTGACTTGAAGTTTATTTCTTCTGATATTAGTATAGCCACCCCAGCTTTGTTTTGGTTTCTGTTTGCATGGATTATCTTTTTCTGTTCTTTCACTTTGAAACTATTGTGTCTTTGGGTCTTTGGTGAGTCTCTTGTAAATTATGTATAGTTGGATCATGCTTATCCATTCTGGCAGCCTATGTCTTTTGATTAGGGAGTTTAATCCGTTAACATTCAGCATTATTACTGTTACTTCAGTTATTTTCTTCTTTGGTTTTTATATGTCATATATCTTTTTTTGTCTCTCATTTCCTTTATTGTAGCCTCTTTTCTGTGTAGCTAACCTTTTGTGATATATCTGGCTGATCCCTTTCTCATTTCTGTCTTTGTCTATTTGTTTTAATACTTTCTTCATAGCTACCTTGGGGTTTGTATTACACAACCTAAGTCTATAACCAGTTAATTTGAAAAGATCCTGACTTAACTTCCATAGCATACATGTTCTCTGCTCACATATCCCTCCAGTTTCCCTCTTTATGTTGTTTTTGTCCCACATTACCTGTTTTATATTTTGCATGTCCATTATCAAGAAATATGACTGTTACCTAACCAAATGTATCTTATGGGTATTAAAGCATAGAGTTAAATATTGAGGCTGCAGTACTATTGGGTTTTGCATTTACCTATTTAGTTACCCTTACTGAAGATCTTCACTTCTTCGCTGCTCCAAGCCACTGTCTCCTGTCTGTTCCTTTCAAGGTGTAGAACTCCCTTTAGCATTTCTTGTAGAGCAGATCTTTGGTGAGGAACTCACTCATTTTCTGTTTATCCTTGAATGTTTAAAACTCTCCCTCATTTTTGAAGGATAGTTTTTCCAGATAAAGAATTTTTGACTGGCGGTTTTACCCTTTCACTACCTTAAATACATCATATGACTCCCTTTCTTGCCTCCATGATTTATGATGAGAAATCGGCACTTAGTTTTATTCAGGATCCCTTGTATGTATTTGTTTTGGTTTGCTAAAGCTGCCAGAATGCAATATACCAGAAATTGATTGGCTTTTATAATGAGGATTTATTAAGTTACAATTTATGGTTCTTAGGCCGTGAAAATGTTCAAATTAAGACATCAAAAGGAAGATGCCTTCTGTGAGGAAAGGCTGCTGGCATCTGGGGTTCCTCTGTCACTTGAGAAGGCACATGGCGATGTCTGCTGGTCCTTCTCTCCTGGGCCCTGGTTTCAAAATGGCTGTCTCAGTTCCCATGGGTCCTTCTTGCTCCTCCCAGGGCGTTTTATTTCTAAGCTCTCTCTCTCTAGGGGCTCTCTAAAAGGACTCCAGTAAAGGATTAGGACTCACCTTTATTTGTGTGGGTCACATCTCCATGGAAACAACCTAATCAAAAGGTCCCACTCATAACACATCTACAACCACAAGAATGGATTAAAAGAACATGGCATTTTCTGGGGTATATAACAGTTTCAAACCAGTACAGGGACAAATGTTTTTTTTCTTGCCACTTTCAGAATTGTGTCATTATTTTTGGTGCTTGACATTCTGATTAGTTATGTGTTTAGGAGTAGGGTCTATTAGGGTTTATTCTGTGTGAAGTATGTTGCACTTCTTGGACATGTATATTTATATTTTTCATAAGAGTTGGGGGAAGTTTTTGGTCATTATTTCATCAAATATTCTTTCTATCCCATTTGCCTTCTCTTCTCCTTCTGGGACTCCCATGATGTGTATATTTATATGCTTCATGCTGTCACTCAATTCCCTTAGGCACTGCTCATTTTTTTCTATTCTTTTCTCTACCTCTTCTTCTGACTGTGATTTTGATGGTCCTGTCTTCTAGTTTACTGATTCTTTTTTCTGCCGTTTCACATATGCTATTGTATGCTGCTAGTGTATTTTTAATTTCCATTATTTTACATTTCATCCATATAATTTCTGTTATGTTTCTTTTTAAACTTTTTAATTCTTCTTTTTGTTTGCACTTTTTCTTCTTAATATCCGTAAGCTCTATGTCCACCATAAGTTTATTTCTATCCATATTTTCCTTCATCTATTTGAATTGATTTAGAAGATTTGTTTGAACTTTTTTTGATTAATTGTTCCAAATTCTGTCTCCTCTGAAGTTTTAATATGTTCCCTTGACTGAGCCATATCTTCCTGCTTTTTAGTATGGTTTGTAATTTTTTGTTGATGTCTGGGTATGTGATTATTTTATGTGCCCACTTTGAAGGTTAGTTTCCTCTTGCCTGGGGTTTTATTGAAGATTGGCTATGTATTAAGTCTCTTTTTTGACGCTTGGTTCAATTTATGCTGGACCTTTAGAGTAACCAATTTTTTAACCATTTTGATTTTCTCAGGTTTTCTGCACCTGATTCTTATCCTGGACATACAGGAGAACTTTTACGATTTCTCTTTTGTGTACAATTGTTTCACCTCCAAGGGAAAGCTCCCTTTCCTATGTTTCCTCTCCAGGAATCCTGATCTGTTCTGTGTTTTTGTGCAGAATTTTCTCCTCCCCAGCTCCTATGATTTTTTTTTTTTAACTCCTCTCAGTGCTGCGTTTTCATCACACTTTTATGTCCTGAGACCTGTCCTGCCTTACAGCAGTTAAGCACTCCTCCCCCCCTTTTTTTTCCATGAAGCTTTTCTGTCTCTGATTACTTTTTCTTTAGGGTACCCCATTGCTCCAAAAGTCCTTTTGTTTTTTTTTTTTTTTAGGTGATCCAGCAATCATAGACTGGGTTGAGTGTGTGCACCTCTTGCCAACAGTTCTGTTAGGTCTCTTATTTTTGGGGGGCTCGTTTGTGTGCACGCCCTTATGTGCTGCTTGTGGTCCACCCAGGATCTCGGTGGACTTGATTCCCTGTTCCTCGATATGCATGGGGTTCTAATTCCCTGTTATGAATCACGCTGTACGGTCTGAATCTACAGCAGTAGGTCCCTGGGCCATGCTACCCCTTTGCGACTCCTAAGCTGCTCAGGACTGAATGACAGGGAGTGGTATGGACTGCCAGGTCTGGGTTGCAGAGCCCCTATCTTTTTTTTTTGGTGTTTTTTTTTTTCTTTTTTCGCTTTGATTCATCAGTTGTGGAGTCCTTCTCTAGTTTCTGTCATCCTCCAGAGTTCTAAGCAAACAGAATTTATCCTTTTATTAGTTATTTCTTTGGGGAGACTTTTCCATGGGATGTCTTAAATCACCATGTTGTGACGTCACTTCCCATAATGCCATTTTGGCTTTAGAACTTTTTCAGAGTTAAATGAACTTGGTGGTTTATTGAATGCCATTATAGAGAATTTAAATCTGTGATAAATTTAGCTGTTGATTTTTTTTATTCTTTTCTTAATGATTCTGTGAGTAGAAAAAGCATAGATAGTTGTTGATATGAATTTTCTTTTTGTAGAGATTTCAGCCAAGTCTTTCATTTCTTTTCATTTAGGTTGTTGATTATATCCTGCCACCCTTGGTCTCCTTGGTTCAAAGCCAAAATGGTAAGTGTGACCACATCAACAAGAACTTCGTCAGTGACGTATTCTGTTTTTATTCCATGTCCATGTGGTCACATTCTTGGCATTTTCTTTTCTTTCAAGTGGAGTGGAGGCTCTTCAGCTTGCGGTTGCTTTCAGAAACAACATCTCTGCTCGTAAACCAGGAGGTTGGGGATGAGGAGAAGGCGGCGAGTCTTGATTCTGACAGCAGTCTTCTGGCTCTCTTTAGAGATGGCTTACTTCCCCAGTAAGTACCATGCTGCACTGATACGCAGAAATGTAAGATATTCAGGATGTCTGTGTCAAGGCACATCTGGTGCTGGGGCTCTCAGTGTCTTCATGTTTAAGCCCATATGCTTGTGTGCACTCTCGGTAAGAACAGATCTAGAAACAGAGGCTGTAGCTGTTGCACTGCTTAGAATCCAGAAGCATCTCAGTCCATCTTCTCAAGCACCCACTTAGAGCTGTATCTGTTCTGTATGAGACACATGACTCTGAGGTTATGCGTATTTAAAGTAGTTTATGGGTCAAGGGCTGAGGTTTGTTATTCAAGGTCAACATTGCTAGACACCTGGAATACAAAACGGGCTTTTCCTGGCCCGACCAGAAACAATAGAGATGGAAGGAAGTTCCCCCTTCCTCTAAATTCTTGGCATGGAAATTAAGCTGAGTTAAAAACAGGAATTTTTTGGAGGGTTGAGGTGACTGGAACAGGTAATGACTATTTGTTAACAGAAAGGGTTACTTTTTTCCTTTTAATCCATTGCTCTCATGGCAAACACTGACAGCACCGAAAGCAGGCATGTGAAACTCTAAAATGATACCTTATAGGTATCATTATAGGTCAAGGAACACTGTGAATTTTATCAAATAAATATAATTTAAAATAAAAGTGCGTGCTTTATCACTGTTTAGGAAGATGTTTTATAAAATTAAGGCTGAATTGGCTGTCCCGCATTAAACCATGTGTGGTCATGGCTTCCTTCAGGGCTGGGGCTGGGGCTTATGTCAGCTGTGCACATTTTTAAGAATGGCAGCCTCACCACATGCTCCTTTTTATTTGTACAACTCAGTGAGATCTGTTATCGTTTAAAAATTAATAATAATTATCACAATACAGAAATCAAATAATTACATCCTGGTTTTGACCAGTGCAAAGAGCTTGAGGTTTCTTACAAAAATTAGGTGCACATAATAATAAAAAACACAACACAAAATTTAAATTGCTATTTGTGTTGCAGTTACTATAGATGAAGCACTCAACCTGTTGCTGACAGGGCGGCGTAGGAATGAGACACAGACACAAAGTTAAGAATTAAAGGAGCAGGGGGCCCACTGCATCTCGTGCTAAGTGGATGATAATGCACCTTTGCTCCAGCTATTTATTTCAGAAGATCAGGGAGTATATGCTAAATGTCCTCAGGCTCTGGAGAGCCCACCAGATACCTATGTTTACATCCTGTTGCATATCAGAAGGAACAATCTAGGTTTAGGACAATGGTAAACGTTGTGGTCGTCATAGTCACAAGACACATATCTTTACAGGGCGGGCCCCCACGGCGTTCCATGAAGGCCTGAGGCTTAGTGTTCCAAGCCACCACCCTAGATATGCCTCAGGCAACATGGAAGACTTGGTTTCCCACATCAACCACTACTACCAGGTTTAGGAAGATGTGTTTTATTCATCTAATGTTTGTCAGCCCTTCTGTTAGCTGGTAAAGAACTACAGCTTGATCCCTAATGGCTTGATTTGTAGGGCCATCATTTTTTTTTTTTTTTCTTTTTCTATTCTTGTGCTTTTATAGTTGGTTTCAGAGAGAGTGCTGATAAAGAACATATACAGTAAGAATACTTTTGATACCCAAAGTAAGAATCTAAGAGTTTGTTTTGTGGAGGTTTCTAAGTGATAAACTATCAATAAATAGATTTGTTGTTGCATTTTGCTGTATATGTGATTGTGTGTGTGTATATGGTTTATACTTATGTGGATAAATAAAAGGTAGGAGCCTTTTCTCATAAGATTAATTAATACATTCACTACCATTTTATACTTAATTACCTATTTATACATGATCATATGCCTCTTTCTGACAAGAAAATACATAGAATAAGTTGTTTTTGCGTATAATGTAGTTTTTAAAAGATGTGCTTTGGATATTTGCTCTCTGAAAACTTGTGGAGATGCATTTTCCAGGATCTGAAATATTCCCCCACAATAGGGATACGATTTGTTCTACTAGGAATCTCACAGTTGAGTAATATTTTGTTGATAGCTCTGTAGAACTGGAATAAAATCACTTCATGTTTGAAGTCTGCCAAATACTCCATAATTCAGTGTTCCTTTTAAAAATTTGAGCTGGAATAAATTGTATACATTTCCTTTAATGTGCATCTTACCATTTCCAGAGATGAGGAATTAAGGAAGAAAATACACTGTAAACCACTTGGAAAAACAAGAGTATCAGTAATGACGTGCATGCAGCTTTTTATTACACAGAATTGGAAACGCACCTGGGATAATGGCATGGAGTTTATTAAGATGTGGTGTGGGAGGCGGGGCAAGATGGCGGACTGGTGAGCTGTATGTTTTAGTTACTCCTCCAGGAAAGTAGGTAGAAAGCCAGGAACTGCATGGACTGGACACCACAGAGCAATCTGACTTTGGGCATACTTCATACAACACTCATGAAAATGTGCAACTGCTGAGATCAGTGAAATCTGTAAGTTTTTGCGGCCAGGGGACCCACGCCCCTCCCTGCCAGGCTCAGTCCCGTGGGAGGAGGGGCTGTCAGCTCCGGGAAGGAGAAGGGAGAACTGCAGTGGCAGCCCTTATCGGAAACTCATTCTACTGATCCAAACTCCAACCATAGATAGACTGAGACCAGACACCAGAGAATCTGAGAGCAGCCAGCCCAGCAGAGAGGAGACAGGCATAGAAAAAAACAACAAGCAAAACTCCAAAATAAAAGCTGAGGATTTTTGGAGTTCTGGTGAACATAGAAAGGGGAAGGGCAGAGCTCAGGCCCTGAGGCTCATATGCAAATCCCGAAGAAAAGCTGATCTCTCTGCCCTGTGGACCTTTCCTTAATGGCCCTGGTTGCTTTGTCTCTTGGCATTTCAATAACCCATTAGATCTCTGAGGAGGGCCCTTTTTTTTTTAATCCTTTTTTCTTTTTCTAAAACAATTACTCTAAGAAGCCCAATACAGAAAGCTTCAAAGACTTGCAATTTGGGGAGGTCAAGACAAGAGCAGAACTAAGAGAGCTCTGAGACAAAAGGCAATAATCCAGTGGCTGAGAAATTTTACTGAACACCACAACTTCCCAAGAAAAGGGGGGTGTCCGCTCACAGCCATCATCCTGGTGAACAGGAAACACTCCTGCCCATCGCCAGCCCCATAGCCCAGAGCTGCCCCAGACAACCCAGTGTGACGGAAGCGCTTCAAATAACAGGCACACTCCACAAAACTGGGCATGGACATTAGCCTTCCCTGCAACCTCAGCTGATTGTCCCAGAGTTGGGAATGTGAAGGAGTGTGAATTAACAAAGCCCCATTCAGCCATCATTTCAGCAGACTGGGAGCCTCCCTACACAGCTCAGGAGCCCAGAACCGCCCTGGGGGGACAGCACTCACCTGTGACATAGCACAGTCATCCCTCAACAGAGGACCAGGGGGTGCACGTCCTGGAAAAGGGACCCACTCACAAGTCTCAGGAGCCATACACCAATACCAAGGACTTGTGGGTCAGTGGCAGAGACAAACTGTGGCAGGACTGAGCTGAAGGATTAGACTATTGCAGCAGCTTTAAAACTGCAGGATCACCAGGGAGATTTGATTGTTAGAGCTACCCCCCCTCCCTGACTGCCCAGAAACACGCCCCATATACAGGGCGGGCAACACCAACTACACACGCAAGCTTGGTACACCAATTGGACCCCACAAGACCCACTCCCCCACTCACCACAAAGGCAAAGCAGGGGAGAACTGGCTTGTGGAGAACAGGTGGCTCGTGGACACCACCTGCTGGTTAGTTAGAGAAAGTGTACTCCACGAAGCTGTAGATCTGATAAACTAGAGATAAGGACTTCAATTGGTCTACACATCCTAAAAGAACCCTATCAAGTTCAGCAAATGCCAAGAGGCCAAAAACAACAGAAAATTATAAAGCATATGAAAAAACCAGACGATATGGATAACCCAAGCCCAAGCACCCAAATCAAAAGATCAGAGGAGACACAGCACCTAGAGCAGCTACTCAAAGAACTAAAGATGAACAATGAGACCATAGTACAGAATACAAAGGATATCAAGAAGACCCTAGAAGAGCATAAAGAAGACATTGCAAGACTAAATAAAAAAATGGATGATCTTATGGAAATTAAAGAAACTGTTGACCAAATTAAAAAGATTCTGGACACTCATAGTACAAGACTAGAGGAAGTTGAACAACGAATCAGTGACCTGGAAGATGACAGAATGGAAAATGAAAGCATAAAAGAAAGAATGGGGAAAAAAATTGAAAGAATCGAAACGGACCTCAGGGATATGATAGATAATATGAAACGTCCTAATATAAGACTCATTGATGTTCCAGAAGGGGAAGAAAAGGGTAAAGGTCTAGGAAGAGTATTCAAAGAAATTGTTGGGGAAAACTTCCCAAATCTTCTAAACAACATAAATATACAAATCATAAATGCTCAGCGAACTCCAAATAGAGTAAATCCAAATAAACCCACTCCGAGACATATTCTGATCACACTGTCAAACATGGAAGAGAAGGAGCAAGTTCTGAAAGCAGCAAGAGAAAAGCAATTCACCACATACAAAGGAAACAGCAGAAGACTAAGTAGTGACTACTCAGCAGCCACCATGGAGGTGAGAAGGCAGTGGCACGATATATTTAAAATTCTGAGTGAGAAAAATTTCCAACCAAGAATACTTTATCCAGCAAAGCTCTCCTTCAAATTTGAGGGAGAGCTTAAATTTTTCACAGACAAACAAATGCTGAGAGAATTTGCTAACAAGAGACCTGCCCTACTGGAGATACTAAAGGGAGCCCTACAGACAGAGAAACAAAGAAAGGACAGAGAGACTTGGAGAAAGGTTCAGTACTAAGGAGATTCGGTATGGGTACAATAAAGGATATTAATAGAGAGAGGGGAAAAATATATATGACAAACATAAACCAAAGGATAAGATGGCTGATTCAAGAAATGCCTTCACGGTTATAACGTTGAATGTAAATGGATTAAACTCCCCAATTAAAAGATATAGATTCGCAGAATGGATCAAAAAAAAAATGAACCATCAATATGTTGCATACAAGAGACTCATCTTAGACACAGGGACACAAAGAAACTGAAAGTGAAAGGATGGAAAAAATATTTCATGCAAGCTACAGCCAAAAGAAAGCAGGTGTAGCAATAGTAATCTCAGATAAAATAGACTTTAAATGCAGGGATGTTTTGAGAGACAAAGAAGGCCACTACATACTAATAAAAGGGGCAATTCAACAAGAAGAAATAACAATCGTAAATGTCTATGCACCCAATCAAGGTGCCACAAAATACATGAGAGAAACACTGGCAAAACTAAAGGAAGCAATTGATGTTTCCACAATAATTGTGGGAGACTTCAACACATCACTCTCTCCTATAGATAGATCAACCAGGCAGAGGACCAATAAGGAAATTGAAAACCTAAACAATCTGATAAATGAATTAGATTTAACAGACATATACAGAACATTACATCCCAAATCACCAGGATACACATACTTTTCTAGTGCTCACGGAACTTTCTCCAGAATAGATCATATGCTGGGACATAAAACAAGCCTCAGTAAATTTAAAAAGATTAAAATTATTCAAAGCACATTCTCTGACCACAATGGAATACAATTAGAAGTCAATAACCATCAGAGACTTAGAAAATTCACAAATACCTGGAGGTTAAACGACACACTCCTAAACAATCAGTGGGTTAAAGAAGAAATAGCAAGAGAAATTGCTAAGTATATAGAGACGAATGAAAATGAGAACACAACATACCAAAACCTATGGGATGCAGCAAAAGCAGAGCTGAGGGGGAAATTTATAGCACTCAATGCATATATTAAAAAGGAAGAAAGAGCCAAAGTCAAAGAACTACTGGATCAACTGAAGAAGCTAGAAAATGAACAGCAAACCAATCCTAAACCAAGTAGAAGAAAAGAAATCACAAGGATTAAAGCAGAAATAAATGACATAGAGAACAAAAAAACAATAGAGAGGATAATTATCACCAAAAGTTGGTTCTTTGAGAAGATCAACAAGATTGACAAGCCCCTAGCTAGACTGACAAAATCAAAAAGAGAGAAGACCCATATAAACAAAATAATGAATGAAAAAGGTGACATAACTGCAGATCCTGAAGAAATTAAAAAAATTATAAGAGGATACTATGAACAACTGTATGGCAACAAACTGGATAATGTAGAGGAAATGGACAATTTCCTGGAACATATGAACAACCTAGACTGACCAGAGAAGAAATAGAAGACCTCAATCAACCCATCACAAGCAAAGAGATCCAATCAGTCATCAAAAATCTTCCCACAAGTAAATGCCCAGGGCCAGACGGCTTCACAGGGGAATTGTACCAAACTTTCCAGAGAGAACTGACACCAATCTTACTCAAGCTCTTTCAAAACATTGAAGAAAATGGAACACTACCTAACTCATTTTATGAAGCTAACATCAATCTAATAGCAAAACCAGGCAAAGATGCTACAAAAAAGGAAAACTACCGGCCAATCTCCCTAATGAATATAGATGCAAAAATCCTCAATAAAATACTTGCAAATCGAATCCAAAGACACATTAAAAAAATCATACACCATGACCAAGTGGGGTTCATTCCAGGAATGCAAGGATGGTTCAACATAAGAAAATCAATCAATGTATTACAACACGTTTACAAGTCAAAAGGGAAAAATCAAATGATCATCTCAATAGATGCTGAAAAAGTATTTGACAAAATCCAACATCCATTTTTGATAAAAACACTTCAAAAGGTAGGAATTGAAGGAAACTTCCTCAATATGATAAAGAGCATATATGAAAAACCCACAGCCAGCATAGTACTCAATGGTGAGAGTCTGAAAGCCTTCCCTCTAAGATCAGGAACAAGACAAGGATGCCTGCTGTCACCACTGTTATTCAACATTGTGCTGGAAGTGCTAGCCAGGGCAATCCGGCAAGACAAAGAAATAAAAGGCATCCAAATTGGAAAAGAAGAAGTAAAACTGTCATTGTTTGCAGATGATATAATCTTATATCTGGAAAATCCTGAGAAATCGACGATACAGCTAATAGAGCTAATAAATTTAGCAAAGTAGCAGGATACAAGATTAATGCGCATAAGTCAGTAATGTTTCTATATGCTAGAAATGAACAAACTGAAGAGACACTCAAGAAAAAGATACCATTTTCAATAGCAACTAAAAAAATCAAGTACCTAGGAATAAACTTAACCAAAGATGTAAAAGACCTATACAAAGAAAACTACGTAACTCTACTAAAAGAAATAGAAGCGGACCTTAAAAGATAGAAAAATATTCCATGTTCATGGATAGGAAGGCTAAATGTCATTAAGATGTCAATTCTACCCAAACTCATCTACAGATTCAATGCAATCCCAATCAAAATTCCAACAACCTACTTTGCAGACTTGGAAAAGCTAGTTATCAAATTTATTTGGAAAGGGAAGATGCCTCAAATTGCTAAAGACACTCTAAAAAAGGAAAACGAAGTGGGAGGACTTACACTCCCTGACTTTGAAGCTTATTATAAAGCCACAGTTGTCAAAACAGCATGGTACTGGCACAAAGATAGACATATAGATCAATGGAATCGAATTGAGAATTCAGAGATAGACCCTCAGATCTATGGCCGACTGATCTTTGATAAGGCCCCCAAAGTCACTGAACTGAGTCATAATGGTCTTTTCAACAAATGGGGCTGGGAGACTTGGATATCCATATCCAAAAGAATGAAAGAGGACCCCTACCTCACCCCCTACACAAAAATTAACTCAAAATGGACCAAAGATCTCAATATAAAAGAAAGTACCATAAAACTCCTAGAAGATAATGTAGGAAAACATCTTCAAGACCTTGTGTTAGGCGGCCACTTCCTAGACTTTACACCCAAAGCACAAGCAACAAAAGAGAAAATAGATAAATGGGAACTCCTCAAGCTTAGAAGTTTCTGCACCTCAAAGGAATTTCTCAAAAAGGTAAAGAGGCAGCCAACTCAATGGGAAAATATTTTTGGAAACCATGTATGTGACAAAAGACTGATATCTTGCATATATAAAGAAATCCTACAGCTCAATGACAATAGTACAGACAGCCCAATTATAAAATGGGCAAAAGGTATGCAAAGACAGTTCTCTGAAGAGGAAATACAAATGGCCAAGAAACACATGAAAAAATGTTCAGCTTCACTAGCTATTAGAGATGCAAATTAAGAGCACAATGAGATACCATCTAACACCGATTAGAGTGGCTGCCATTAAACAAACAGGAAACTACAAATGCTGGAGGGGATGTGGAGAAATTGGACCTCTTATTCATTGTTGGTGGGACTGTATAATGGTTCAGCCACTCTGGAAGTCAGTCTGGCAGTTCCTTAGAAAACTAGAACTAAAGTTACCATTTGATCCAGCGATTGCACTTCTCGGTATATACCCGGAAGATCGGAAAGCAGTGACACGAACAGATATCTGCACGCCAATGTTCGTAGCAGCATTATTTACAATTGCCAAGAGATGGAAACAACCCAAATGTCCTCCGACAGATGAGTGGATAAATAAAATGTGGTATATACACACGATGGAATACTACACGGCAGTAAGAAGGAACGACCTCATGAAACATATGACAACATGGATGAACCTTGAAGACATAATGCTGAGCGAAATAAGCCAGGCACAGAAAGAGAAATATATGCTACCACTAATGTGAACTTTGAAAAATGTAAAACGAATGGTTTATAATGTAGAATGTAGGGGAACTAGTAATAGAGAGCAATTAAGGAAGGGGGAACAGTATTCCAAGAAGAACAGATATGCTATTTAACGTTCTGGGGATGCCCAGGAATGATTATGGTCTGTTAATTTCTGATGGATATAGTAGGAACAAGTTCACAGAAATGTTCCTATATTATGTAACTTTCTTGGGGTTAAGTAGGAACATGTTGGAAGTAAAGCAGTTATCTTAGGTTAGTTGTCTTTTTCTTACTCCCTTGTTATGGTCTCTTTGAAATGTTCTTTTATTGTATGTTTTTCTTTTTTCTTTTTTTTTTTTTTTTAATTTTTTTTTCCATACAGTTGATTTAAAAAGGAAGAAAAGGTTAAAAAAAAAAGGGAAGGGAAAAAAAGGAAAAAAATATGTAGTGCCCCCTTGAGGAGCCTGTGGAGAATGCAGGGGTATTGGCCTACCCTACCTCAATGGTTGCTAACATGACCACAGACATAGGGAACCAGTGGTTTGATGGGTTGAGCCCTCTACCATAGGTTTTACCCTTGGGAAGACGGTTGCTGCAAAGGAGAGGCTAGGCCTCCCTATAATTGTGCCTAAGAGCCTCCTCCCGAATGCCTCTTTGTTGCTCAGATGTGGCCCTCTCTCTCTAGCTAAGCCAACTTGAAAGGTGAAATCACTGCCCTCCCCCCTACGTGGGATCAGACACCCAGGGGAGTGAATCTCCCTGGCAACGTGGAATATGACTCCCGGGGAGGAATGTAGACCTGGCATCGTGGGATAGAGAACATCTTCTTGACCAAAAGGGGGATGTGAAAGGAAATGAAATAAGCTTCAGTGGCAGAGAGATTCCAAAAGGAGCCGAGAGGTCACTCTGGTGGGCACTCTTACGCACAATTTAGACAACCCTTTTTAGGTTCTAAAGAATTGGGGTAGCTAGTGGTGGATCCCTGAAACTATCAAACTACAACCCAGAACCCATGAATCTCGAAGACAGTTGTATAAAAATGTAGCTTATGAGGGGTGACAATGGGATTGGGAAAGCCATAAGGACCACACTCCACTTTGTCTAGTTTATGGATGGATGAGTAGAAAAATAGGGGAAGGAAACAAACAAACAAACAGACAAAGGTACCCAGTGTTCTTTTTTACTTCAATTGCTCTTTTTCACTCTAATTATTATTCTTGTTATTTTTGTGTGTGTGCTAATGAAGGTGTCAGGGATTGATTTAGGTGATGAATGTACAACTACGTAATGGTACTGTGAACAATCGAATGTACGATTTGTTTTGTATGACTGCATGGTATGTGAATATATCTCAATAAAATGAAGATTAAAAAAAAAAAGATGTGGCGTGGGATGTTTTCAAAGGTCATAGACTAATTCTTTTGTGAAGCATCTTGGCTCTGCATCTCAGTCTCTAAGCCTGTTTCCTCATCTTTAGAATGTGGATAATAGTACCTATTATCCAAATGTAGAGGATGTGAAGATAGATGGGGAGATTAAATACACTTTTTTGTTACATGGTACAGTGTCTGGGGCATAGTACTGCTATTATTATTTGTAGATGCATTATTTTAACTTCTTCTATTAATCTTGAAAATGAAGATTATAATAGTACATGCTTCATAGATAATAGTTATTGTGACTACCTGACATGTATAGTAAAGGCTCAATAGATGTCATATAAAATTTTGAAAAAATGAAATATAAAGAATTGTGTTCATTTAATTTCTCTGACTCTAGGAAACTAGAAACCTTGGCCAGAAGTTTGGTCTTTGACGATAACTCTTGTTAAGTATAAGAAGTTTAGAAATGCTACTAACAGAAAATTCATCTTTTCCATTAACTATCTGAATATATTGACTTAGGGATTTTGAAGTTCATAGAGTTTATAGGAGTTATATAGCATCCACTTTAATTTGGCAAATGGGCATATTAATGTTGATACTTTTAATTTAAGTTTTAATCCTTCTTTGGCCTTAGAAACACGTTGGGTAAAGCCAAGGTGACAGCCTTTCCATGTACCTGTGCATTTGGCTCCCCAGTTTTCCCATTGAGATTGTGTTGGTCAAGACCATTTTATTTACAAACAATAACACCCAACTCAAACTAACTTAATAAAGAATTTATTTGCTTATGTAACTGAGAAGTCAAAGGCTTGTATTGATATCCAGTATAGCTGGATTCAGGGATCTGAATTGTCCCGAGTACTCTGTATGTGTCTTTTCACCATCTCTCTACTCAGTCGACATCTATATATCTTTGTTCTCAGATGGGCTCTTTCCACTTGGTAGTTCAGTGGCCCCTGGGGGATGATCCCAGGAAAGGAGTGGGTGTCTTTCTAATACCTCTGGCAAAATACTCGGAGGACAAATGTGCTCTTATTTAAGTTCCTCTTGTGCTTCAAATCTCTTTTTTTCTACCACCGGCTTGAGAAAACTCTCTAATTAAAATTGGTAATAAAGGCAATGGGAAGCCTCCATCTTGTGACTAGAATGTGACATTTGGCTCTTCCACTGACTTGGAGTGCATGCCCTCCTGTCCTCCTTCCCCCTTCCTTTCTTCGTTTTTCCTGCCTTTCTTCCAGAATGTTAGAATGCCAGTAACATAACTGAGTTATCTGTATGATTAATGAGAAAAAATTTCACTCCTGGGAAGAAAGATACCACGTACTCTCAGCTGATTTTTATTCAACTGAGGGTCACGATGTAAAGGGTTATGCAGAAGAGAAAGGCAATATTTAATGGAACTTGGGCCCATATTGACCTTCCTAATTAAAATCAGCACCTCTCAGAAGTTTATATCAAAGTCATTATCAATGAAATGTTAGTACTGAAATAGTGTTTTGCTCTTTGAACTTTTTTTTTTTTTTTTTTCTGGAGAGTTGTTACATAAGGTGAGAGCATTTCTCTTTCAGTATTTAACTGTAAGTGGGACTGGATCCTCCACTCAGGAAACACATCATTGCTGTTCTTGGGGAGGGAGAAATTTTAATATTTATACACATGTAAGTAATCTAATTTGTACTATATTGTATGATTGTGCATGATGTAGTTTAAGGCCCTTCCTTTCTTCCCTCCCTCCCTCCTTTTCTTCGTCCCCTTTTTCTTAGTTAATCCATTCAGATAAATATATGAGTGACTTCCATGAGCCAGGCACTAGGAATGTACAATGGTAAACAAGGGCCGAGTCCCTGCCCCTCAGTATCCTTACATTCCAGTGGGCAAGACAAAGTAGGAAACAAATATGTGAGAGAATTCCAGTTAATTGAAGGTTCACTGATGAAAATAAAACATAAAACAAGTAAGTGGGTAAAGAGTGATGGCATTGAGGGTGGGGCTGTTTTAGATAGGGTAGTCTCGAAGGCTTGAAGTGAGGTAGCAAGCCATGGGAAGCATTTTCTATTCAGTTTGCCTTTTGGTAGACTGGAAGCTATTTGCTGAAATATTTTACTTTTCATATTTTCTTTTAGCTTTGAAGTTTTCTTTTATTGAAAGCAGATCATGCTGATTTAAATGTGCATACACGTTTTTTTTAATGATGGTATGGCATTCAGCAGTTCTCTCCTGAGGAAAATGAGTACTGCTTTTCTTTTTTTTTAAATTCTTATCTGACCTGAAAAATCATCATGTCCATAGTGACTTCATTGAGACTTTGTTTTTTTAGAATCTAAAAAAAGAATGTATTCTTTACAAACTAGAAATTGTATTTCCTGTTTGAAGTCAGGATTTGTAAATGGATTCCACTGGTGGCAACACACCATAGAGCTGTTTGCTGTACACGAATAATGTCCATCAGAAGGCGTGATTCCCATGCTGGTGGCTCAGAGGATATTGGATGGTTCTTCTCTGTCTTGGATTTGCTGCTCTGTCTTTTTTGGCCATAGCATTCTATGTTAAATTAGGCATAAATTGACCATGTTTTATGGGAATCAGAATAGAAAGTATTTTATGTTTTGCCTCTCCTTAGATCATTTTTGCTGGTAAAATTCAACTTACAAATATTTTGTGCAACAGGAAGAAGCAGCATAATGTTCTACTTTGTTCCTTTGACTTAATCCTTTTATAATGTTTTGGGTCTGTTCCTAAATTAGGGCATTTAGACAAAGTGATGAATGGGGTGGTGGTGTACAACCTATGGAAATCTAAATTGGGATAATTAGGGAGTTAAAGTTAGTAATAGGATATAAGGGTAAATATTCTTTGATCCCTCTGAATCAGAATATTTCTACTGTTCCAGTGTTTTGGATACTAGTTTGTAGATATTGAGTGTTGCTTTACTGAAAGCGTTTCTTTTAGCCTTTAAGGCTTTCAAAATGAAAAATTGCTGCTGATCTTATTGAAGAGGCAAAGAGAGGTTGGGGCCAATAATCTGAAATTATATTTAACACATATTTTGAAGTTGTACTTATCTACCTCTCACTTAAAAATAAGTATATCAGACTGTCCACCTATCTATTTCTCCATCAATTCAGGCATCCACTTAACTATTTACATACTTAGATATCTATGCATGCATGCCTGCAAAACAAAAGATAATCCCATAGATTCTCAGGCCACATAAAATCACAAGATTGAAAAGTCCTCAAGATATCAACTATTTAGTTGATTTTTACCCTATTTCATTTCACAAAGTTTTAGAGTTAACCCAAGGTGTCACCTAGTTCACATTTAGGGAGATACTCTATAGAAAATGCTGAAAAGAGTAAATTATCTACCCCTTTGCGCTAGCAGGCTGGGAGGATGGCCAGCCTTCTCCAGAGGCAGTTCCCTGAACACCTCTGCTGTTCGGCAGCTTCTTCGTCATCTAACCCCAACACTTTTCCTGCCTCCAAGCTGTCAGGCCTCAGATCCATTTTTGATCTGTTAGATTCATGTTTTAACGTACTGAATTCCTCATGTTCCTTTGTTCAGAAACCTTTAGACCTGTAGATTGTACTTTAGCAGTACTTACCCAGCCATCATGACTGCTTGGCCTCTTGCTGACCACTCTATGTTAATAGCTTCTTGCTCCCCCACGGGGTCTATTTCTGGTGAGCAGAATTACTTGATACTTTCTGAAATTTTCTGTTTGACATCTCTTCCTCCCTCCTTGCCCGCAAATATCATGTTGTGAATATTTATATCTGTATGTATATCTATATTTATATGAAACTACTTTATTGACTTTTTATCTACTGTATAGATACACTACAGATTATTTAAACAATTCCCAGTACTCGACATTTAGGATTTCCTCAGTATACTATTATATATTATCCTACAAAGACAATTTCTATAGCTATGTCTTTGGGCACATCTTTATTTCCTTTTGTTGAATCTCTAGGGGTGAATGTTATGGTGTCAAAAATTATCTACATTTTGAAGGCATTTGATATGTTTTGCCACATTTTTTTCAAGGAAGATGAACAATTTATACTAACACTTCCCTTTTTGTAACTGCCTATTTTATTTCACTCTTTTTAGCTCTAATTTATATTCCTTCAGATATTAATGATGTTGACTATTTCTCTCCATGCTTCTTGACCATTTGTATTCTTCTTTGGTAGGTTCAGTCCACTTTTCTGGTGGGATGTTTATTGATGTACAAGAACTCCTTACACATTAAGAATATTAGCTCTTATAACACACTAATGTAAAAAGTCAATAATAGGGAAAACTGCATGTGTGTGTAGGATATATGGGAACTCTGTACTTTCTGTAGGGTTTTACTGTAAACCTACAACTGTTTTAATTGAAAAAAAAAGGGGGGGTATTACCTCTTTTTTTAACCAACATTCTGCAAGTAATTTTTCCCTCTTTTAGTTTGTTTATGGTGATTTGGTCATTGAGAAATATTTAAGCTGTAAATATTTTTCTTACTAGTTTCTCATTTGGTGTCATGCTAAAGAGGCCCAAGATTATGTGAATATTTACTCATTTTATTTTAGTATTCTAAAGAAGTGAAAAATTTTTACTCAAAATTTTTTAACTTACTGAGTTACCTTTTTCATAAGGTAAGCCTTGATCAGTCTCTCTTTCCAAGGCACCTCTTTCCCATCTATGTCAGATGCCACCTTTCTTTCCTTTGTTTCTGTATGTCAATTCTTGAGCACACCCTGCATTTATTATCATGGTTTTTATAGTGTATTTTACATTGTAATGTAGCAGTATCTTCCTTCTTGTATTTGCCCCTAAAGTTCCTTGGATATTCTGCAATTACTCCTTTTCCCCAACTTCCCAGAGGAGACCCATTGAGATGTGAAATGTGTTTGCGGCCTCATCCCAGCAGAGTGGACCTTCATGTGATATGGTGCCTTGGACTTCCACTTCCTGCCAGCTGGTGGGCACTTCCTTCACTTGGCTGTTTCTTTCTTCACAGGCCTCAGGATAGTTTCTCACAATAATCCAGAATTCTTTAGATAGCCTGTTTCAGTTGTCTCTAGCCCACCTAATTGAGCACTGTTCACACCAGGCACTTGACTCAATAGAGAAAAGTCCATTTTATTTGAGGATTGGGAGTGAAGAAGGAGGAGGCAAAAATTGTCTGTTCCTTGAATTGTAATTTTTGGGGTTTTTCTCTTCTTTAGGATGGATACGAATTTAGTACAAATGGCTTTTCCTTTCTGGGTTCCAGCTACGTTGTTTCCTACCAAGGCCCCTTGTTCAGGGAGCCTCCTCCAGGAAGAAGGGTCTGGGGCCACTGGATGGGATGGGGCTCTGTCTGCCAACAGCAGTCTCAGTCTACAGTGGGTCCAGGGCACCTGGAGTGCTTCTCTCCAGTTCCCACCCACCCAAATGGGCCAGCTCTTCACTGGTCATGTCTCTGACAAGGTTTCAGGTGTTGGAACTTATTACTTGTTTATTTTCTGCCAAGTTGCATTCAGAGGAGTGTGGGATCCAGTTACTATCAGCTTAACCATTTTTATCTCTCTTCAGAAGACGAGTTGAATAAATCAAAACATTATTTTGATGGGATCTTGCTGACTAGTACGAAGTTATCTTTGATTAAACTAAAATACATTCACAATCTGTATTCTAAACCTATCCATTATGAATTTTGCTCCTCTTTTTCCAAGGGGAGAAAAACAATGATACTCTTTGGGAAAATTTCCATGAGTGGGCTCATGCAAGTTTCATTCTTTCCTCCCATTTCAAGGTTAGATAACATCGAACAACCTCAAGACATTTTTATTTCATTTTATTTCATTTTTATTTCACTCATATTTCATAGGTGTTTTCTTTTTAAATGTAGATTTTGCATATTTCTTGTTAGATCCATTTTAAAATATATTTTTTAGTGCTATTGAGAATATTTTTCCATTATATTTTGAACTAGTTGTCCATTTTTTCTCTTGTGCTTTCCACACAAGCACCTGAGTACATAGATCACTTGGGAAACTTTTTAAAAATTCATAGGCTTGTAGCCCTTACTCTCATTCAGCTATGTCTGGGAGTGGGAGAAGGGAGGCTGGTTACCCAGGATATGTGACTGACTCATCAGAAACCTCCTACTCCCATTTCAATTGAGACTCCCTGGCCCACAATCTCCGATTACTGGTGAACAGTGGAAGAAGGAAATCTTCTCTGATCTCTGACTTTAATGGCAGTACTTATCAGTTTCCCTGTTGAGGATCTGTGCATTAAAGGGTTAACTCAGCAGATTTGGGGTGTTTAAATCCATTTCAGATGTTCAAACCCAAAGAAATTGGCCTAGACCTGGGAGATAACCTGTAAGCCTTTGGAATCTCCCACCTGATAAGAGTGTCACTGTATACCTGGTGTCTTGAGCCATGCCAGGTTGGTTATGCTAACAGTGTGACATGCGGTGAGGGCCTTGGACCACATCATATCAACTTGACTCCTGTAGGTCCTGGAGACTGAGTAACTAAGGTGAGCCTTGTGGGTTCGCCATGCCTATGTGACTGGCCCCCCAAAAAACCCCAGATTCCAGGGCTCCAGTGAACTTTCCTGATTGGTAGTATTTGCACATATTACCACACACAGTTGCTGGAGAATTAAGCGCTGTCTGTACGACTTCACTGGGAGAGCACAAGTGGGAGCTTGTGCGTGATCTCTCCTGGATTCTGCCTTTTGTGTCTTTTATCTGATTTTAATCTTATTCCTTCACTGTAATAAACCATAATAGTGAATTTAATGGCTTTTCTGAGTTCTGCAAGTCTTTCTAGTGAATCACTGAAGCTAAGGGTAGTTTTGGGGACTCTTGATTCAGGGTGGTAAGAACTTTCTATTTCACAAGGACATTTAGAGGAACTAATCATTTCTCTGGTATACTAAGAGTTATTCCTGTCTTAAAAAAATTAAATTGGATGTAAATTGTATCAAACACATTTTTGTCACCTATGAAGATGTTTTCTTGATTTTTACTTTATTCATATGATAAAATTTATTGACTGACTTGTTTTTATTATTTCATTCCTGAAATTAATCATGTTTGTTTGTGCTGTATATTTTTTTAACATACTAATGTCTTAGGTTTACTGATATTTTATTTATGATTTTATTATGAGTGATTGGTATTTTGTTTTTGATCTTTGTCATGCATGGCCAAATCTCTTAATTACTGCAATTTAAAAATATTTTAAAGGAAACTTTCTAAAAAATTGTATTTCCTGGCCCCTTAAACTGAGCACTGTACCCGGTTTAACCTATTCCTAACTCACCATCCCCATTTTGACCCTTTGGTATGTAACGGGGCCCTTAGATCCCATTGAAGTATTCATTTTCTTACTGTTGTTGAATGCTTTCCAGACTGCTCTCAGTTGGAGTTCTTGGGTTTGCTTTCTTTTGTTTTTTCCTGTGCTTTCAGGTCTCACTTCTTGTAGTTCTCAGATTGCCTTCTTGTAATTGTCCCTCTCCTCCCTTTCCTTGGCTCCTTTTTAATGGCTTTGGGCTTAGAAACCACATAATTAAGCATGTTATACAATGAATTCCAAACTGAGAGTAAATAGATTCTGAGTAAGAGCCTGGGGCCCTATTTTCTTGATGAAAAGCATCTGTTTCATGTCATGGTTTTAAACATCCATTTTGGATTTTTAAAGATATTTTGCTTCTTTTTAGCTGTTGGTTGTTCCAGAGAGTGTAGTAAAGTTTGTTTGTTTGTTCAGTCATTAATTCAGACATTCATTTGACATGTATTTACTGAGCATCTACACAGTGCTGTATACTGGTAGGCTGAACCTAAATAGGGAAAGTACAGCGTAGAAACCAGCTTCTGCCTAGCAAATAACATGGGAGAGCAGTCTGAATTTTGTTGTGGAAACTTGATGAAGACATTCTGAACTTGATTCTCTGGAAATAATTTTAATTTGGGACTTCAAGGCATTGAATTATAAGAATGCTGTGCAGGAAAGAGATAACAGGCCTGAGACTGCTATTCTTAGAAAGGCTTTCTTTCAAGGTTGCCCCTAGGCTGGTGTCTGGAACTTGGTTCTCTGAGTGTTCCCAGTCCACACATAACTGACAAGAATGGCTCACTGTGCCTGGACTGCTTGTCCATCTGAATACCTGTTTTCCTTCCAGGAGCCTAGAATTTGCTACATGCTAGACAGAGGGTACCTATGTAACCAGACTCCATTGAAAACATTGGTCTCTGAGTCTCCACTGGGCCTCCCTGGGCGGAAACCTCGGGCAGTTGCTGCATTTGTGCGGCTGGGGGAAGAGTATACGCTGTGTGACCCCTCAGGGAGGGAGAGAGCCTCCAGGAGCCTCCTATGGGGATTCTTGTAGCCTCTGCCGGTGTCTTTCCCCTTAGGATCCGGCTGTGTGTCCTTGTTAGGTTGCTATAGTAAATCTTAGCCATGAGTACAACCATATGTTGAGTCCCGTGAGTACTTCTAGTGCATCACTGTACATGGAGTGGCTTTGGGGACCACTGATACAAATACCAAATATTTACTGATCTCTTTCTATATCTGAACCTCAGTACTAATTGTTTTGCATGGGTTAGCTCACTGAATTCTCCCACCAGTATCCTGTGGGGTAGGTCAGTGTCATCATCACCATTTGACAAATGAAGCTGTTTGACGTTTTGTGAGGTTAACTAACCTGTGCAGCTCCATAGATCATAAGTTTATTTTAGTATCTATTTTTTCCCAGATGTTTGCACCTCATGGTATGTTATTTCTGTTGTTCAGAGGAGGATTTGAATGAAGAAAACCACTGAGTATTTCTTTAATTCCCTTTATCACTTCAGGTATGAGCACCTCCTCACCGAGCCAGACCCAATACCGTCATATGCGTTGAAACTGCTGGTTGTGATGACTGAACACAATCCAACCTTTACCAGGTAGTAGAGCTTCAGATTTCTTTTTCTTATTTCTCATCTATAAAATGAATTTTCTGTGTTCTGAAAAATGTTGCTAAAGATGATGAGATTCCAAAAGACCAAAGTTTGAGCTGCCAAGTGGTAATTTTTCATGTTTCATGGTTTGTAATATCTATCATTTGTGCTTTTTTTATTTTTTTGACTCTTGCTCACATGTTTTTATCCCTTATTGGAATTTGCAAAATACTGTGGAGTGCTTTAAAATGATAAATTCTTTAAAAAGCTGAAGGTAACACACTCACTTTAAAAAAGTGTCAGTTGGTGTCTCATATTGTACAGAACAGTGGTATTTATAGACTATTACTTGCTGCCATTTTATTTAGTTGACATACTTTTGTTAAGTAGTACAAAGGTTTTGCGTTTATCTAAGGGAACTAAAAGTGATGATACCAAGTTGTTTAGAACTCGTTGCTGGGATAGTGGCAGCTGCTTTCAGTCTTGCAAAGAAGGGTTTGTCTGAGAGAACATGCAGGTCCACAGAAGGGGTGGCGGGGAAGAGGTCGTTCTTGCTTTTAAAGAAGAAAACGAGGTTTACTTGTACAGGTGATGTCTGAGGATATTTGGGGGTTGGGTACCCTCTGTAGGTGTAGTGCATCTCCAGATTACCAGTTGGACTTTCACAGAGTAATACAACACATGGTCCTCACCATCTTGATTTCATCTGGTCTGCTCTCCAACCGCAGAAAGAACTGCATAACAGTGAGCACTCCATTACTGTTGTTAATTGTGACCAAGAAGGGCTGTTTGCAGAGAGTATTGATACTGAGCAAAAGGTTGAACCTAAACAGCCCTCCCAATAGGTGTGCCAGGCACACATGTGTGCCATGACTGGCTGGGTGACAGGGTGCCAAGATCTCCTTGGCCTTGAGCCATCCCCAGGCTGGGCCCGAGCAGCTCCCAGGCAGGTTACTTTCTTCTCTGAGCACCTCATCCGTTTCCAGAGGGTGACATGCAAATATTACAACCTGGAATACATAGCTGAGGAGATCTCCAGACTACATGTGGAGGATGTATCCTGGCTTCTCCTTGCAGCTTATAGTAAAATGCCAGGTTGTGAAAAAATTTGGGAAGCTCTTAAACTAATACCCTTTTTATTCTTGCCAATTTCATATCCCATGTTTCTATAGCTTTTAAAAAAGTCTGACCACTGAGCACCATTCTCTGTTCTTAAAAAGCAGAAATTTAATTCTCAAGAGTGACTCTGTATTAAAGTTGAATAAAAATTCAGTGTTGACTTTACCTTATGCTAAAGTGGCATGTTTTTCTGGGCTTTTCCCCCTTCTTGCCAACCGTCTATTAAATTCTGCAGAATTTCCTCATATTGAGGGGGAAAAAACCTAGTGATGTAGAAAAGATAAGTGATAGCCTATATATAACCTATTTTATTTAAAAATGATTGGAGATGAGGTTTAAAAGTCAGTTTGCTCCTTTTTTCTTAAGAGATTACAAGTAGAATTCAATGGACTAATTTTTTAACTTTTTTCTTTTTAATTGCTCAAGTAAGTTTTGAATGTATTGTTTTTGTATTTAATCCCAATAATAAAAGCAGGAGGAACCCTTGATATCCCCTTGTCCTCCCACCCCAACTTTTTTTTTTGTTTGTTTGTCCTCCATGTGTAATACTTGTTTTGGTGTGTGTCCTTCCTGAACTTTCCCTGGGTATTTAAATTCAGTATTTACGTACTGAAAGAAATAGCTTTGCTTTGTGATGGCTGAATGCATTGAGTCATAGATGCTATCATTCTGTGTGTATTTTTTTTTGAAATTTGCATTGTCGTTTATCAAAATAATTTAGAGATCTTTCCATATCAGTTTTTAGTCATTCTTGCCAATATCTTTGTGATACTAATGGTTGAAAATGGAATCTCATTTTATTTGGCATTCATCTAACTACTGGTAACATTGAACCTCTTTTGATATATTTTTTCACATTATTTAATTAAAATGTAAAATGTGCATAGTCTTAAACCCTCAGTTCTTATTCTGAGTATCTGTTCTAGAGAAAAGCTCACGTATTCACAAAGATTTTCACTGAGGCATATGATTTTTAAAGTGAGAAAAAGAATTAAAAAATTGTGATGTAGCCGTAATATAGAATACTAGGTAGCAGTTTAAAAGGGCAAGATACATTTTGAATACTCTTATAGAAAATAAGCAAATCATTTTAACAGAAAAAACTGCTTATTTTCCATCTTTTCTGGATTAGCTGCTCTGTTCCATAGATCTGCTTGCCTTTTCTTAAAATAAGACTTCTCCGCTGTCAGTTTTGGCCAAAGCTCCAGAGGCCAAAAGTGAAATAATAAAGGTCAAACCTCCCTGCACTCCCCAAGGGCCACCCCAGACCCCACAGGCCCCAGAGAACTGGGTGCAGCCTGCAAAGTCCATTCACAGGAGTGATGGGGAAGGGAAAAGTACCACGTCAGGTAAGACTTGGGGTTTTCCCTAACTGGATTTAAAAAAAATGCATTTCAAGTGTAAAATAGTTTTCAAATGGGTAATAGATTTCTATTAAAAAAATATTCAAAACAATATGAAAAGGTAGATACTGAGAAGTATTGCTCCTTCCCCTGCCCGCCCTGTCCTTGTCCTCATCTTCCTGTCATCCCTCATCCCCTCTGGTTTACTAGTTTTATTCATTTTATGTTTAAATGCAAGCAAATGGGAACATGTGTTTTCTCATTTCTCCCTTTCTCACATACAAATACTATGCTATATATGCTTTAGTGCACCTTGATTTTTTTCACTTAACAGTATACCCCTGAGATTTTTCTCCATAGCAATACATAGAGAGCTTCCACATTGTGTTGTCCAGTTGCAAGGTCTTCCATTATTCTATGGGGGTAGCATTCTAATCTTGTACTGTTGCAAACAGTGAATAATCTTATACACTCATCATTTTGTACATGTGCATGTACATCTTCTAGGATAAATTCCTAGAAATGGTGTTGCATTATCAAAGGATATATATACATTTGAAAAAATAATTTAGATAAGATCATATTGCTCTCCATGGGAGTTTTAACATTTTGCTTCTCCAAAGGAAGTGTATGGGGATGTCTGGTTCCCTATAGCCTTGCCATTAGCATTTGCTGTTAAAGTGTGGAATTTTGCTAGTCTGATAGGTGAGATAAATTATTTCAGTGCAGTTATAATTTGCATTTCTCTTATCATGAGTGAAGATGAATATTTCATCATATGTTTAAGGGCTGTTTGTATTTCCCCTGCTCCTCTTGGTCTTTGCCATGTCACTTGTCAAAATAAATCCGCTGCTGCCTGGTTTTCCATTGCACAAATATGCCATAGTCAAGGAATCCATTTTACTTTCAATGGATGCCTGAGTTGTTCCAATGTTCTTCTGTGACCAATATTGCAGAATATATTCCTGCAAGCTTCTTGGTGAACCCATGTGTATTAATTTCCCAGCTGCTAAAACAAATTCCATGTAATGGGTTGGCTCATGATTTGGAGGCTACGAGAAGTCCAAAATCAATGCATCAGCAAGGTGATACTTTCTCCCTGAAGAATTGAGTGTTCTGGGGTTGGCTGCCTGCACTCCTTGGGCTCTTGGCTTTCTCCCACTTGGCAGTGTACATGGCAGTGTCCTTTCCTTTCTCTTCCTGGTTCCATTGACTTCCAACTTTTTGCTTCTCCCTGTGGCTTCTCTCTCTCTGTCTGAATTTCATTCTGTTTATATAAGACTCTAGTAATCCAGGTTAAAGCCCAACGTGATACAGTTGGGCTATACCTTAACTGAAGTAACATCTTCAAGAGATCTATTTACTATGGGTCTACATCCACCAGACCAAGACAAAGAACATGTCCAAGATAGGGTACACATTTTAATCCACCACAGTATGTGTCTCCTTTATAAACCCATCCAGGAGTCAAAATGCTGGGTCACTGGACTTCAGCTCTGATAGATAGCACCAAGCAGTTTTCCATATTAGTTGTACCAGTTTACCTTTCTACCAGCATTGTTTAAGAGATCTAGTTGTCATGTAAGCTTTTTTAAAAGTCAAATTTATTGAAGTGTAATTTATGTATAGGAAATTTCACCCTTTTAGGTATGTAGTTCTATGAGTTTTGACAAACATAAACAACTTGTAACCACCACCATCATCAATATAAAAAGTAGTTTCATCACTCCAGAAAGTTCCCTTATGGCCCTTTAAATGTTAGCTTATAAAATTCCTTTTGCCTGAGGAATGATATAACCAGACTGATTTTATATTTTAATTTTTAAAATGTTATTTTGCAGGGTTAATAAATGAACATGTTACAAAATTCAGTATTAAAAGGGCATACAGAGAAAAGCAAGTCTTCCTCCAAAGAGATAGCCACTGTTACTTTTTTTGTGGATGTTGTTTTTCACATATGTGGTAGCATGCTATCTATACCATTCTGCACCTCTTTTAAAAATATATACATATAACAGCTTTATTGAGATATAATTCACATATCATCTATACCTCATTTTAACAGACATACAATGTTACATTTTATGAATATTTCATATTTATTTAACAAGTTTCATTTTGGTGAACATTCATGGTTTTTTTTCCTAACTTTTGCTATCATAAAACAAGGCTGCAATTAATGACATAGGTCATTCATTACCTGTGTGAGTATGCGTCTAGAATGACGAGAAGTAGAATCATTTCATCAAAGGATATACAAACCGTCGGTATCAACATGGGATCTTATAAAAATTCTAAAGCCCTAGTAACTTGCTTATGCCAGGCCAAGTAACTCACAATCTCTGGAGGCTGGACCCAGGCATCAATAATTTTTGAAGCTGCCTAGGTGTTTCCAACGTGCAAACAAGTTTGAGAACCCCTGATCTAAGCATTTATGATTTTGAAAGATGTTGCCAAGTTGCCATCTATCTAGGAAGTGGCAATTTACTCTCTGCCAGCAGTGTATGAGTGCGCCCATTTGTGCCAAACCTTTATCGCACGAGTGTATATGTGTTTGATCATTGCCATTCTGATTGGTAAAAATTCTCTTCTTGTTAATCATTTCTAGTTTTATTGCATTGTGATCTGATAATATTTTTATTTCTAGTTTTTATTATTTGCTTTTATTTATGGCCTAATATGTTCACTTTTTGTGAATATTCCTTATTTATTTGCTTTTATAACCAAAATAAAATAAGCCTAGCCCTGAAAAGGTGTCACCCCTTATTTTGGCAAGTGCCTAAAGTGTAACTCATTAACCCATTGACTTAGTAGTAGTGATTTTTAGGCAAAAGGCATGATTTTAAATATATGTTAGGTGTAGCATGCCTTAATTGTTTTGTGCAAATAGATTTCTAGTAATATAAAATAACGATGGACCATTTGTTATAAATTTAGCTTACTTAATAATTGGATCCTTCCAACATCATATTCGTCAAAGGATTTGCATTTTAATTTAGCTTGTATATATTAAGAATTTAGAGTTCCACGTGAAAACTATTGGAACATTACACCATCTGTGTTAGTCAGGGTTCTCCAAAGAAACAGAACCATCAGGATGTGTGTGTGTATTAATATTAAGAGATTTATTATAGGGATTGGCTCATGTGACCATGGGGATTGGCAAATCTGAATTCTGAAGGGTAGGCCCGAAGTTGGAAACTTGACGAAAGTGAAGTTGAATTCCCCAGGGGAAGCAGGCTGGCTGAAGTAGAGATAGAAATTATTCTTTCTGACTGCTGAAATCCTTAGTTCTGACCTTAAGGCCTCCAGCTGATTGGATAAAAAGACTTCTATCATTGCTGACAGCAATTGCCTTTGTTGATTATAGATGTACTCAACCATAGATGCAATCAACTGACTGATGATTTAAATCTATCTACGAAATACCCCCACAGTAACAATCAGATGAGTGCTTGCTTGACCAAACAACTGAACACCATAACCTAGCCAAGTTGACCCATGAACTTAAACATCACACCATCCTGTGTCAACTAAAGCATTTATTATTTTATAATTCATTCTTATTTTATAGGAGTCAGTGGATAAAGAAGCCTTCAAAAACTTAGTCATGGTACTAAGTTAATTCATCAAATACCGGGCAAGAGCATGATCAAAGCTGCATTGTACCTGGCAGGGATTTTCTTTTTTTAACATCATTGCCCTGGTTGTTCTAGTTTATTTGCTGAGTTTACAGCAGAGAGGTGAATTTTTTGCAACATTGGTACAATTTTACTCTCAGAAGGAAATGTGTTAACTCCCTTGAGATCTGCCCTTTTCTCTTTTTAATTTTACAGTAGGTTGCTCTTCTCAGGAAGAGCAATGCTCCAGTAGCTTGTTTCCATTAAGAGCTAATTAGCTTTCAGCAAATCTTCCTTAGCAAACAAATTAAATTTTACCACCTTGGAGTGCTTTTGGAGCAAAATTTAACTGTTGCCTGAATTGGAAAAAAAAAAAAAAAGCTTGTGTTCTTCTCCAAGAAGAATTGTTATTTTAGTTTACTCAAAAATATTAGAGCTATTTGTTTTATGGCAAGATTCATAAAATTGCATTTTAGAATAATGAAATTTTAGGGATTTCTTAAAATGAAGTTCATGGTGAATCAACAGTACAGCCTTCAGTGAATATCACTTATGGCCTTACAGCCGCCGGTTGTCAGCTGACTTCCCTCATTTGTTATTAGTCCATTTGTTCATTCTTTCATTCATTCACTTAACAACATTTAATCAGCAACTATTGAACAATGACAATGATAAATAATAATTAAGATAAAATCCTGACTTTCAAGACAGGTAGAATTCAGTGAGGGAAACATTTACAAGCAGGCTTTTATAAAACAATGTTATGATTTCAAAGACACAATCATGTGGGAGCATCTAAAGGAGTGTGACCCAATTAGGTGTATGATCTAGGCCTAGTTACTTAAGCTGTCTTCACATCTCTTTCCTCATCTTAAACATAGGGGTAATATTAGCCCTTGGCCCATAGAAAATGCTGTATACATGTTCCCTATGTTCTCCCTTCTCCTCCCCGCCTCCTTTCTCTCTCATTCCTCCTTCCCCTTTCTCCTTTCCCCTCTTCCTCCCTCCTCGTCCCTTCTTCCTCTTTCCAACTTCCCTCCCTTTTTCCTCCTTTTCACTATTATTAGAGGAGGAAATATTGAAGGAAGTATTCCAGGAAGCAGTGACCCCTTGGATAGAAAGGAGAAACGTGGTGATACTGATTCAAATAAAAGCTCCAGCACTCTACAAAGATAAATAACAACAATAACAAAAAACCTGCATGGGGCAGTTTTTTGGGACTGCTTTTGGGTAACGATTGAGGAGGCCATAAACAGTGTTCCAGTTGCAAGAATTTGAGTTTGTTTTTCAATTTATATATCTTAGTACAATTAGGTTTGCCATATTCTGGTATACTTGTATCCTGGTAAAAGCCCAAATCATCAGAGATGTTTGAGATGGTTTTCTGTTGTTTAAATAAGTCATTTAACTGTTTGTTTTACTCAACTGAAAATTAGCTAAATTTACACAGCCTCAGTATTTCTTCTGATGAAATCTCTATGAGTGAAATAACTATATACAAAAGTAAAACTTTATTTGTAAAATTAAAATTAATTGATTTCTCCTAGAAATAATTTGCTTCTTCTCAAGGTACCTGTGGATTTTGAAAAGCCTTATAATAAGGAGTGAGTCAGTCTTTGAGTCCTTAAGGCCCCCATTTCTATTTTTTCAGTCTTATGTGGATTTCTCATTTATTCTTTATCATTGCTCCAGAAAATAAAATACAAGGTTTCTCCAACAGGGCCTGAGTCCCTCAGGGTGCATTTTTACTTGCTCTTTCCTCTGTCGTGGCTATAGCCTGAGTTCAGTGTTCTCAACCACTTGTTCAAATTGAGTAAACATCTACACTTCTCAGTAAAGTAGAGGAAAGGAATTTCAGGGGATAAAGGTATTGTAAAAGATTTAAAACACTAAGCAAATCTTGGGTTTATGCTTCTTTCGTTATTCCCCTTGAAGCAAAAAGTTTTGTTTCTCTCTTTCTCTCTCTCTCTTTCTGCCTTGATTTAGCATTATAGTCCTTCTTACTTGTCCGTCATGTATTATTGGTGTCTAAAAGTTAACTAAGAAGAAATTGGAAATTAAATTAAAATTGCCCTAATCGTTGACTTTGCTGAAGTATTTTGCTAACTTCCACAGAGATTATCCTTATAACACTTAAGAGCTTAACATTTTGTTTTACCCCTTAATAATTTAGTATTTTTTTTTTTTTCTGAGAGAGTCCTTTTTCTTAATTCAACTGCTAATGGTTGTTAACTACCTTTGATAGCTGTTAATAAAACAGCACCTTCCTTTTGATACATAGATATGTTTAGTATTTTATGTTGTCTTTTCTGGCTCAAGAGACATCCAAAATTTTAGAATAGACTTGTGTTTTCCTTGCAGGGGATCCCTTGATTTGTGAACCTGTTGAGTTTAGTCTCCTGCCTCTAGGTAGGATGGTTATTTTCAACACAGTGATGTTTTTTCATTGTTTTCTTTCAACACAGACGCTAGATCTCAGTCACATGAATACTCAGCAGCTATTTTTGGGTCAGAAGGATGTGGTTTCAGATTACTTGTTTTGGTGTTAGATTGGCAAGAAAGCCATTTAGAGGATATTACACATGTTTACAAATGGTAGTTCCCCAGTTGTGCATGGTAGAAGTGGTTTTAAATCTCATTGTACATTCAGTAAAGCATTGTGTTTTTCAAGGCATCCATAGGTGTGTAGACTTTCTCTGGTCATCTAAAGCAGGGATTGGCAAACTATGGCCCAAGAGGCCAACTGGCCTGCACACACACACCCCACCCCCACCTCCCCTTTTCCTTTTTTTGTGTGGCCTGAGAGGTAAGAATGGTTTTTACATTTTTAAAGGATTGTAAAACAAACTAACAAACAGACCATGAATAAACAAACAAGAATGTGAGATAGATACTCTGTGGCTCGCAAAACCTAAATATTTACTGTCTGGCCCTTTACAGGAAAAGGTTTGCTGACCCCTGATCTAAAAGAATAGAACTTTTTTTGTGTCTTTATCCATGTGACTACAAGAATGTTAGAATTTTAGAGCTGCATGGAACTGGAGATCCTCTGGGCCAATCTCTTCATTTTACATAGAAGGCAGATCAGGCCCCAGAGGGAATTTCTTTGCCCCAAGCCACACTATCAGGAGCAGAATCAAAGTCCAGACTTTCTGTTTTCATATCTCAAGTAAATATCACCATTAAAGTCGAACTGTTGTAAATTTCACTGTATCACATTTACTTCTAAGAATAGTCTGGTACCTCAGTACAGCCTCAGCATTATGTGGATCTGATAAAAGCTTTTCACCTCCATGGCGGTTCCTGGCTGAGTTCTTTTGATTCGTAGGGTGATCTGAGTTTCCCGTTCAGTTCAACCTCTTTCTTCACCCATTGTCCTAGGTTTTGAACTCCCTTCTGGCTGATGATTTAAACCACACTGACAGGATGATTTGAATCACACTGACACTCTTTGTCATTATGTTAATTATGGCATAACTCATCACTGTATCTCCTACAGGAACTAACGTTAAGGTTTTAACATAAGCAACATAAGTAACTATTAAATTAATTCTCTCCATCCACCCAAGATTCTGTTTCTGATGGGATTATGGAGGGACACCAACCTAAAAGTTTAGGAGTTTGAGCCAAGATACTGTTTTTCTTATTGATTCATGAGGAAGATCAATAGCAATTGTTCCAAATCTGTTTTGAAGCTACTTAGGTTTTCAGGATATAAAAACTCATATGTGAATTTTGCCTGCGATAGGTGGCAGTACATACTTCTATTTATTTTCTTACATTTTCTTGATCACCCTTCACAGAGGTTTCCTTCTGTTTCATGATGATTTGGTAAACATTTCATTGCTTCTCCTTATTGCATGGGGTTCAGCTGGGCCCACTGAGGCTCTTCATCTCTGCCATCAGAAACAGCTTACTCTTTTGAGACCATACTCTCATGGCAGCCCTCTTGCTGGAGGTTTGGTCCTTTCAGTTACCCTCCTCTGTCTTTCATGGGCTCGGTGAATGCTTTCCTTGTGGAGTGGCAACCAGAGCCTGGCAGAGAGCTTCTCTTTGGCCACATGGTGCCTTGGCTTGAGTCACTCACTATGTGCATATGTCAGAAGCTAACATGAATTTAAAGACATTGGTCAGAGTGACACTGGTCTTTTTGAGGCTTCAGTCAACAATAATTCAGTTTCTTTGTCCTGTATTTAAATAGAAGTTCAGAGATCACCATCTTTAACAGACTGCTACCTGACATTTTCCCCAAAGTATTTCCTTCCTTGTCTAAAAATTCATTTGATACTTTTCCCTTCTTCACTGTGTATTGAGAACTTGCAGTTGTTTTTTTTTTTTCATCATGGAATTGTGAAACTTTAGAACAGAATCAGGTTGGCTTTTTCTGCCTGCAGGAGAACTTGTAGTTATTCATTCATGAAGTCATTCCACAGATAGTTGTTAAGCACCCACTCAGTGGACAACAGGCAAGAGCTCAGCTTTCATGGAGCTGGTAATTAAATGGGGATAATAGACAATAAACCAAAATCAATACACAATAACATAATCTCGGCTAGTTACAAGAGCTGTGAAGAACAGTAAAGCAGGATTAGAGAATGGAAAGTGATGCGTGTGCTGTTTTTGAGAAGATGGTCAGAAAGTGCCTCTTTGGGAGGGTGGCATTTTAGATTAAGATAAGGGGGTTTATTTGCTGTGCTAATGCAAGCATTAGGAAAATGAGCCCCCAATTTTCAGGGACTTTAAGAAGGAAGGAATAGTAGTGTCAAATGCTGCTCCATTTAACGAGGATGGGAACTAGCCATGGTAATTGTTTCCGGAGGAATACCTTCTCGAGCAGTGATTTTCTGTAGCACGTGGGGGGAAGCCAAGTGAGGTAGATTGAGGAGAGAAGGATGGTGTGGAGACAGGAAACATCAGTAACTCTAAAAGAGTATGTGCTAAGGGAGAGCTGAAAATTGGGAGCTGGAGGGAGATACAGGGTCAAGGGAGATTTTTTGTTTTTAAGATGAGCAATATTTTACTTATGTTTCTATGCTGAGGTAAATGATCTAATACAGGGATTGGTTATCTACAGTTTTATGGGCCTACTTTTGTAAATAAAATATTATTGCAAAACAGTTACTCCCATTCATTTACATATTGTTTGTGGCTGCTTTTGTGTCACAAGGACTGCATTGAGCAGTTATAACAGAGATGGTTACAGCCTGCAATATCTAAAATATTTATTTCTGGCCTTTTACTGAAAAAGTTTTCCTTATATAGAAAGAGTAAAACTGATGATACAAGAAGGTAAGTGGTGACTTGATAATCTGATGCCCTAGGTAGGAGGGAAGAGTTAGAATCCAGTACACTTGTAGAAGGGTAATTGAGCTGGAAAGTTAGGGAATGGGAATGCTTGAAATTCAGATTTTTGAAGTGGTGCAGGGCACTGGTCATAAAACTCTAGAAATGGGTGGCTGAGGGTGGGTTAAGAAAAGTTTGGAAATCATATGGTTGATGAATTGAGAGGTCAAGGTATTGAATTCTTATCTGGATAATTGGAAATTATATATGTATTCCTATTTTTAGAGTATAAAAGTGGTAACACTGAAATAATGCTTCACTGATGTTTACATATTTCTTTTTGCAGCTGTAGTGATTTATTGTCATTTGTGTCCTACCTTAAGTTATAGAGACAGTAAGAAATGGCAGGTATTATTGTGATTACGGTGCTCATCACTTTTATCAGATCTTCTTTTTACATTTTCCTTTTTAAAAAAAATTTAAGACTTGATTTCTTCCTGTGGAAAAATATATTACATTTTCCCTAGAAAACTGTTTAAACAACTTTAGAACTTAGTATTTATAGTTAGTTCTTTCAGTTAGGATAGAGGGGCTCACTTATTTGGTCTCATATCTCCTCTGGAACCTTTCCTAGAGGTGAGTTTCACGTGGGCAGTCTTCTAGGCTTTGGGGGACAGTGGTTTTTTCGAGTGGAGGTTTGTATACAGTGTTAGATCATGCTACCATTTCCTCCATTTTCTTCTTGCACTCTTGCTTAAGGTGGGTGTCATCCAGCTGCCTTGCTTTTTGTGTATCTAGTGTTGGTTGCCTCGCAGGAGTAGTGGGTACTTGGCCATATTTTATCACTTGTTCATCATTTGCTCAGATTCATGCATTTTTTTTTTGTACACTTAGTTTTATTGTAACAAAGCAACTTTTTTGTACACTTAGTTTTATTGTAACAAAGCAACTTGTACACTTTCGACGTTTAAAATTGAGCAGCATTTTTCCTTTCCAGTGAAACAAACAGAAAATTTAAAAATAAACAGGAACAAAATTAGAGAATGTCAATTCCAAATAAGATTCTACAGGCTCTGCTGATTCTTCAATATAGTGTCAGGGCCCCAGTCATCATTAGGAGAGAATTTTATTTTAAAAGTGTTGACTTAAACTGAAATGATATCTGTTAAATATCACAATTTACATGCCAAAGGAGAAGTCATGTTGTCAAAATGCCCCTTTAACCCACCCAAAAATTTCAAATCTACCCTGTGCTGACCTTCTGTAACCCCATTTTTAAAGTTTTTTTTTTTTTTCTTTTTTTTCCTTTTTTTAAACCAGAGAAAGGAGACAGATACATGTTGGTAAATGCTAATTGTCCTTATTCACATAGAGACACAGTGTAATCTCTGATCCCAAAATACAAAGAAAGGAGGAAAAAGCTAGACTTCTATGCACTGTTACCTAGGGCTTAGCACACTCCAGCTTCCAGCAGAGTGAAGGGAGCAGAAGGTTTTTCCTTTTTTCCACCAAGCATGGTGGTGTGTTAATGCCATAAAGTTTTTTGTTGATACAGGAAGGGATAAAAATGAATTTGGAACAGAAAGAGGTAGAGATTCTTTATCCACTGTATTCTGCTCAAGGTATACTCAACTAAATAAGTTGAGAACCATGGTGTAAAGGAGAGAAAAGAGATCTCAAAAACAGGGTGACTGAGCACAAGAGAGGAAAAAAAAAAAAGACTGTAACTTGCTCCCAGAGACTGGAGAAAATTAAAAAGGGAAGGTTGGAATCTATCAGTGTTCTATTAGTTGTCATCTCCTTCATCCTCCTCTCCTTCCCCTCCCTTATCATCATCTTCATCTTGTTCCCCTTCATCCTCATTCCCTTGTTCATCAATATCTTCTAATCCTTCTTCTTCTTCATCTTCATCTTCTTCATCTTCATCATCATCTTGTCTTCCCCCTTCTTCATTATCTGCATCAGGAACCAAATAGCACTGTAATGGATCTGGCCAGATATCATCTTCAATGACCTCTCCTAACTCATTTGCACCTGCATCAGAACGGTCAGTCAACCAGGTAAAGCACCTCTCTGGTTCTTCATGCTGCCTCTTCTTTTGGCTTTATCCTGTGTTTGACTTGAATGTTTCGTCAAGTCCTTTCCAGATTTCCATTTAATTTCAGTTGACTTTGAGGATGGATCATTACTCTCATTTGGATTAAATTCTTTGGAGCTAATTTAATTTTCAAAGTAAGGATTTTCTTCAAAATAATCTATTCTGTAACCTGCTTTGATATCTTCAAATTATGTCACTTTGACTCTGGTCAAATAATGCAGTGCCTCTTCATCCTCCTGCCCAAGCAGTGCAGACATTGTGGATGGTTGGCAAAGGTTGTAACCCCGAAATTTGGGATGTTGACGGTCAATTCTGGCCTCTTCTGAAAGAATGGTTGGCAGAGTTTATTATATTTCTGTTCCACCTTAAAAATCTCCTCACTGTCTTGTTCATTAACTCCCGTCTATTTCATTTTGTATTTCATTGATTTGTTCAGTTGCTTCCTGCTGTTCTTTTTCTCCTTTCGGCAAGTCTAGAGCAGCCAATGTCTCCTGTGGCCTGGGTGCAGGAAGTAGCTTTGCTTTCTTCATTTGAGGCAGGAGTGAAGACTGGTATTTGGGGGCCATGCTATTAGGAAAGTCCAGGGTCATGCATTTCGAGACATAGTTTGGGGCGATGATTCTCCATGTTTTTCCTAATAAAGCTTAGCAGAACCTCAGAGAGGTGGGCAGTAAGTATAGCTCACGGATCCCTGGTCATCTCCTTCATAGCTCCTCACTACAAAGAGCCCCATCTTGGACCACTAGATTCTTCTACAAACTCTGTGGCCATTGTGAAGATGACATCAAAGTACTGTGAAAACAGTGAAGCTCAAATATCGTAATTATTTTACTACAGGACATCTAGCCTGGGCTATCAAAGTGTGAAGTGAATTCTAGAGCTAGATTCCAAGCCTCTTGAGCAGTTATGCCTTGGGTTTAGTTCAGTGATAGGCTCCTCAGTACACCAGAAATTATTTGAGAAATGACTCAGTCACATAGAGCAACTCTCCTGTGGGATTTGTGCAGCCAGTTTTGTATGTATGAGTGCATTTAAGTGCTCAGTGAACTTTTCTGGCTGGTTCACTGGGGAGGCTTGTTGCCGGGAGAAATGGGATCTCCTTGGAGAGTCCCAGGGAGAGGATGTCCATGCACATGAGAAGATGGCAGCCATGTTGGCACTGGTAAAACCCAAACCTTCACAAGGTTTCTTAGGCCATTTGTCATCCAAACATTGATACCCTTCAGTGGAACATTTGGATTCTCATATACACACAGGGTCTGGCTTCAAAGCTACTTTATCCTTTACCGTAATAAGTACTTTTGTATTTCTTCATCCAACCACCACAGGTATCCTTGTCTTCAGGACTCAAAAGGGATACTCATTAAATTACTTGTTTGCTTATTTAACATCAGATTACCATCTCCATTTTACTAATTTATTAAGGAATGGGTAAAGAAGACGGTTGAACCAATTGTCTTGGACCAAAGTGTTAAGGTAGGATATATTTATTTTGGCATCTACTGATCTTTGCTTGGTAGGAGTTTTCAGCTCTTCTTGTTGGCTTCTTTGATTTTTGACTCATCAGTTAATGCCTTTTGACTATTTTCTACTTGTAAATGTGCAGCACTGAAAACAGTGGGTAATAGAAAAAGATAATTTTGTCTTGCTATAAAGCATTTCTATGATGCCCTTACATTTTCTGTTTATTTACTCATTGGGTCCCTTTGCATATCATGTAAATAATCCAGGAACCTTTATTTGGTTATTGCAACCAGTAAAACCATCAGCTCATGGCATCCTCACTGTAGAAATAAGCTAAACAGTCTCTTGGTTTGATCAGTGTACCTTCTGAAGTCTGTGAGAATCAATCTGGTAATAATATTTGGCAAGTTTTAACATCACATTCTGTACTAATGCTTCCACTTCCTTTTGTTGATTTGCCAAGGTGGCTTACCATTTTGGAATGCACTTATGCTGCAAATTCTTTTTTATTGTTGTTGCTTGTCTACTTTTGATAAAGTCATGCATTGGCTGTGAGCATATTGTAGACACCTGACACTGTCAGTCAACTCTGTAGAACAAAGTGAAGCCCCGTCCACCACAATGGAATGTAACGTGAGACATAAAACACAGGCTCCCAGTTCATTTTTCATGTCTCAACACCAAATCCTCTTCTGTATCAAGAGTCTTCAGATTTTATGTGATGACAGTTGTTTGTCAGAATACATTATAGTGTTTGCTGTACAGACGGGGCCTTTGTCATATAATTAAAGAGCATAAGAGCCGCCAGACTAAACAGTGGTCTGAGTTTCAAAAATGTTCTGTGACTTCCTTGGCACATTTTTGTTACCATCTCCAACATGTGTTATCATTTAGCATTCCTTAGAGTAATATATTACACAGGGAGAAAAACCAGGCAGTGAGGTAGACCTCATGGTCTTCAATGAGGTAGATGAGTCTTGACATACTGTGTACCCTCAGAACACACCATTTGCTTTTTGTGTGCATTTCTTCTCTCTGCTTGGAGTCACAAATTCTGCTTATCCCAGTTGTTTGGAAAGTAAACAAAATGGTCAACTTTTAAGGACAGACTTTGGGTTTCTTGAAATTTGAAAGTAGGGTAGGCCAAAGGGAAATAAAGGTTTTGAAACCGCCATTCCCAAAAATAAACATATGAAAAAAGAATCACCTTTGTTAGTAATGAAAAAAAATTCCATTAAGATAATGATATTTTATAGAAAAACAAATTGGGACAGATTTTTATTTAAATAGTCTTTGTTGTTGAGTCTAGTAAACCTGTACACTTTCTTACACTGCTGCTTGCTTTTTTTTTAATGTAATTTTATTGAGATATAGTCACACACCGTACAATCCATCCAAAGTATACAATCAGTTTTCACAGTATCATCACATATTTGTGTATTCATCACCATGATCATTTTAGAACATTTGCATTACTCCAGAAAAAGAAATAAAAAGAAAAAAGAAGTCCTCAAACATCCCATACCCCTTACCCCTCCCTCTTATTCACCACTAGTGTTGCACTCTGCTTAATTTTAAGACTTTCAATAGAGGTAGTTGACTGAGACAGTGTAGTATTGTCAGAGATAGAAATATGGATCAGTGGAATGGAACAAAACATCCAGAAGTAGATCCATACAAACATTGGGCTGCTGGATTACAGTCCAACAACTTCAGGTATTTCCTTCTTGCTATTCTAAAACACTAGACACTAAAAAGAAGTATCTATATACTGAGTTAGTAGTCACAGACATTTGTTAACTCCTGATTTCTCAGTTACACCTCCTCCCTCTCATTTGATCTTTTTCTCAATCTTCAGGGATATCTGGGCAGTGACCATTTTAACTTCCTTGTGCTGGAAAGGGGTGTTGAACTTGCAGGGTTGAGGAATGAAACTGGTTGATATTCTTGGAGAGACTGGCCACTCTCTCAGGCCTACGTGGCAATAGGATCAATCTGGAGGCCTTAAATTTCTGAAAAAATAAACTTACTAAGAAAAACTTTTATAGAGGCTTAGAGCCCAGTGCACTCCCTAGTGTTTCCAGGAATACTTTTGGTTGGGGCTTGGCATACTGTGGTAATTTGCAATATTTGGCTAAAGCTTGCATAAGAGTAACCTCCAGAATGACCTCTCGACTCTATTTGAAATCTTTTAGCCACTGAAACTTTATTTTGTTCCATTTCTTTTCCCCTTTTTGGTCCATAAGGCATTCTCAATCCCATAATGCCAAGGCCAAGCTTACCCTGGGAGTCGTGTCCCTGTTGCCAGGGAGACTTACACCCCTGGGAGTCATGTCCCACATAAGGGGGAGTATAGTGAGTTTATTTGCTGAGTTGGCTTAAAGAGAGAGGCCACCTCTGAGCAACAAAAGAGACTCTCTGGGGGTGACTCATAGGCATAACTACATGCAGGCCTAGCTTCACCCTTGCAGAAGTAAGTTTCATAAGGGCAAACCTGAAGATGGAGGGCTTGGCTTATTAAATTTTGAGTCCCTAGTGCGTGAGAGAATATCAGGAATTCCCCAGGTGGGGAAGTTTAATAGTTCCACACTTTTTCTCCAGTCCCTCAAGGGATTCTGCAAATACATTTTTATTTTCTGTCCAAAGTACTCTGGACTGTATCAGGGTATTATATTAACCTGTGAATTACAAGATCTCATTCCCTATTCTAGGTTCCATTTAATTAAGTTGTTAAAATAAACTGACAAGACAGGGTAAGTTTGTGTGCTACAGAAAATTAAAATTTTGGACAGAACAAACATTTCTTCCTTTGGTTTCACACAGAAGTTGACGTTTTAAAATTCAATATCATCCTTTAACCTGTATTCTGCTTTACCTTATTCCTAACGAGGTCCATTTCATTCATATCTCTAATTGGAGTTTGATCTCCTATTCAGCTTCTTTAACAGTTGCTGTGTGGAGTAATGCTGACTTTCAGAGATGCAGAATTCTAACTCAGTGTCTCATGTGTCACACAGACACCTAATGTTCCAGGGACATACCAGATTATACACAAAGAGCACAGCATCTCAGAATTTAGAAATAACAATAAAAACTCACTAATAGTTGTGACTGCTATAAGAGCTTACAATCTAGGAACCTTTACAATGAGCCTTATTTGAACATTCTGAACTCCATAGTCATCGATTGCCCAATCTCTACTCATTTTCTGTCCCCATATAACTTATGCACTTAAATTCAGTTATCAGGGTTTGCTCATTAACTTTAGTTAGTTTCTTTTAGTGAGCTCATACATTACTTGTCCCTTCATCTCTGGCTTATTTCATTCAACATAATGTCCTCAAGGTTCATTCACCTATTTGCATGCCACAAGACTTCATTCCTTCCTGCACCCACTCCAGTATTCCATCATATGTTTACACCACAATTCACCCTTCAGTTCAACAGTCGATGTACCCTTACGCCACCTCCATCCATTACAAACTGTGAATAATGCTGCCATAAACACCAGTGTACCAATGCCTATTCATGTCCCTGCTTTCAGTTCTTCCAAGTCTTTGACTAATAACGGGGTTGCAGGATCATGTGGCAACCCTATACTTAGTCTCCTGTGGAACTACCACCCTGCCCTCCAGAGGGGCTGCACCATTTTACTTCCCCACCAGCAGTGAATAGGTTTATCTCTCTCTTCACATCTTCTCCAACACTTGCATCCTTCTGCTTATTTTTTAAAGAGCTTTAGTCACACACCATACAATCCATCCTAAGTGTACAATCATTGGTTCCAGGTATAATCACATAGTTATACCTTTACCACCACAATCTATCTGAGAACATTTCCATTTCTTCTGCAAAGAAAGAAGAAGAGAAAAGAAAAGGAAGAGAAACAACATCAACAAGAATCCCATACCCTTAAATCCCCCTCTTATTGACATTTAGCTTTGGTAAATTGCCTTTGTTATAATTATTGAAAGAATACTACAATGTTACTGTTAACCATAGACTCTAGTTTCCGTTAGTTGTATTTTTTTCATATACTGTCTTGTTTTTTAACACCTTGAAGTGGTTACGTTCAATTGTTCTCCCTCAAGTAAAAACTTTCTTATATTTGTACATTTAATCACTATCATTATCCATTCTAGTTTTGCTATGTTATATAGTCCCAGTTTTTATCCTCTGTCTTTCCTTCTGGTGTCATACATGCCCCTTGCTTTCCTCTTTTGACCATACTCACATTCAGCTTTGTTCATTATACTTAAAATATTGTGCATCCATCACATAATATTAGATTATCCTTTTCTGAATCTTTACGATCAATCCTGTTGAACGTTCTGTACTCCTTCAGCATCAAGTGCCCGAAGTCTACCCTCTTGCTACCTCCTGAAAACTTGCGTTCTCAACTGTAAGTCTCAGAGTTTGCTCATTACATTTTGTTCATTTAAGTGAGACCATACAGTATTTGTCTTTTGTTTCTGGCTAATTTCGCTCAACATAATGTCCTCAAGGTTCATCCACATTGTTGCCTGATTCATGACTTTATTCTGCCTTACAGCTGCCCAATATTTCATTGTATGTATATGCCACAGTTTGTTTATTCACTTGTCTGTTGATGGACATTTGGGCCGTTTCCTTCTCTTGGCAGTCTTAAATAATGCCACTATAAACATCAGTGTGCCAATATCTGTTCATATCCTTGCTTTCAGTTCCTCTGGGTATATACCTAGTAATGGGATTGCTAGATCATACAGTAATTCTATACTTAGCTTCCTGAGGAACCGCCAAACTATCTTCCAGAGCAGTTGCACCATTCTGCATTTCCACCAGTAGTGAATGAGCGTACCTATTTCTCTATATCATGTCCAGCACTTATAGTTTTCTGAATTTTTGATAATGGCCATTCTAGTAGGTGTGAGATGATATCCCATGGTGGTTTTGATTTGTTTTTCCCTAACAGCTAGTGAAGTTGAGGATCTTTTCATGTGTTTTTGAGCCATTTGCATGTCCTCTTCGGAGAAATGTCTATCCAGGTCTTTTGCCTATTTTTTAATTGCTTTCTTGTCTTTGTTGTTGAGTTGTAGTATCTCTTTATATATTCTGGAGCTGCTTGCCTTTTAAATTAGTACATCCTTTGTGATAAGCAAACTGTCAATATGTATTAAGAATTTTAAATACCCTTTTATTCCACTTCTAAGAACATATCCTAGGAAGTAGTAAAAGATATGCACAAATGTTTGTATATAAGAATTCCGAATAAAACATTATTTTAACTATTACTACTAATAATAGGTAGTATCTGTCTTCAAAGAGAGCTTTTAATGTGCTTCAAATTTAGTTAGTGCTTCAAATCCACAGCCTTATTTATTCCTCACCATAACAATGTGAAATAAGCAGTGATATTCCATGTGAAGAAAGTAATACTTAGAGAGTTTTTGTAACTTTCCCAGGAGCACAGTAGGAAAATTCAGACTGAGGATTTGAACTCATTTGAAGTGATCCTTTAACTCTACATTTATTTTCTTTCTAACGTATACTAGCAAAAAGTGGAAAACAACTGTCCATCAAGGGAAGACTAGTTAAATAAAATGAAGTCCATCATATGACTGTTGAGATTGGGTTTCCTTTTTCCTACCAGGTCTTTAACTGTTGGTATGTCTGCCTGCCGTCAGCCTACTTCTCACTCTTGGTTCCAAACTTAACACATCTTATGGCCCAAACATGATTTTCTTTGCTTTTCCTTATTCCAATATCTTAGGGAGGTTAACATTATGAAGCCTGAAACAAATTAGCTGCATGACCTTGGGTAAGATTCAACGTTAGTTTTCTCCTCTGTAGAATAAGGGTAAGTATTCCTAACTGGTGGAGTCAGGTAAGGATTATGTGAGATGTGAAGCACTAAACAGAGTGCATTGGAGCACAGGGAGCTTCAATAAATAGGATTTTTTGCTGTGGTGGTGGTGATTCTTGGTGCAGGTCCTGGTGATAGCTCCTAGTAGGACAAACCAAGCACCTGAAGTCATTCTGGATTCCTTCCTTCCTCTCTCTCCTGCATCCAGTAGATAATCAAATCCTGTTTATAACAACCTCATGAAGATCTCTCTCATCTTTGTCTTTTCCTACTTACATCTGCTTGGGCTTTCCAATATTTCTTGTCTTGAGAGTAGCCATATCTGATCTTGATCTTACTTTGATTTTCCTGTTCCCAGTTCTTTTTGTTTTCCTTCCACCCTCCTCACTGTAGGCTGAATGATCTTTGTAAAAGCATAAAGGTGTTAATGCTTTCACTCTGCTTAATCCTCCTTTGGTGGTTCCTGTGAAGGGTCAGATTGTAAGTATTTTAGGCTTTATGGGCCACCTGTCTTTTGTAGGAATTTCAGGCACATTGTGGCATCTGGAGCTGGAAGGAGTCTGAGATGCATGAAGATCCTCTTGACTGCCACCTTTCCATCTCTGCTTCCATACTTCTTATGAGAGAAACATTTGTGGGCTTGTTATCTTCCACAGATGTGGCTGTCACAGGGCTGCATTGGGCGTAGTAGATACAAAAGCATTTTGGAAGTTTGTTAATGTAACATGAAATTCTTCTATTGCCATCTAAAACCTCTCTTGGAAAACATTTGTTTTTTTTTTTTTAACCTAACAAATTTCTCTTAAAGAAATTCAGATCTTTTCCATGCTCTTTTAGGCTATGAGAGATTTCCATATATGGGAGGTACATTCGTTATACCCTCATATTCTAACTTAATTCTAAGAATTTCTCAGCAAATGAAGCATTTTGCTGTATTGCTTGGATTAGGTTATTTTTTTTTATCATATGTATCTTGTGTGCCCATTGAAGTATAAACTTCCTCAGGGAAGTTGTGTAATGCCTGCCCATAAGGAGGGCTCCATAGATCTTCAGAAAATGGCCAGATCTAAAAATTTTCCATGGTAAAGCCTCAATTCTGCTCTGTTTTGTAAAAAAAATAGCTTCTTATATGTGTACCTTTATTAGTAAGACTTTGGTAGTTCTCTGCAATCAATTTAGCAAGTATTGTATGCCAGGGCAACCATTTCAAGGAGAAATGTTACAAATATTATATTACTTTCAGGATAGACATGTCATACCATAACTAAACATTTTGAAATCATACATTTTCAAATCTGATTTATTGAATCAGGAATTTGAAATTCAGCTTGATGTTAGAGATTTTAAATTTAAAGTGACTATTGTTGGTTCATTAGTAGACAGGTAAATTATGTAAGACATAAGAAATGAAAAAGCTTTGTTTGTAGTCTAGTGCTCAGTCAGTTTCAGAGCAAATAAGAGACCTAAAACTCCTAACCAGCGTTGTTGGGAAGCTAAACAGAGCTTCTCTTTCGAGTTGGCTAGAAGCAGCTTATTCAAAGAATGAAATATGAATCATTAAAGTAAAGGATATGGGAGTAAGGTAGAATTGGTGTGGTAGTGGTGATGGTGTCACGTAAGTTCAAGCCTGTGGTTTGCTCTCAAGAGTCCAAGTTTGTTTTCTCGGATGTACAATTAAACAAAAATTTGCATGCAGCAAAAGGATTTACAGATGAAATTAAGTTTCTGAAGTAGTTGACCTTAAAATATTATTTCTGTGGGTCTAACCTAATTGTATAAGCCCTTTAAATCTGGTCTAGAGATCAGAGACAGGAATTCATAGAGCTTTGAAGTTCAAGAAGGATTTGACATGGAGGAAATTCTTTGTTGCTGGTTTTGGAAATGGAGGGAGCTATGGGGCAAAGAATGCTGATGGCCCCTAGGAGCTGAGAGCATTCCCTCATTGATAGTCAGCCACGGATATGTGGATGTCAGTCATACAATTGCAAGGAGTCAAATTCTGCCAACAGTAGGAATGAGCTTTTCCTTCAAAATTTTTCCATCAAGCCTCCAGAGAAGAGCTCAGCTGAGCCAAGACTTTGATATGAGCTTTCTGATACCTGAGCAGGTAATCCAGCCGTGACGAGCTCGACTTCTGACCTACACAACTATGAGCTAATAAATGGGTGTTGCTTTAGGATGCTAAGTTTGTGGTAATTTGCTATACAGTAATAGAAAACTATTTCAAGACCCCATTCATGTCTCTCTTGGATCACTGCATAGCTTATTAACTGGTCTCTCTGGTTCTAGACCCATGCTGGTCAAACTGTCCATGAAGAAGCAATTTTAAAAATTTTGACCTATCCCAGACCGATATTGTTTCCCAAAGATGGCTTCAATAATCTCTCCTATCTCACATGTATTCTGTAACATGACCATGTTAACCTCTTCAAGAGATGGAATCAAATTCTCCTCCATTTGAATCTGGGCTGGCCTTAGTGATTTGCTTGTAGCCACACAGAATGCAGCGGCAGTCGTACTGCCTAACTTCCAAAGCCAGGTAAAAAGAGACAGTGCAGGCCTATAATCAACCAAGATGGTAGTATAAAATGCTCCAGAAGCCGTTTCCACACAGAATCCTTGAACAACTAGCAAAAACTGGCAGAACCATGTTCCTCAAAACTCCAGAAAACAGTTAAAGGGTTGCATCAACTGAGTGAGTACTGAATCAAGAAAATGCAATTTTAAAAATAGTAGAAGAAACTGTGGCAACCTTGCTGGCTCCTCCTCAAAGTCCTCCCCAGTATGTGTGCAGCCAGCCTGTGTCCCCACTGTAGGTCCCTGGGTCTGTTCCAGAGGAAGCAGAATAACCCCTATGGGTAACTGGTGAACCTGCATGTTGGTAAAAGTCTATAAGGTTCGGCTTGAAAGACTGAACCAGGAAACTCCTCTCTGGCATGCCCTCCCAGAACTTGCCCTGCAGTCAGAAGCAGCTGGTAGACAGCTGAGGCAGGTTAAGAAACAATTAATTCACAGTGGTCCGGGGCAAAGGATTATCTGATTTAAGTCATACAACAGAGCACCAGAGAGGGGGAGAAATAGACTTTCATGGGGATTAGAGGCAGCATTTGAATGCCTGTCAACAGGGGAAATCCTAAGGCCAAAAGCAAGAACGAGCCTAGGAAAACACAGGCTCAGAATATATAGAGGGGACCCTGCACTTCACTTTCACCTTGGGCTGATCTTGATAGGAGAGTTAAACTCTGAAAGATCACCAGCTAATGCAGAGCCAGTTTACAAAGACTGTTCAAGGTGTTCACATTTGTTTGTTTTTATTAATTCTTGGCACTCAAGAAACCACTATCTGGATACAAACTTAGGAACAGACAGCTCAGGGAATAAGTCCAAGAATTAACGTTTTAAAATATTAAAATGTACAGTGTACAACAAAGGATTCCAAGACAAACAAAGGAACAAGGTAAAAATCCAGAAACCAACAAAGATGACCAGACTTTGGACATACCAGACAAAGACCTTAAAAAGATGATCCTCAATATGATCAAGGAGATAAAGAAAAACAGAAAGAACTAAAGGATATATTTAAAAAATGATCAATGAACTATATGAGCATATCAATAAAGTGATAGAAATTGTGAAAAGGAACCTAACAAAAATACTGTAGTGGTGATTGTTTCTTCCTCCTGTTCCAATCTACTCCAGAAACTCTCCAGAAAATTTTCCATTCAGTTATTGTGATCTTCAACTCCAGTATTTGTTTGGTTACTTTGTAAAATTTCCACCCATTGAAATTCTTGTATTGTTCATTCATTCTTTTCCTGATGTCCTTTTGATATCCTTTAGTTCTCCTATTTTCCTTTCTTTCCTTGATCATATTGAGGATAATCATTTTAAAGTCATTGTCTGGTATGTCCTAAGTCTTGTGGTCTTCGGTGCCGGTTTCTGAATTTTTTTCTTGTTCCTTGGGATGGGTCACTACTTCCTGTTTCTTTGTTTGTCTTGGAATATTTTGTTACACACTGTACGTTTTAATATTTTAAAACGTTAACTCTTGATTTAATACTTGACCTGTTTCTTATTTTTGTAGTGAGCTATTGATATTAGAGATTTCTTTTAGTGCCAAGAGCTAACAAACAAACACACACACACTTCAAAACACCTTTTATAGTCTTTGCAAATTGTCACTGCATTGACTGTTGTTCTCCTTCAGAGTTTAGCCTTCCCATCAGGAAGATCATCCTGAGGCACAAGTGAAGTGCTCCTCATCTGAGCCTGCATCTTGTCCTAGGTTTGTTCTGGGACATGGCCTTAGGAATTCTGCTGTTTACAGGAATGAGAATACCCCTCCTCCTCATGAAGTATACTCCAACTCCCCCACTACTGCTCCCAGTTATGTATTGTATGTCTTAATGTAGGTAATATTTTGCCCCAGGTGCTTTATATTAATTGTTCCCTACTGTACTTTCACTCTTTCCAAGCCAATTCTGCCTGCAGGGCAAATTCTGGAAAGGTGTGCCAGAAAGGAGTTTCCTGGATCTGTCTTTCACGCTGTCACCTGCTGGACTGGCACCATCATCCATGTTCCCCAGTACGACTGCAGAAGGGAGGTTGTACCCTCCTCCGTGCATCATATCAGGTGCTGCATGATGTTGACATGTCTCATTACAGTTGATATGTAACTTGTTCACTTGCTTAAAGTGGTGTTTTCCAGGTTTTTCCACTGTAAATATCTGTGGAGAAGTACTTTGAAACTAATATGTAAATATCTGTTTTTCATCATATTTTTGTGGGGCCACATTTTAAACTGCCTTGAAATTCAATTTTTAAAACATTAGATTAAATAGACATAAACTTAATCTTTCAAATTTCTGTGCTTATCTCGTCGTCAACTGGCGTCAGTTTGTGGACTGGCCTTAGTTTGTACACCGTACTTTCAGTAGCAGTGCTCTACACTGCACCCCTTTCCGCAGTTCGTTTTCCCATTGCTGTCAGATTGGAGTTTGCAAACAGCAAATTTTGTTGTGTAATTCTTCTGCTTAAAATCTTTTAGTGGCTTACCCTCACCTTTAGGGTAAAAACCGAACTTGGTAGCAGAGCATTTGAGCTTGCATTATCCCTTTGCATCTTTTGCATTGCCATTTTGCTATGTAGAATACCCTCCTCTCTCACCTCCTTATTCGCTTCTCCATGTGTATACACCACCTCTTCACATACTACCTGCCTCATTCCTGCTCTTTCAGGATTCATGAACACCTCATCTCGGTACTTGGGGGCTCTTTAGTTTCCTCAACTCTATTCCTTTACATGTTGCATATTAGAGATTGTGATGGTTAATTTCAGGTTTCAATTTGGCAAGGTCATGGTGTCCAGTTGTTTGGTTAAGCAAGCATTGGTCAGATTGTTACTTTGAGGGTATATCATAGATAGATTTAAATCATCAGTTAAATGGCTGATTACATCTACAATCAACAAAGGAGATTGCCTTCAGCAAGGACAGGAGTCTCCTCATCCAATCAGCTAGAGGCATTAAAGCAAGAAATGAGGATTTCAGCAGTGAGAAAGAAGAATTTCCATCTCTACTTCAGCCAGCCTGCTTCTCCTGGAATTCATGGTCACCTTCATGGAAGTTGTCAATTTGCACCTTCCCTTTGGGAAATCAACCTCACCTCCATTGGGTTTCCAACATACAGCCTGCTCTCTGGAATTTGGATTTGCTAATCCCCCTGGTCATCTGAGTTAATTTTTGTGATAAATTTCTTAATATTTTCACACACACACACATATATATATATGTATGTATGTGTGTTTTTTTCTGTCAGATCTGTTTCTCGGGATAATCCTGACTATGGAGATTAATTCTGTTTTTATATTTGTTTATGCAGCTGTTAAACAACTTGACTCTGAGTTTGAGGGCATAGACTTTGTGTTCATATGACTAGCCCATTGATGTGAAGTGTAAATTGAGTACTGAGATAGTTTCCAGGAAAAAAAATCTCCAATCCTAAGTAAGATATGTTTGATAAGACAGATGTTCAGAATGCAGAGTTGGTGGATGGAGAAGTCCTGTGGGGACGATAGCATCCCTGTGGATCGGGGCTGGCCAGTCCATTACTTTATGTGACCTGCCTCTAGCCACAGTGGTAGACAAAAACTTCAGGCAAGCAAACCTAAGAGGGAGTAGCTGCAGTGACCAGCTGTGCTGTCTCCTTGGACCTGTCTTACGACTCTTCAGGATTCCTTTCTGGTGCAAAACAGAGTAGACCTAGATCCTTTGCCACCGTCTCCCTCCACCTCCTGGCTCCTCTGTTCTCTGAATATACAGAAGTATGATGGGGCAGATAAGGGGGTGCTTTAATTCCCATTAATTCTTATTGTTAGTATGTCTAAGTAGCTTTGGGGCAAAAATCTTACATCTTAAAAGAAAGTTAATATATAATGGTTAGAAATTCAGTCTCATCTCACTTTTGCAGCTCTCTGAATAGAAGCAGGGGAATCTGTCTTTTACTATCTAATTTGCAACTAGTCATTACTGCCAGATTTACTTTATATTCTGTCTCCATATTTCCAGAAAATGGAGAAAACCAAGTTCACTATAATTCCATAGGACTGCTCATGAATACTTTGAAAGGCAAGTGTTAGGTCTTTCTTACATTAAAAGTGATGGACCCATTATTTAAAGTATACATTTGAATTTTTATAGAATATCATAACACACATTTTGTGATAAAATTCTTATAGAACAATTTTTGTTTGAAGTTTCCATAGATAAATCTCAGCTAAATAATTAGCAGAATTTAAACATAGTATCTTAAGAAATAAATAAATGGATAGTTCAAGTATCAATAAATAAGTTTATAAAAATCATTTCCCAACAATAAGGGAAACATTTCCTTTAATGACAGGTGAGGCTTTGAATGCTGAATAAGATATTCCAAAGTTTATTTGGAATATATTACATGAGTTTATTTAAAATTTTCTAATTCAAACAGTCCCTCTCCTTTTAAAGATATAAATTCATACAAAACCTCAATGAATCTCCAGAAACAAAACTTTGTAAGAATATTCTCTAACCACATTCAATATAACATTTTGTTGCTCTGCTAGGAGGAAAAGAAAAAACAAATAACCCTAAACCGAGGTAAAACAGTCTCGCTAACTGTATTTCAGAAAAGGCAGTTTGTCTCTCCTTACTTGTCTGGAATTACTTAAACACAGTGTGTTTATATGGTCCATATTAAAGAAAAAAAAGTATAACAGTTAACATCTTTATAATCCTTCTTTGAAGGTTAGGGATAACTTCAAAAAGGTCTTTATTTTGTTTGTTTTTGGTTCAAAAACAATTCAGATAAATCTCTTCACTTCTTGTCCTTCAGGCTCTCCATAAACGAAACAAATTTTGTTCTTTTAGAATTTAGGACATAATAGTCTCATGCACTAAAATGATACTGGTGATTTAAATCATGGTGGCCAAACACATCAGAGCCACAAAATAAAATAGCCTTTTTGCAATACTATTTTCCAAGGGTCCCTTGATGATTTAAGACTTGCTACTTGATTAGGTCCCTGAGAATCAGCAACATGGACTTTCTTTAGAGGTAAGCCTTGCCCTCCAAATACCTTGTCAAAGAATAGGAACGCCATGTAGATTGTTCTGTTACTGAGAGCACATCAAGGGATTATCATTTGAGACCTGAGCCATTAATTGGAGCTACAGCTGCTTGAGAGATGTTTCTTAAATAAGGAGAACGGCTTTTTAAAATTAAATTTTAAAAACCTATGGAAGACAAATGAATGTTGCCTCCAAAGCAATCTCCTATATCTGTGGCTATCTAATTTTTTATCCATACCATGAAAAAGTTCATTTAGATTCATTGCCCATTATACACCTGCATACCTATAACTGAAACAAGTTGCATGAAAAAATGCTTACTATGTTGAAGCACTTGGATAATCTCTATTTTATTATTTTCACTTAAGAAAATGCTGGATAATTCCCAGTAAACTCTCATTGCCCACTTGCACATTTGGAAAGACACTGCATTAGATAGTAGTAAATGCTTACTGCTATCATTGTTCTTTACCTATTTCGAGTTCTTCTTTTGAAATTACATTTAAGGTTAGTTAATGAGCTATAGAAAATGCCAGTGAAAATTTTACTTATTTATAACTAAAAACAATTTTACTTAGTTTTGAGTACCCTCCTTATTTACCGGATATGGCTTTAAATTACGTTGGTCTGTTTGAAAAAATTAAAGGAAAAAAAAGTTATGATTCAATGTATTCAGTAGACCGTAAAGGCTGGAGTATTAGAATTGAGAGTTAAAGGAGGCCTAAAGGGTGATGCAGACCAGCCTGCTCTGTAAGCAGAGACCCAGAAAAGAACTAGTTGTCATTTATAAGAACCAATTAAGGTGGTTTTATGTAGTTATATCTTAATGGAATATATTTTAAAATACTGCTATGAAAGGGCTGGTGCTGTGAGTGGGTGCTTTGGGATCTGAATGATGGGGTGACAGAGGGAGCCTCTATGTTCTCGGTTCCATTGGAGAAGTAGTGACCTCTGTCACTGTGGCTTTCTTGGCCTTGGAGTGTGTATGCTGGGCTGTATGTGCTTGGCTATTTCAGCTGGGGACTGATAAGAGTATATAATAAAAATTTTAAAAGACCAATTTACAAAAAGTGATGGATAAAATATAGGAAGCGGAGAAGAAGATTGAGAATATGCTGTACCTGAAGTTTTGCTTGGCCTTCCGCCCTGCCCAGGCATGGTATAGGGAGCTTCATCCTCACTTCTGAGCCTTTAGCTGCCCAGGATAGTGCATGAATATAAATGAATTTAATATTTGCAATCAAACTACAAAAATAATCACATTTGTTTTTGATAGATATTGAGATGGCCTTTCCAAGTGCTTCAGGCCCTGGGAAATCTGTCCAAATCTCCCTGTCCCTTACCACATATTTGTAAGCACTGTGGTCTTTTTGGGCTAGTACAATAGGCTTCTCTCTTATCAGCTATTATCACAAACAAACAGAAACTCCTCCAAGACCGGCTGATACATTCCTTTTCCATCCACCTGTTTTTTTCTGTGAAATAGACACATGCTCAAATGTGTTACAATATATGCTACATGGCTGTCTAAGCTCAGCAGTTTATTATATAAAGTTAATTCTAGTAAAATGGTAAAAAGGAATTTGTTTTTTTTTTTTGTTTTTTTTTTTTTTGTTTTTTGACTAAATCAGGGCTTAGCAAACTACAGCCTGTGGGTCAAATGTGCCTGCCTCCTGTTTTTGTGAATAACATTTTATTGGAACACAGCCACCTATTCACTTATATATTGTCCGTCACTGCTTTCACATCATAATGGCAGAGTTGAGTAGTTGCTGTAGAGGCGGTATGGCCTGTAAAGTCTAAATTACGTACTGTCTGGTCTATTTTAGTTCCCTAGGCTGTTCAAGTAGATACCATGCCACGGGTTGGCTTAAACAATGGGAATTTATTTGCTCCCGGTTTTGAGACTAAGAGGAAATCCAAATCAAGATGTCATCAAGGAGATGTCTTCTTCCCGAAGACTGGTATTCTGGGGCTGGCTGTCGGTGATCCTTGTCCTAGGCTTCTCTGTTGCATGGCAATGCACATGGAGGCTCTGCACTGTCTTCCAGTTTCAGCTTCTTGCTTCCTGTGGTTTTTTCTATCTGTCTGAGTTTCATTCTGCTTATAAATATCTACAGTAATAGGATTAATACCCATCCTGGGCCACATCTTAATGGAAGTAACCTCATGAAAAGGTCCTATTTTAGGATACATTAAATGGATTAAGTTCAAAAACATGTTTTTCTGGGGTACATACAGCTCCAAACCACCACATGATCTTTTATAGACATTTGCTGACCCCTGGACTAAAGGAATATTTGCAGACTGAAAGTATTTTTCTTTAATAAAAACTGTCGCTTTTGACTAGTTCAGGTTTTATCAAGACTAGTTTCTCTTAAATTGCAGGAAAAATTCTTCTGTTACAGTAGATGATAATTTATAACTTGGTTTGATGAGGGAAAGTGTATAGGGTCTATTCATTGGTGTCCAATTTTAAAAAAATTAAAGATCCTTAAAATTCATTGTACATTAATTCATGATGCCGAAAGATAGCTAATGAGGCATACATAAAAAATTACAACTTAGCATGCTTATAATTTAACTGCAGTGAGGGTTGGTTGTATTATTGCAGTTGGCATTAGCTGTTTAGATAGTCTTTATAATAATACTGAATTTTAATTTTCATATTGAAAAATATCAATCTAGTTAAGATTTCACTTGCTACAGATCAATAAGGCCAAGCTAGTAATCACTTGCAAAGAAGCCTCATATTTCTTGTGTGTAATAATTGTAGTTCAGTATATTAGAAATGAACATTTAATCATGCCATTTCTTGGTCACAGACTTTTAGCAATAGAACCTGGGGGCTGCAGGGCTTTAAAATATCAGGGCAGCAGTTTAAATGTGAATTATCTAATGCGTGGTTATTTATTTATTTTAACAGGCTTGTGGAAGAAAGCAAATTGATCCCACTCATTTTTGAAGTAATTCTGGTAAGAAAGGAAATGTGCATGTGTGATTTGGAAAGTCTAAAGGTTTTGACAAGTGGTGTGGGTGAATTTTGACCTTGACTCCGCCAGGAAGGACTGTGTATCTTTAATCTTATTCAACTCATGGGGCTCAGCATCCTTATCTGCAAAGGGCTGTTAGCCTCTGAGATTGTATAGGGATCCTGTTTAGTGATCTGTCCTCTCTTTACAAATCCTTTGCCTTTTATTTCCTTCAACTTAAACACTGTATATTATCCAACATGGAAAGGATATGTCATTGGAGTTTGGTTTAAGGAGGGAGGGCAGAGTGATTGCTGCTACATTTCAGTAGGAATTTTCTGATGTTCAAGGTGAAGCACCCTGGCTTTGCAGTCACTGGGTACTTGGTCAGTGCTTTTATGCCTATGGTGATCAAATTGTCTTCTTCAAAACACGGAATAGCTTAGCTTCCATATACTATTTTTTTCTATTCACAGAATGCAACTTAATTCAAAACCATCTGTAAGAGAAAACCTTCCATCTGTGGTTCCTATGTGTAGAGAATAAAATGGGATGCCGAGTTGAATTTTCTCACCTCTAGTAAATCCCTATTTATACTAAATACTGACTTGGCATGCCCTTGGCCAAAGAAAGGTTCTCTTGGACCTGGTGGTCATCAAGACCAAGAACATTATGTTCTTTACAAAGAACAGTACCTCGCTAGCTAAGTAACAGCACAACAACACCTCCCCAGGCAGATCAGCCTGATCTACCCTGGTCTTCCATGGAACAATAGGTATGACAGATAACCCTATTCATGGAAAATTAACTTTTCTTAGTCATCTTAAAATATTCATCTACAAATTGTTCTACAAATGTTACTGGCTATACGGGGAAACCATATGTTTCTTAGCCTCAGATTACACTTTCCCTTTCAGGACAGCTGGTTGGTTGTGTGAGTATGAGGTGGGGAATAGGCATGAGGGTGGGTAGCATTTTCAAAGCATGCTGGAGTCCCAACACAGCAAGACGACCCAGAGCTGCTGGGCTCAATGGGTTATCCAAAGTTATAGCCTGATTGAATTGCTTAGTATAATGAAGGGGATTTTCGAGGCACTATCAGAAGGGATAGAGAAAGGGGAGATGAGAGAAAGAAACGTGGATGTCAAGAGATGCCTAATGGGGAATTTTAAGGTTTGCCAAGTGGTAGGTGTGTCTCTCTACCTTCAGGAGGATGTATGATACTTGCTAATTTGTTGTTGAGTTGGATTGTTTTGGAGGGCCATGGTTGCAACATCCTGCTGGGTTTGGCTACCTGGTTTTCTCTGGGATATTATTTTTAAAAGGGGTTGTTCTAGTTTGCTAATGCTGAGGAATGCAAAACACCAGAGATGGATAGGCTTTTATAAAACGGGGGTTTATTTTGCTACACAGTTACAGTGTTAAGGCCACAAAATGTCCAAGATAACACCTCAGCAATCGGGTACCTTCACCGGAGGATGGCCAATGGCGTCTGGAAAACCTCTGCTAGCTAGGAAGGCAGCTGGCGTCTGCTCCAAAGCTCTGGCCTCAAAATGGCTTTCTCCCAGGACGTTCCTCTCTAGCAAGCTTGCTCCTCTTCAAAACATCACTCACAGCTGTACTCCGTTCCCTCTCTTTGAGTCAGCTCATTTATATAGCTCCACTGATCTAGGCCCACCCCAATGGGCGGGGCCACGCCTCCATGGGAACATCTCATCAAAATCATCACCCACAGCTGAGTGGGGCACATTCCAAGCAAATCTAACCAGCACCAAAACGTCTGCCCCACAAGACTACAAAGACAGTGGCATTTGGGGGACACAATACATTCAAACCAGCACAGGGGTCCTGCTGCTTTGGAAAAAAATAAAACACAGTTGGAATCCATTGCTTTTTGAGGCAGAGCTTCAGTGTCCTTGAAGAACATTATTAAATCCCTACTCTACTTTTGTCTTTCGAGTCAAATTATTACAGTGTTTTTTCTCTGTATAAAAACTTTAATCAATGAAGCAGTTATCTTGTGAACTATTACCTTCTCCTTTTTAAATTTTAGTCACTGAGATAGACACAATATAGTATTACATTGACTCTGTGATGCACATTTTTTTCCAGATTTTAACATCTCTGAAACTGGAATGTACCTTCTAAATCAATGACATCTTACAATTGCTTTCAGCCAGGTGACCTGGTTGTCATTACCTTAACCAATTTATTTCACTTTATGTTTTTTTTTGTAAATACCTAAGAGTGATATATTATGTATATATACATCTATATCTGACTAGGTCTGAAAGAGCTCTTTCAATAAAAATAAAATAAAAATTGTAAGTAACAAGAAACCAAGCCATAGTTTAATTGGCAGTGTTTTTCTTTCTTAGTGGTCGATAAAATAATGGTGCGTCTTAGAACTGATGGCTTCCTAAATTCAAGGAAACACAGTATATACTTCAGTTCAGTTTGGTTCATAAGTTCACAGGCCTTTGTGGTGTCCAGCACATGGCAACTTCTAGTAACGATTTGAGCAAAACAAGAAATCATGAGAAGGGGCTCTGCGTCCTTGACTATTAGTTATGCCTCTAGTCACCCATTAAAAAAAATAAAACCACATTTGACTTCTATTTGGCTGGTGGTCCACTGGGACTTATGGATGACTTTTTTCTTTACTTTTAGTCCATAACTGTTTTCCTGCTTCTGTTTGATATACTTCAAGTCTGATTATGGGTTTTATAACTTCCTTCTTTTCTATAGTTCCTCCCAAGATGTGCTCTTTCCAGCAGTGTATCCTCTGTTAGATGCTTTTCATTAAGAAAGTAAGCCTTTCTCTTGCATGGGCAGGAATTGCAGAAAGCTTTTCTGTTTCTGCTGCAGGTGTGGAGGAGTGTGAAGGTGAAGGGAGCAGATTTCTGAATTTGATTGTCTATGTACAATCTTAGGAGAAGCAGACATTTCTGGATTTGTAGGGGAGAACCAAGAGTTCAAAGTATGGATTCAAACTGACTAAATAACTAGTTGAAAGTAATTATTATTATTATTTTAAATAAAAGCAGTACCCAGTTGTAACTGCCTACTTAGGTAGCACAGTGCTACTTCCTGCCTGGATTGCCTTCTGTGAACTCATGTTGTGGGGATGGAGGTGTGTGTGATCACATGATTGTAGGGGAGCATGGTAGGAGTCGTGATGGGGAGAGGTGTAGAATGCAGTGGGCCCCAGAGGAGGGAGTGACATGCTGAGAGGAGGGGGTCTCACAGGAGTTACCTTTGAACAGGGCTGTGAGCAACAGGAGAAGTTGTTATGGTGGTTGGTGGTGGTGGCCCAGGTTGGGGCAGGAGAAGGCTGCCTCGCATGGAATGGTGAGGTCTTAGACGTGGAAAGAGCATGGAAGGTGTTTGGTTTCCTATTTGTTTGGATTCGCAGATGAGTAATGCTCTTAAGAAACCAGATAGTATCTTCTACTTTATTCTTGAAGATAATTGTATAGCTATATAGCTTACACTGTGTGACCATGTGATTGTGAAAACTTTGTGGCTTCCACTCCCTTTATACAGTATATGATAGATGAATAGAAAAATGAGGACAAAAATTAAATGATTAATAGGGAGAGATGGTGTGTATGCGATGTTTTGGGTGTTTGTTTTACTTTAACTTTTATTCTTATTCTTTTTTGTGTGAGGTAATGAAAATGTTCAAATTTGATTGTGGCGATGAATACATAGCTGTATATTGGTACTGTGAACAACTGATTGTACACCGTGGATGACTGTATGGTATGTGAATATATCCCAATAAAATTGAATTAAAACAAAAAAAAAAAAAAAAGAAAGAAAGAAAATCTTCTAGAGCCCCTGTGCTTCAGGGGTATGTGCAGGGAAAGACTGATCAGCTATGGGGTTGGGTCTGGGAGAGAACAAGGCTTAGGATCACAGCTTATTTGGAAGTTTATGTGCCCGTGCTTCTTCAGTTGCTAGAGGACTGAAACAGGGTGAAGGCTAGATTCTGGGAATACCCTGCACGACCCCATCAGCAGGAGGATTTTAATATATGTAACAAATATATATTATGAAATTGGCCATTTTAACAATTTTTAAGAGTACAATTCAGTGGCATTAGTTGCATTTACAATGTTGACTGACTGTCAACACCATCTATTACCAAAACTCTTTTATCACCCAAAACAGAAACTCTGTACCTGTTAAGCAATAATACCTCTTTTTTTTACTCCCTCCCCCCCAGCCCCTGGTAGCCTCTAATTTACTTTCTGAATCTAAGAATTTGCTTATTCTAGATATTTCATGTAAGTGGAATCATACGATATTTGTCCTTTTGTGTTTGACTTATTTCCCTCAGCATGGTGTCTTCAGGGTTCATCCATGTTGTAGTAGGTATCAGGACTTTATTCCTTGTTACTGCTGAATGTATGAGTATACCACATTTTATTCATCTGTTCATCTGTTGAAGGACACTTGGATTGTTACCACCTTTTGGCTATAGTGAATAATGCTGCTACAAACATTGGTGTAAAATATGTTTGAATCCCCAGCAGGAAGCTTTTGAGGTCATCCAGAAGAGGGGAGGGGAGCAGAAAAGCCAGAGCTGGGTCTCAGAGGAGCGTGTCTGATCTGAGGTCCCAGACAGTCCTGAGTTCCAGCCACAATTTTGCCTTCCCTTGGTGGGCCAAGCAGTGGGGAAAGCCAAGCAGCTGATTGCTGACCGAAAGGAGCTGTCTTGGCAGCTGGCTGTTCTTCCTTATCACCTACCTGTGTGATAAGGCTGCATTTTCGTTGGCAGCACGAGGCTGCACTGTTGGGTGAGGAGCAGAGGCTCAAACAGCAGTTCTCACTGCCTTAAGCCGGACTGATTCCTGTACATGGTTGTCAGAGTCTGTAGTACCAAGGGGGATCTGGGTCGGTTTAGTAAATGCAGGTTCCTGAAGAACATGCACCATCGGAAGAGCCCCATGGCCTGGCTTATGAGTGCAACGTTGCTGGATTAGCAGGATGGGGGATATTCTTTCTTCCTCTTTGCCACTCTCCAAAGACTAGAAGTGGCTTTTAAATGTGTCTTAAGTATGAATTTGAATGGATTGGGTTTTGGGTTTTGCTATAACTTTAATCTCTCTTCATTTTATTTTAGTAGTTTATGTTTTGGCCTACTTCAGTAAATCATTTTAATGCCAAGTAATTTAGGCAAACTCTATTTTATTGGGAAAAAATCTTTATTCATAGCAGATTTTCCAATATGTGCCAAAATATTGCTGTCATGATATTTTATGTGTCTGTTCCAAAGCAAACAATTGAAGAGCAATTTCAGTGGCAAATGTTAACAATAAAAATGGGATTAGCAATACATTGTTTTGACAATTATATTGTTTTAGCAATTCTTGACGACAGCAGCTGAAGCAAGCTTTAGTAAATCTTTCAAGTCAACTGGGTCTTTAGAAAAGAGTCTCTTTATAGGCCCTTAGAGCCTAAAGGATTTGATCACTGAGACGCTAATATAGCACAGACTGGCAGCCGCATTATACTTCAGGAGCATTTCAGACCTCTGCATCCATCAGGTTTTTAGAATTACTTTGCTGCCTCTAATTGCAACCCCAGTAATGTGAATTCATTCTTATGGCATGTTAAAATGACAATTCCTTATCATTTTAAGAATCTGCATACATATGTCCAATATACAATGAAGGAGTTTGTCCTATGCATATGGGGAAAATTCTAAAATAGGGAAAAAGAACTGGATTAAAATTTCAAAATGTTTGACCTAGGAAGGTGTTTTCAAAGTTACACAAAGAATACTGATCGGATGCAGGAGAGAAATCTGATTCTTTGATTTACATGTGTAATTTTTCAGGGCTTCTGTAGATTGCAGAATGGAGCTCAATAATCAATCTCTGTTGTGTACAAAGGTGCCTTTATATGTATAACCGCCTAACAGATTGCCATTAAGGTATGTACTTTGAGGTTTTTTTTTTTTTTTTGTAATTGAAATGGATTTGTGCAGATCCATTCTTGTTAAATATGCTATAAAATTTGTATATGTAAATAAATTCTCTAGGGCTAGGCTATCTGTTGATACTGGATTGAATGAAGTGATGTTGCCCATACATAGCAACTGAACAAATGACTTCAATCTGACCTGTGCCATGTTATCTGATTAACTGAATAAATGGGCTGAAGCTCAGTGAAATAAGCTTGTATCAGTAAACTTGTGCTAAAGCAAAACTGGTTTCTGCCTGATGAGTCCACGTAGTTGGAATGAAGATGAACTTCATTACGATAAAAACCATGTCACACCTGCTGGAATTTAGGATATCTTTGGTCAATCATAGGGATTTTCTCCTGCCTGTAGATCCGTGAGTTTTATCATCATGAGAGTATTATTTCTAGTTTTGCTCTAAGTTCTGGGCTTCACTTGGAGGAACCAGTATTACTTCTTCTTCCTAAAGGAGACAGTCTAGTTAAAAAGCACAATGGAGAGGTAGATAAGTAATAAAACATTAAACAGTGTATTTCTCAAAATGGGAAGCTTTGCATTTTGGGGGGTTCCACTTTTAATTGATCAAGGAATTAGACTTATGAGGACAGCAGGGTGGGTTCCATTAGGGCACTGCAAGTGAGTGACACCTCCATGAGAATGTGCTGCAGACAAGCAGAGAGAGGAATGGTGCCCTAAGATGGAATGAGAGAAAATCAAGAGTAAACACAAACCGCTGGATTAAATTTAAAGACACGGAAAAAGTTAATATGCTAAGGGCAGTTTTCTTCTTAGTAAGTCTGTGAATTCTGGGTGCTTTTGGTGGGTCTCTCCTTTAGAACTGATCTTGTTGCCTGTGCTGTTGGTTAGATTTCCCCTTAGACCTGCACTTTCTTCTATGGTAGCCAGTGGCCACATGTGGCTATTGAACACTCAAAATGTGGCGAGTCTGAATTGCGATGTGCTCTAAGTGACAGATACACACCAAATTTCCTCTTAAAATGGTAGTATTTTGGATATACTGGGTTATGTGGAATGTTATTAAAATTAATTTTATCTGTTTCTTTTCACTTTTTTAAATGCAACTACTAGAAAATTTAAAATACTTGCCTTGTTTGTATTTCCGTTGTTTGGTGCTGAAGTGGATGATTTCCTGAGACATCTTATATTCCCAGGAAATAAGTGTCAATAAGGGAAGAAACCATGCTGTGTACTACCTCATTTGGTCCCAGCACATTGCCCTGCCTGCTTTTTGCCTTTTAATCCATATTGATTTATTAGTGGACAAGTGAGGGAGGGATGGCTGTTATGTTTAAACCCTCCCTTCCTGGACTTCAGGCACGGCTGACCTTTCTCTCCTTGATGGTGGATTGCGAGGTGAAATAATAGGAAGGGCCAGTGTTCTATAGTGTCACCTACTCACAAAGGCAGTGGAATGCTCTGGTTGTAGCTCCTCTGAATTTTGGCAGTGGCTAGTGATGCCACTTAATTTTCCTTCTTTCATAACACTGGCATATCTGGGAATGCTCAGTAATTGGCCATTGGCCAGCTTTGGTTTAGGCTCATGTTAAAAAATAAAATGTCAGCGTTCCACCCCAATCAAGATGTCAGAGTGAGATGCCCCAGGGTTCTGTCCCCTGCACAGAAGCTTTGAACAACCAGTAATAATTGGCAGAAATGTCTTTCTCAAAGCTCCAGAAAATACTTAAAAGGGCTGCAATAACAGGGCCAGCACCAATTCAAGAAGAAGGCCACTTAAGAGCACTAGGATCTCCTGGTGCCCTAGTTGGCCCCTCCTCCACCTCTTACCAGCTTGGTGCTCCTCATTCGGATCCCAGGTCTCAGTTCCAGAGGGAGCAGAGTGAGCCCCATGCATGTAATGGAAGCACATATGTCTGGCCCAATCTGTTTGGTGGTGGCAGGAGGGATTTGACATCTAAGAACTTGTTCTGCTTGTACAAGGTGGCAGAGAGCTCTCCTTCAGAACACGGTGGGAGAGCAGACCAGTCGTGGTGCCTGGGGCAAGGGATTATGGCTATAGGACATCGAGTGCAGTGTCCTGGACTGGAAGGAAACGATTTCCTAGGAAGAGGGGATGTTCTATCTGCATAAACAGGGAAATTCCTAGGGCCACATACTCATGTCTGAGACAAGATTTATGTGCAGAAAAGATCAGGGAGGCCCCTATGCTTTAGCCTGGAGCTATTCTCTCCAAACCCTTTGTGTGGATAAGCCCTAAAGGAGAGCACTCACACTGGTCAATCTACAAAGATTGAGAAAGGCATTTTCTTTTTCCCTCCTCTTTTTTTTCCCCCTTCCTGTTAGCTCCTAGTATTCAAGGAATGCGCCAGAACACTAGCTAGATACAAGCTTAAGGAACAGATGTCTCAGAGTATAAATTCCAGTGATAACATGTTAAAATATCAAAATATCCAGGATTCACAAAAGATTACAAAACAAACAAAGAACAAAAAGTGATGGCCCAGACAAGAGAGAAAATTAAAACATTAGAAACTACATCAATGAGGAGGATCAGATCCAGGACATTCAGACAAAGATTTTTTTTTTTTTTTAAATTTCCTAAATATGCTCAAAGAGATAAAGGAAAACATGGACAAAGAACTAAAGCGAATCAGGAAAATGATTGATAGATGTACACAAAGAGAAGATAACAGAGTGATGAAAACTATAAAAAAAGAACCAAACAGCTGAAGACCCCAGTAACAGAAATTAAAAATTCCCTAGAGGGGTGCACACTGGCACCAGCAGAAGAAAGAATCAGTAAACTTGAAGATTTCAAGAAAATTGAAATCATTCAGTCTGAGGAGCAGAAGGTAGTATAAGACTATGCCTACTTTCTCACACTCTTAGCACAACTGAGTGTTGTGCGTTGCATATATTTTGACCTGTTTGTTTTTTAACATTATTATGACATTTATCCCTCTTTTTGCTTATAGCATCTGTGTTTTCCAGCATACTTAGGAACAGACTTTTCCAGGTCACAAAATATTTATTCATATTTTATTTTATACTTTTATAGTTTCATGATTAAATCCTAAATCTTTGCTCCAAAATAATTTTGTATTAAGGAGTGAATGCAAATCCAGTCTTTCTCTTCCTCCACGCCTCCCTCCTACCATCACCTATTGTTTTAACAGTTTATTGATGACTCCTTCATTATAGTGATTTGAAATACCATATTTATCATTTATTCACTATATGTCCATATATTATATATTGCATGGATAGACATGCAATAATCTGCATATATTCAAAATGTAAAAATTTGATGAGTTTTTACATATTTGAAAAAGATAATTAACATTTCCATCACATACACACTCCTCCCCTGCCTAAATTTGTGCCCATTTGTTACCCATCCCTCATTACCCCCATCCTTGTCGCAGGTAATTATTGATTTGCTTTCTGTCCCTATAGATTAATTTACATTTTCTAGAATTTTATAAAACAGTATGTACTGTTTTTTGCCTGGCTGCTTTCATTGTTCATGCTTATTTGAGTTCATCAATGCTGTAATAAGTATCAGTAGTTCATTTCTTTTTTTTTTTTTTTAATTTTGAAATAAATTCAAACTTACAGGAACAGTTGCAAAAACAATACAAAACCCATACACAGAACTCCAGCATACCCCGATCCACCAACTTTAACATCCTGTCACACCACCATTTCTTTCCCTCCCTCCCTATCTTCCATCATCTATTGCTTTGTCTTCTGAATATATGAGAGCAAGCTGCACGCATCCTTGAACAAACACTATAATTCACATCTACAATTCCCATGAACAAGAACATTCTTTTATGCAATCCCATTAAGCGTAGCTAAGAAGTTCAAGAAATTCAACATTGATGCAAAGCTTACATTCTATATTTCCTTTTTTTTTTTCTTATGTCCCAACTGTGTCCCTTTGAGCCTCCTCTCCTCCATCCTCAGAACTCATCCAGGATCATCCTTGGCATTTAATTGTCATTGCCTATTTAGACTGTCTTTTTTTTTTTTTCCTCAATTGTGGAAACATATATACAACCTAAATCTTCCCATTCCAACCTCTCCCTAGCATTCCATTAGTGGGATTAATCACATTTAGAATGTTGTAATGCTATCACCTTCCCACCATCCATTACTAGAAATTTCCCTTCACCCCAAACAGCAACCCTACACTCATTTCTTAACTCCCCATTGCCCCTTCCCCCACTTCTCATAACCCATACTCTACTTTTCATCTCTATGGTCATATTCTCTGATAATTTCTTTGTGTTTACAGTGGGGCTTTAATTTAACATCTTAAATCTATAACAATCTTGTTTTTCTTTGATACTTACTTAACTTCAATAGAACACGTAAACTATGTTCCTATACTCCTCCATTCCCCCACCTTTATGTAGTTCTTGTCAAAAGTTACATATTTTACATTGAGTCCAAAACCACTGATTTGTCATTAGAGTTTATGTGTTTTAGATCCTGTAGAAAGTAGTTAGTGGAGTTACAAATCAAAAATTATTGATTTCTATTTGTATTCCATTGTGGTCAGAGAATGTGCTTTGAATATATTCAATTTTTTTTTTTTTTTAATTTATTGAGGCTTGTTTTATGTCCCAGCATATGGTCTATTCTGGAGAAAGATCCGTCCTCATTAGAGAAGAATGTGTGTCCTGGTGATTTGAGATACAATGTTCTATATATGTCTCCTAAATTTTTCTATAACTCTCTCTCCTTTGTTTCTCTGTTGCTATGTAGGGCTCCCTTTAGTATCTGAAGTAGGGCAGGTCTTTTATTAGCAAAATCCCTCAGCATTTGTTTGTCTGTGAAAAATTTAAGCTCTCCCTCAAATTTGAAGGAGAGTTTTGCTGGATAAAGTGTTCTTGGTTGGAAATTTTTCTCTCTCAGAATTTTGAATATGTCATGCCACTGCCTTCTTGCCTCCATGGTGGCCGCTGAGTAGTCACTACTTAGTCTTATGTTGTTTCCTTTGTATGTGGTGAATTGTTTCTCTCTTGCTGCTTTCAGAACTTGCTCCTTCTCTTCAGTATTTGACAGTCTGATGAGAATATGTCTTGGAGTGGGTTTATTTGGATTTATTCTATTTGGAGTTCATTGGGCATTTATGCTTTGTGTATTTATATTGTGTAGAAGGTTGGGGAAGTTTTCCCCAACAATTTCTTTGAATACTCTTTCTAGACCTTTACCCTTCTCTTCCCCTTCTGGGACACCAATGAGTCTTACATTTGGATGTTTTATTTTATCTATCGTATCACTGAGATCCATTTCGATTTTTTTGATTTTTTTCCCCATTCTTTCTTTTGTTCTTTCATTTTCCGTTCTGTGGTTGTCGAGGACACTGAGTCATTGTCCAGCTTCCTCTAATCTTGTATTATGAGTATCCAGAGTCTTTTTAATTTGGCCAACAGTTTCTTTTGTTTCCATAAGATCTTCTGTTTTTTTATTTACTCTTGCAATGTCTTCTTTATACTTTTCTGGGTTCTTCTTCATGTCCTTTATGTCCTGTGCCATCCTCTCATTGTTTGATTTTAGGTCTTTGATTAATTGTGCCAAGTACTGTGTGTCTTCTGATCTTTTGATTTGGGTGTTTGGGTTTGGGTTCTCCATATCGTCTGGTTTTATCATATGCTGTAAGATTTTCTGTTGTTTTTGGCCTCTTGGCATTTGCTTTACTTAATAGGGTTCTTTCCGGATATAGAAAATACCGATCTCTAATTTGTCAGATCTACAGCTTGGTGGCGTATACTTTCTCTAACTAGCCAGCAGATGGTGTCCGCAAGTCACCTATTCCCCTCAAGTCAGTTCTCCCCAGTTTTGTCTTTGTGGTTTGTGGGGGTCTGATTCTTGTGGGTTTCAATTGGTGCACCAAGTTTGGATATGTTGTTGATGCTGTCTGCCCTGAATAAGGGGCGTGTGTCTGAATGGTTAGGGAGGCAGGGCAGCTTTAATAATCAAACCTCCCAGGTGTTCCCGGAGATTTAAGGCTGTTGCAAGAGTCTAAGCCTTCATTTCAGTCTTGCCACAAATTGTCTCTGCCACTGACCCACAAGTCCTTGGTATTGGCATAGGGTCCCTGGGATTTCCGAGCGGGTCCCCCTTCCCAGCTGTGCTCTTCCAGGACCTCTGCTGAGGGAGGGCTGTGCCATGTCACAAGTGCGTGCCGGCCCTCCAGGGAAGCCTTGGGCTACCGGGCTGTGCCAGGGGCATTCCCAGCCTGCTGTAAAGATGGTTGAATGGGGCGTGTTAATTTCCCCCTTTTCGCACAGCTCCAACTTCCCAGCTCCGGGACAGTTAGCTGTGGGTGCACTAAAGGTCACTGTCCATGGCCAATATTGGGACGTGTGCATGATGCTGTGGGAAACACTCTAGATGTGGCTCTGGGCTATGGCTCCATCGCGGGCAGGATTGTCTCCAGTTTTCCGGGGAGATGGCTGCAAGGGGCGTGGTTTCTTTCTCCTTTTGGCTCCCTTCTGTCTCCCTGGCCCCGAGACAATCAGCAGCGGATGTGGGAAGGGCTATACTCCATGCCAGACACTGAAGTGTTGGGTACAGCCTGCTCCTGCTGTGCTTCACTGCATGGTTCTCACTGCCGTATCTGCAGCCGCTCCCAGGTTTTTTTTGTTTTTTTTTTTCTAAAGAACGAGTCTGTCTCCAAACGCCTGCCTGTGGTTTCCCCAAACCGCAGTGTGGCTGCTGGACTTTCAGCCAGCTTACTCACTCGTTTCAGAATGCAGACTCGTGGTTTCACCAAGTGCACAGTCCCTGTGGATTTAGCAGACCTTGCCTGACTGGTGCATCGCTGAAACTGGTGTTCTGGGTCACTTTCTGGCTTTTATCTAGTATTTTTCACGGAGGTGTTTTTTTTGCCGTCTCACCTAGCCGCCATCTCAGGTTCTCCTCCATTTCTTTTTATTGCTGGGTACTGTTCTGTTGTATGCATATGCTACAATTTGTTTATCCTTTCACCTCTTGATGGACATTTGGGTTATGTCCACTTTTTGGCGATTATGAATAATGCTCTTATGAATGTTCATGTACAGGTTTTTGTGTTGGCATATGTTTTCATTACTCTTAGGCAAATGCCTTTGAAATGGAATGACTGAGTTTTATAATCAGTGTATGTTTAACTTTCTAAGGGACTACAAAGCTGTCTTTTAAAGTGGCTGTACCATTTTAGATTCCCACCAGCAGTGTATGAGAGTTGCAGTTGTTTTCCATTCTTGTCAACACTTGGTATAGTCGGTCTTTTTAGTTTTAGACATTCTAATGGATTTGCAGTGGTATATCAAAGTGGCTTTAATTTTTATTTTCTTAATGACTAAGTCATTGGGTGTCTTTTTCATCTGTTTTTCTTTTTTATTGAAATGTCTGTTCACATCCTAGCTTGCTTGGTTATTTATTTACCTATCTTTACTATTTAGCTTGAAATATGTTCAAATTTATAGAACAGTTAAAAAATAATGCAAAACCCATATAGAGAACAACATACCATTACCCCACACCCCCAGATACCCAGATCCACCTATTTTAACTTTTTGCCATGTTTTCTGTATCATTCTCTTTATCCATATATCTGTTTATCTGTAACCTGTCAATCCATTTTCTGAATATGTGAGGGTGAGTTTATATATCACACTCTTTGAACACTTCATATTGGTATGTAAATTTTCTAAGAACAAGGATGTTCATTTATCTTGCTTACTTTTTTTTATTCTATTGCTTGTTTTCTTGTCAATCATAAGAGTTCTTTTTAATCTTGATACACTGCTTTGTCAGATGTGTATTTTAAATATTTTCTGGCAATCTGAGGCTTGCGCTTTTATTTTTGTAAAATGTCTTCTGAAGAGCGAATGTTTTTAATTTAGATAAAGACCAAGTATTAATTTTTTATCTTAATAGTAGGTTCTTTTGATGTCCTATTTAAAAAGAATTTGCCAAAGCCAAGTTCACAAAGGTTTGATCCTCTTTTCTTTAGGGATTTTATAATTTTAGCCCTTACATTTAGATCTATGAGGTATTTGAGTTAATTTTTGTATATGCCCTGAAGTAAGGGTCAAGATTTATTTGCTTTCTTGAGGCTGTCCAATTTCTCCAGCACCATTTGCTGAAAAGAGTATGCTTTCTGCATTGAAATACCTTGACACCTTTAATAAAAAATTAATTGATAATAAATGAGGGAGTCTGTCTCTGTTCCATTGTTTTATATATTTATCTTTTCATCATACCACACTGTCTTGATTAGTGTAGCTTTATAATACTTCTTGAAACCAGTTAGTATAAACTTTCCAAATTTTTTCTTCATTTTCTAAGTTGTTTTGGTTATTTTAGGTCTTTTGCATTTCCGTATGAATTTTAGAATCTGCTTGTCATTTTTTTCCCCCAGAATGTCTATTGAGGTATTTATTGGGATTGCATGGGCCCTGTACATGAATTTGGGGAGAACTGACATCTTAACAACACTAAGTCTTCTGATCCATGTACTTGGTATATCTCTCAATTTAGATCTTTAATTTCTCCCAGTAATGTTTTGTAGTTTTCACTGTACAAGTCTTGCAGAACTTTTGTCACTTTTCTTATTTCCTAAATATTTCATATTTTTGATACCATTATAAATGGAATTCTTTAGCTTCAATTTCAGATTGTTTATTGCCTGTATATATAAATATAATCGGGTTTTGTATAGTGATCTTGTATCCTGCAACTTTGCTTAACTCATTTTTTATTTCTAAAAACTTGGTAATAGAATCTTTAGAATTTTCTATGTAGATAATTACTTTTTCCTTTCCAATTTGTCTGTCCTTTATTTTTTTCCCCTCTTTTTGCACTGGCTGAGACTTTCAGTACAGTGTTGTATAGAGGTGGTGAGAGTGAACATCTGAGGCTCTTTCCTGATCCTAGAGAGATGGCACTCAAATTTTCATCATGTCTGGTATGGGCTGTAGGTGTTTTTGTAGAAGCCCTTTTGTAGGTTGAGAAAGTTGCCTTTTATTGATAGTTTTGAGAGATTTTACCATGGGTGAATTTTTCTGTATATATTGAAATTATGATGTAGTTCCTTTTTATTCTATTAATATATTGAATCATAATTGGTTTTTTTGAATATTAAACCAACCTTGTAACCTGTGGTTAAACCCCACATGATTATACTGCGTTATACTTTTTATGTATTATTGGATTTGATTTAGCAAAGGTTTTAAGAATTTTTGTGACTGTGTCCGTGAGGGATATTAGCCTGTAGTTTTCATTTCTTGTTCTTTTCTAGAGTTCTGTATCTGAGTACTGCTGGTGTCAAAGAATGAGTTAGAATGTGCTCCCTTCTCGCCAATTTTCTAGAATACGTTTCTTTACAATTGGTCTTATTTCTTCCTTAATGTTTTAATAAGTCTCACTGGTGAAGCCATCTGGGTCTGGTGTTTCCTTTGTGGTGAGCTTATAAACTGAAAATTCATTAATAAATATAGCCTTCTCAGTTTATTTCTTTTTCAGTGAGCTTTGATAGTTTTTATCTTTCAAGGAATTTGCACATTTCACCTAAGTTGTTGGATTTGTTGGCATAAAGTTGTTTGTAATATTCCCTTATTATCCTTTTGGTGTCTGAGGATGTATAATGTTGTCCTCTCTCATTTCTGATGTTGCTAGCTGTATATTCTCTCTTTTTTTTTTCCTGATCAGCCTGGATGGATATTTACTTTATTTTACCATTTCAGACTAGTTTTTGGTTTCATTGATTTTTTTTTTTAATTTTAGAAAACATTTCATTAATTTCATTTCATTTCATTAATTTCTGTTACTTAGGTTTCCTTTGGATTTCATTTCTTTTATTCTAGTTTTTTATGGTAGAAGCTGAGATCAGTGGTTTGAGACTTTTCTATTTTCTAATATAAATATTTAAGAAGTTAAACTTCCCTCTAAATATTGCATTAGCTCTGTCCCACAAATTTGAATATGTTGTGTTTTCATTTTCATTTAGTTCAATATACATTGTAATTTCTCTTGTGATGTCTTCCTTCATTCATGTGTAATTTAGCTTCCAAATATTTGGAAGACTTTCCAGAGATATTTTTCTTTGATTTCAATTTAATTACATTGTGGTTAGAGAATATACTTGGTATGATTTGAATCCTGTAAAATTTATTCAGACTTGTTTTATAATCCAATTATGGTCTATCTTGGTAAATGTTCTCTACATACTTGTAAAGAATATATATTTTGCTGTTGCTGGTTGGAGTGATCTATGAATGTCCGGTCCAGTTGGTTGATAGTGTTGTTCAAGTCTTCTGTATCCTTACTGATTTTCTGTTTGTCTACCACTTATTGAGAGAGGGATGGTGGAGACTATTAGTTTCTGATTAATTGCGGTTTTGACAGTTTGCCGTTGCAGATCACTGTTTTCTATGTTTTGAAGCTCTGTTATTCCAGGTAAAAACTAAATTTAGAATTATATATTCTCTTGATGAATGAAAGGACTCCTTTATCATTATGAAATGACCTTTTCTTATACCTGGTAATACTTTTTTTCCTCTGAAGTCTGCTTTCGCTGATGTTAATATCACCACCGCATCTTCGTTTGAGAAGGTATAGTAAAGTATTTCTTTTTCCACCCCTTAACTGTTAACCTATCCATGACTTGATATTTAAAGTCATTTCCTTGAAGATAGATGTAGTTGGGGCTTTTGTTTTTGACCAGCATGGCAATATTAGCTTTCTATTTGAGGGGTTTAGAACATTTTCATTTAATGTAATTATCAACATTATTGTAATTAAATCTACTATCTTATTATTTGTTTAATATTGTACTCACCCCCCCCACCACCTTCCCTCCGTCCCTCTCATCCTTTTTCTCTTTTCCTGCTTTCTTTTTGTATCAGTAGAGTATTTTTTTAATATGATTCTATTTTAATTCCACTGTTGGTTGATTAGTTATACCTCTTTTTAATTTTTTTATTGCTTAGTTATTGGTGTAGGGTTTGCAATATGCACTTTTAATTTATCCCAGTCTACCTTTTGTCATGTAAGTAATTACCATTAGGAACACACTACCAGACATGGTAGCCAAGAGTTCATTGAACATAAAGAATCACAGATGAAATAAAAAATCTGTGGTTTCAGGACTAATTGAATCAATGAAGTACACAACCAAGCAGCAAGGGATAGGGTAAATTAACACACTTTGGATGGGGTGCAAGCAAAGTGAATACTTTGTGTTTCTTGGAAAAAAGAACACACCGTGCCTGAATCACCAAAGTATGACCTAAGTAAAGCTTCATGTGAATATTTGGTGCCTTCTGTATATTTAATATATCATGAATATTTAGGGCCCAGATATATCTCTTGTATATTTAATGTCTCATAAACACTAGATGTCTTTTAGTCCTTGCATCCATTTCTATTCATGTTTAACTCACATGTACGCTTTTCTTTCCCAGTACATGACATGTCTCATAAGCTTCATTCATCCCACTTTTTCTCCTATATCAGAATTGAAAATACTCTTAAATATTATAGAAATGTACATTACTTCATGTCTTGTGTAAGAAACTTACAGTGCTATACTTCTATTTTAGTGACTTCCCATTAGTTACATCTTAAAATCAAACTCCTGCTCACCCCTGCATGATCTCTGGCTGTGCTTCTTTCTTGTCTCGTGCTTTACCCTTTTCCTGTCTTTACTATGCTCCCACCATGTTGACTGTCTCTCAGTTACCGAGTAGGCTACTGAATAGGCCTAGTTCTTCCCTACTTCAGAACCCTTTGCGTTTGTCTCTCCCTTTCCCCGGAAGGTTCTTCTCCGTCTCTTTGCTTGACTGAATGCGTCTCAGCCTTCAGCTTTGAGAGGCCTTTCCTCTCTACCCTGGGCAGCCTGCCCTGGGAGAGTGAGGCCGTGCCTGTCTCTAGCCTAGCATATCCGGCACAGAGTAGCCACTCACTGTGAGTCTATTGAATGGGTAGGGTGTGATGCATTATTTTTAATGTAGTGCTAGATTTAATGTGCTACTGTTTTAAAAGAATATTGACATCAATATTTTAAAATAAAATTAGTCTATAGTTCTTGTGTCATCTACTTTTAAAAAACATTTTATTTTGAAATATTAATAGTTTCAGAAGAATTTGCAAGATAGTACATAAGGGTCCCAAGTACCTTTCACCCAGTTTTCCCCAGTGATTATATCTTCTGTAACTGTAGTAAAATATCAAAACCAGAAAATGTATATTGGTATAATGTGTGTGTGTAGTTCAGCATCATTTTATCCCATGATCAGTTTCATGTAATCACATCTACAATTAAGACCCAGAACTGTTTCATTACCACAAATATCTCCCTTGGGCCATCCCTTTATATTCACACCTCCCTCCATCCCACTCTCCATCCCTAACCCTCAGCAATCACTCTGTTCTCTCTTTATGTAATTTTGTCATTTTGAAATGTTATATAAGTAGAACTGTGTTATGTGACCTTTTGAGACTGGGTCTTCTTCCCTCAGCTTAATAACCTTGAAATCCATTCACGTTGTTGTGTGCTTCAATATTTTATTTCTTTTCATTGCTGAGTAGTATTCCATAGCATGTGTGCCACAGTTTAACCATTACCTATTATGACATTTTGGTTGTTTCCAGTTTTTGGCTATTATGAATAAATCTATTAGTAATTAATGTACAGGTTTTTGTAGACGTAAGTTTTCATTTCTCTGAGATAGTAGTATAACTGCTGGGTCATATGATAAGTATATATTTAATATTTTAAGAAACTGCCATACTGTTTCCACAGTGGTTGAATCATTTTACTGTTATGCAAGCATTGTACAGAGGTCAGTTTCTTCGCATCCTCACCATCATTTAGTTTTGTTACTATTTTTAATTTTAGCTGTTGTTACAGGTGTGTAGTGATTTCTTAATGGTCTTAATTTACATTCCTCTAATAGCTACTGATGCTGAACATTTTTTCATGTGCTTACTTGCTGTTTGTATATCTTTACCTCTTCAATGTCTTTTTAATTGGATTGTTATTTTGGGTGTTTTTTTTTTTTTTTTTTTAACTGTTGAGTTTTGAAAGTTCTTATTCTAAATATGAATCCTTTTTCAGATATGGGGTTTGCAAATATTTTCCCAAAGTCTGTAGTTTGTCTTTTCTTCCTCTTAAGAGGGATTTTTGTAGAATACATTTTTAAAATTTGGTTAAGTCCAATTTAGCATATATTTTTTAATGAACATTCCTTTAGTGTTATGTCTAAGGACTCTTTGCTAGGCCCTAGTTCCCAAAGTTTTCTGTTATGTTTTTCTAAAAGTTTTATAGTTTTAGATGTTACATTTGAATCTACGATCCATTTTGAGTTAATTTCTGTTTAATGTGTGAATTTCTCCTGCTTTGTTTTGATTAATATTTGCATGATATATGTTTTTCCATCCTTTTACTTTCAGCTGACCTTTATCATTTTATTTGAAGTGCGTTTCTTGTAGGCAGCTTATAGTTGGTTCATGTTGTTTGTTCGTTTGTTGGCGTTTTTTAGTCCACTTTGTAAATTTTGACTTTTCAGTGGTTTGTTTTAAGACCATTTATGTTTAATGGAATTATTGGTATGTTGGGTCTTGAGTCTGTCATTTGTTTTTTGTTTTCTGTTATTTTTGTTTGTTTGTTTCTCTCTTTTTTTTTCCTTCCAGTGGGTTACTTGAATATTTTTTAGAATTCCACTTTGATTTATTTATAATGTTTTTGAGTGTGTCTCTTTGTGTAGAAATTTTAGTGGTTAGTTTAGGAATCACATTGTATATACATAACTTATCACAGTCTACTAGTGTGATCGTTTTACTAGTTTGAATAAAGTGTAGAAATCTTACCTCCATTTCAGACCCTTTTCTCTTTCCCATTTATAATATAATTGTCTTTAATATTTCCTGTACATACATTGAGATGCATGTCAGAAATGTGATTTTTGGTTCATCCATCAAATACAATTTAGATAACTTAAGAGGAGAAAGAAAGTTTTAGGTAGTGCTACTCTTTCCGTTGTTCTTTCTTTTTTCCTGATGTTTCAAGAGTCTTTCATTATCCTTTGTTTTTCAATTCTTTTAGGATAAGCGGTTCTTTTAGGGTAAGTCTGCTGGTAATAAATTCTAAGTTTTCTTTCATCTTGGAATGTCTTGGTTTCTTCTTCATTCCTGAAGGATATTTTCACTGGATATAGAATTGAGATTAACAAGTCTTTCTTCAACCCCTTCCAAAAATATTGTATCTCTTCTTTCTGGCTCCATGGTTTCTGATGATAAATTCTCTGTCATTGATTTGTTTGACTGTATTTAAGTTTTTTTTTTTTTTTATTTCTGTTTGTCTTGAGTTTACAGAAGTTTTACTATGATGTACCTTGGTATGAATTTCTTTGGGTTTATTCTTTTTGCGGTCTGCTCAGTTTTTTTGAATATGCAAGTTTATGTCTCTTGCCAAGTTTGGGAAGTTTTTAGGTATCATTTATTCTAATACTTTTCAACCCACCATTTCTCTTGTCTTCTTCTGGGATCTGATGTCATGACTATTAGGTCTTCTGCTGCATTCCTCAGGATTCTGAGGCTCTGTTTATTTGTTTTCAGTCAGTTTTCTCTGTTTTTCAGATTGAAATTTTGATTTTTTCTGTCTTCAGATTCCCTGATCCTTTCATCCTTATGCTTGGAGAATCCATTTAGATTTTTAAATTTCAGTTATTGCATTTTTTAGCTCTAAAATTACACTTTGTTTTCCTTTTGACATATTTCTTTTCAGGGATTTTTTTTTCTGAGACTTTCAGTTTTATTTGTTTCGTGTATGTTCATAACTGCCTAAGTATTTTCATGTGGCTGTTTTAAAATCCTCATCACTTAATTCTAATCAAACATTTATATCATCTTGGTTTTGGTATCTGTTGGTTGTCTTTTCTCATTTATCATGAAACTTCCCTGCTTCTTGGTAGGACAAGTGATTTTCGATAGAAACCTGGACATTCTGGGTATTATGAGACTTTGGATTTTTAGAAATCTTCTTGTTTAGCAGTTCTCCTGTGTCACGACTCTAATGGGGGAGGAAGCTACAGCCTTGTTCTGCTGGGTTGCAGTGGAAGTCCGTGTTCCCTATTTGGCCTCTGTTAACAACCAGACTGGGGAGAGTGTTTCCGCATCACTGCTGCATGGTTGTGGAAGTTCTGGCTCCCCAGGGGGCCTCTGCTGATGCTGCATTGGTGGGAGGAGGTGGGACATCTTCTTACTGCTCCCCAGGGGCTTCCACTGTCACCATGGGGAGTAGCCTCCTTCCTGCTGGGAGGGGTGAGACTCCAAAATCTCCAGAAAACCTTCTCTGATACCACCACAGTGGGGACTTAGAGGAATGCCTCATTACCACCTAATGGGGATGGAAATCCAGGCTTCCCATGTGGTTTCTGCTGACTACTTGGGTGGTGTATGCCTCATTTACCGTGTGGCAGATTTAAAGTCCTGGCTCCCCACTTGGCCTTCTGTGACGTCACTGTGGCTGGGGTGGATCGATTGGGGTGCCTCATTACAGTCTAGTAAGGTTAAAGTTTAGGTTTCCTACTCACCTTTGCTGGTAGCATCGAATGGTAGGGCCACAGCTTTAACTTGGTGTTGTTTTTGACTTTCACCCATTAGTATTTCCAAGTTGCTGACTTCTCCAGCACCCGATCTGGGAAATGTGAAGCAAAAACAAAACCCAGGGAACTCTCCATCCTGTTGGTCCTTGGGTGTCAGGTTGCCTACTTGGTCTGTGTTCTTCTTTTCACTTTTCAGGTCCTACTTTTGTTTTGTTTGTTTTATGTATAAAGTCCATGGTTTTTAGCTGTATTTACCAGGAGAAATACTGAAAAGTATGTCTACTTTATTCTTCCAGATGTTGGAGTCCTCTGTTACTGGTTTTATTTAGGTTTTGGTCATCGGTCTTATACAGGATTCATGAAATTGATGAAAAAATAATTTTGAGGATAATTTTTTATGCACTGAAATGGTTTAATTGGCTCAATTAAAAAAATTCTCTCAAACTATCTGGTCATGGCTCATTTTTAGGCAATTCTAGTTCTTTGACTACTTACTAGTGGTAATTTGAAAAATGTTTATTTTAGTATATCTTTAGATTTATAGAAAAGTTGAAAAGTTAGTATAGAGGGTTCCCATATACTCCTTACCCAGTTGCCCTATTGTTAATTTCTTATATTACTATAGCACATTTGTCACAACTAGTGATCCAATATTGATATGATACTATTAATTAAATTCCACAACTTATTCAGATTTCCCTGGATTTCTACAATGTCCTTTTTTGTTTCCAGGATCTCATCTAGTATTCCATGTTACATTTAGTTGCCATGCCTCCTTAATCTCCTTTAGTCTATGACAGTTCCATAGACTTCCCTTGTTTTTAATGACCTTGAGATGGTTTTTAGTAGTACTGGTCAGGTGTTTTGAAGAATGTCCCTCAATTTGGGTTTGTCTGATATTTTTCTCATCGTTAGACAGGTGTTATGGGCTTTTGAGAGGAAAATCTTAGAGGTGAAATGCCATTCTCATTGCATATCAACAGTACATGCAGTCAGCATGACTTGTCACTCATAATGTTAGCTTTCATTACATAGGTGAAATTTGTCAGTTTTCTTCACTGTTAAGTCCCTCTCATTTCCATATTCTAGTCTTTGGAAGCAAGCCATGAAGTACAGCCAACGCTCAAATGGTAGGGCATTAAGCCTCACCTCCTCAGGGCAGCATATCTGCATAAACCATTTGGAATCCTTCTGTGCGGGAGATCTATCTAGCTGTCTATCTCTCTGTCTGTCTCTCTATCTATCTCAACTTTTAAAATGTTTTTAAATGTTTTAAAATGTGAAAATTTGAATTTTCACCTATTCTGTTATTTATTAGTGTTATGTAAATATTTCTCTTAATATGTACAGCTATTTGCCTTGTCTTATTCCTAATTTGGTATATTTGTTACTTCTCCCATTTGCCTCCCTTGAGATAGCTAGGATTTTATTTAATTAAAATTTTTTTCCCAAAGAACTAGCTCTTAGAATATTTCCCAGTTCCACTCATTTCATTGTTTCTGTTATATTAATTCCTTTTTAAAAAGACTATTTAATAATTTTTTCCTCTCTTACATTTGGATTATTTTGTTCTTTTCTTGATTTCTTGATTGGAATGCTTATCCATATCTGGATTCCTCTTGTGAAAAATAAGAGGTGTTTGATCTTGCCATCTCAAGCAGAGCTCTTCTGTTTCTGAAGTGTGTATCGGGAAGACAAGTAAGTGGAAAATGACACCATATGGAAGCTCTGTGTGTACCTTGTGGTACTCATTGTTATTCAGTCACTTGGCCAGCCTACTGAGTGCCAGGCACAGTTGGGGGTAGAAAAATGAAACACAGGTCATGGCCTCAGTGAGCTCCCAATTTACTATGGAGATAGATGTTTAAATGATCAGTTATAGCACAATGTCATGTAAGTTATAGTAGGGACATACACAGCACCAGGGATGGTGGTGCCAACTCTGATGTGGCTACTCCCAGCCCCTTCCCGGAGGGGAGGGGACACGTGTGCTGAGCATGAAGTGTTGCGGTTTGCGTGATGGGCATTGTTGTTTACAAGCTGAAGTGTGCACTTGCTCTGTTCCTCCCTCAAAAGGCTCGTCTGTTTGTCCTTTCTTTGCCTGGAAAACTCTGCTATCCTGTCAAAGTTAACTTCTAGTGATTCTTCTTCTCTCTTCTCAGGCATCTCTTCTTGAGGATCATCTAGACTCTCCAGTCAGAGGTGCTTGTAGCACCCTGTACTTCTTTAAAGAACTTGTCAGTTTGCAGTTTTTTGTTTGTTTCGAGTAATTTGTTGATTAAAGTCAGTCACTAGATCACTAACTTCATGCATCTGGGGCTGTGACAGTATTTGGTCACCATTGAATCCCTGCACCTAGGGACTGCCCAGCATATGTAGGCACTCAGTAAATGCCTACATTTAAAATGAGTGTATAAGGTGGGGTCAAGATAGATTAAGGTGGATTGAGCCAAGCTGTGACGAGCCTTATGGTCCATGCCAAGGATTTGAACTTTACCTCATGTGCTCTCATGAGCCATGGAAGAAAACTAAGAAAGGGTGTGACATGAGTAGAATTGCATTTTAGCAAGATCTACCTGGGAGCTATTTTGTGTGGGAAGCAGATTTTGGAACATGTGAATAAAGCAATGCTAAGTAGATATTATTTTTGTAGCTTTTAACCAGTATATAGTATTCAGTAAGTATCCCATTTCTAAATGTTTTTTCTGGACGGTCTTTTAATAAAGTTCTGTAGATTCTTTCCTATGGTGTGGTTGGGAATGGTTTTCCAAGTTTATACCTGTGGTAGGCAGAATAATGGCTACTCCCAAAGAAGTCCAAGCCCTAATCCCTGGAACCTGTGAATACGTTGTTGTTTTTTGTTTTTGTTTGTTTGTTTGTTTGTTTTAAATAGCAAGAGGAAATTAAGGTTGCGGATGGAATTAAGGATGCTAATCAGTTGAATTTAAAATAGGGATATTATCCTGGACTACACAGTATTCTCAATGTAACCACAAGTGTCCTTTAAATGTGGAAGAGAGGGGCAGAAGAAGTGCAATCCAAATGATGTGATTTGATGTGAGAAAGATTTCTGCTGACCTTTGCTGGCTTTGAAGTTGGAAGGGAGCCATGAGCCAAGGAATGTGGGCAACCTCTAGAGACTGAAAAGGCTCGGAAAAATAGAGCTTCCAGAAGGAGTGCAGCCCTGCCAACACCTTAATTTTCACCCAGACTGATATTGGATATCTGACTTCCAGAACTGACAGGTAATAAATTTGTGTTGTTTTAAGTGGCCAAGCCTGTGATAATTTTTTTTACAGCAGTAATAGGACATTAATACAATACCTTATACTGTCTTTAATAAGAACCTTATCATGTAAGCAATCATGAGATATAATACAAAATTATTTTCATAAAAGCAGAAACTGAGATTAAATATGAAATCTGCTTGAGTCTTTTTGTGCATGGATGTTCTCTGGCCAAAAAATATGTCTCTTAGATTAAAATTTGCGTTATGATTCTTTTTTATTAGAGAAGGTGTAGATTTACAGAAAAATTAAATACTGAGTCCCCATACACTACTCTATTATTAACACCTTGCATTAATGTGGTACATTTGTTACAATTCATAAAAGAACATTTTTATAATTGTACTGTTAACTATAGTCCATGGTTTACTTTATGGTTTACTGTTTGTGTTGCACAGTCCTGTTTTTGTTTTTGTTTTTAAAATTTTTATTCTAGTAACAAATATACAACTAAGAATTCTCTTTTTATCCACATTTAAATATATAATTCAGTGCTGTTATTTACTTTCCCAATGTTGTGCCACCATCACCACCATCTGTTACCAAAACTTTCCATCCCCCCAAATAGAAAGTCTGTACAATTTAAGCATTAACTTCCCATTCCTTATCCCCACTCTGGCCCCTGGTAACCTGTATTCTAGTTTCTAACTGTATGAATTTGCTTATTCTACTTTTATCCTGTCAGTGAGATCATACAATATTTGTCCTTTTGTGTCTGGCTTATTTTACTAAATGTGATGTTTTCAAGGTTCATTCATGTTGTCACATGTACCAGAACTTCATTCTTTTTTATAGTTGAATGGTATTCCATTGTTTGTGTATACCACATTTTGTTTATCCATTCTCTGCTTGATGGACACTGGGGTTCCTTCCATCTTTTGGCAATTGTGAATTATGTCACCATGAATATTGGTGTGCAAGTATCTGTTCAAGTCTCTGCTTTCAGTTTTTTTGAGGGTATATGTCTATAAGTGGAATTGCTGGGTCATGTGGTAATTCTCTAGTTAACTTTCTGAGGAACCACTAAACTGTGTTCTACAGCGGCTACACCATTTTGCATTCCCACCAACAGTGAAAGAGTTTTCCTGTTTCTCCACATCCTCTCCAACGCTTGTAATTTTCTGGTTTTTATAGTAGACATTCTAGTGTGTTAGAAATGGTATTTTGTTGTAATTTGTTATTTATTTGCATTTCCCAGATAGCTAATGAGAGCATTTTTTCAAGTACTTTTTTGGCCATTTGAGTACCTTCTTTGGAGAAATGTCTGTTCAAGTCTTTTGCCTACTTTTTAATTGGATTGTCTTTTTATTGTCGAGTTGTAGGATTTCTTTATATATTGCATACATTAAGCCCTTATCTGATATGTGGTTTCCAAATATTTTCTCCCATTGGGTAGATTGTCTTTTACTTTCATGATAAAATTCTTTGATGCACAAATGCTTTTAATTTTGATTATTTTTTCTTTTGTAGCTTATGCTTTGGGTGTAAAGTCTAAGAAACCACTGCCTAACATAAGGTCCTGAAAATGTTTCCCTACCTTTTTTTCTAGAAGTTTTATAGCTCTGGTTCTTATATTTAGATCGTTGTTCCATTTTGAGTTGATTTTTGTGTATGATGTGAGGTAGTGGTCCACCTTCATTTTTTCAATCTTTTTTTAAATGCAATTTTATTGAGATATATTCACACACCATACAATCCATCCAAAGTATATCACTAGTGGCTTCCCCATATCATCACTTAGTTGTCCAATCATCACCACAGTCAATTTTAGAACATTTTCATTACTTCAATAATAATGATAAGATAAAAATATAAAAGAAAACTCAAAATTTCTCATTCCCCTTATCTCCCCCTAGTATTGATATGGTAACATTTGTTACTGTTGATGAGAGAATATTAATATATTACTGTTACTTATAGTCCATAGTTTACAATAGGCACATTTTCTCCCAAATACACCTCTGTTATTAACTCTTTGTAATAGTATTGTGTGTGTGTTCTAATTCATAAGAGAACTTTTTTTGTATTTGTATTGTTGAATGTAGTCATCATCCACTGGAAGATTCACTGTGTCATACATTCTCATGTTTTCACCTCTAGCTTTCCTTCTGGTAACATACATGACTATAAACTTCCCCTTTCAACCATATTCACTCACAATTTGGCACTGTTAATTATACTCACAAAAAAATGCTACCATCACTTCTGTTTCAAACATTTGTGTTCAACCTAGGTAAACATTCTGCACATATTAAGCAACCACTCCCCGCCTCATTCTATCTGATGGTAGCCTATATTCTATATTTTATGTCTGTGAGTTTACATATTATAATTAGTTCATTTTAGTGAGAGCATACAACATTTGTCACTTTGTGTCTGACTTATTTCACTTAGCATGATGTCCTCATGGTTCGTCTATGTTGTTGTGTGCTTCAAAACTTAATTCCTTCTTACTGCTGAATAATATTCCATCATATGTATATACCACGTTTTGTTTATCCATTCATCTGTTGATGAACACTTGGATTGTTTCCATCCAAAAAATCTATGGCAAAGCTATTGAGCTAATAAACGAATTCAGCAAAGTTGCAGGATATGAGATCAACATGCAAAAATCAGTAGGGTTTCTATACACTAGTAGTAGGCTATCTGAGGAGGTAATCAAGAAAAAAAGTTCCATTTACAATAGCAACTAGAAGAATTAAATAATCTGGGAGTAAACTTAACTAAGGATGTAAGGGACCTGTATACAGACAACTATAAAACATTGCCAAAAGAAATCAAAGAAGACCTGAATAAATGGAAAGACATCCCATGTTAATGGATTGGAAAGCTGAATGTCATTAAGATGTCTACCCAAATTGATCTACAGATTTAATGCAATACCAATCAAAGTTCCAACAGCCTATTTTGTAGAAATGGAAAAGCTGATTATCGAATTTATTTGGAAGGGTAAGGGGACTTAAACAGACAAAAACATCTTAAAAAAGAGAATGAAGTGAGAGGACTCATGCTTCCAGACGTTAAAGCATATTATAAAGCCACAGTGGTCAGAACAGCATGGTATTGGCATAAAGATAGACATATTGATCAATGGAATCAATTTGAGAGTTCAGGCATAGACCCTTAGATCTATGGTCAAGTGATTTTTTTTTAAATCAGAACAACACAAACTTATTATCATATAGTTCTGGAGATGAGAAGGCTGAAACAAGTCTCTCTAGGCTAAAATCGAGTTGTTTGCAGGGCTCTGTTCCTTCTGGGGGCTCTATAGAGGAGAGATCTTTTCCTTGCCTTTTCTAGCATCTAGAGCCTCCATGCTGGTCAGTTGATTTTTGACAGGGCTCCCAAATCCACTCAACTGGAACAGAACAGTCTCTTCAGTAAATGGTGTCGAGAGAACTGGATATCCATATCCAAAAGAATGAAAGAGGAGCCCTATCTCACACCCTATACAAAAATTAATTCAAAATGGATGAAAGATATGAATATAAGAGCCAGTATTGTAAAACTCTTAGAAGAAAATACAGGGAAATATCTTCAAGATCTAGTGATAGGAGGTAGTTTCCTAGACCTTCCACCCAAAGCAACGAAAGAAAAGATAGATAAATGGAACCTCCTGAAAATTGAACACCTTCGTTCTTTTGCATATGGATATATCTAATTCTCCCATCATCATTTGTTGAAGAGATTATTCTTTCACAGTTGAGTGGACTTGGCAGCCTTGTCAAATATCAGTCATAAGCCCTCGTAGCCAGGAAGGAGGACCAGGTACCAGGGAGGTTTTGGTCCACATGATATCTCCTGTTGTGCGAAGTGAATTGTGGGAGGAAGGAAGAGACACAAACTGATATAGTGTAACTTTACAGAAGAAAATTTATTGACTTACAAGACTACAAGCACTTATCATTAATTAGGCGATAATTGAAAGTAAAGCAGTCTGTCAGCAGACAAAGGAAATGAAAAGGAAAACTCACCAAACCAGTGTCAACATTTATCGTTAATGATAACCATAGTTAAAAGTAAGCAGTCTGGAGGGCAGCTGGTAAATAGCCAGGAACTGTGGAACGGTTGCTACAGAGGAATATGAGTTTGGACACATGGCACACAACAGTCTCCAGCATGTGGAACAGCTGAGATCAGTGAAATCTCTAAGTTCTCAAGGCTGGGAGGCCCACGCCCCTCCCTGCCAGGCACAACAGACTGTTCAGTGGCTAGTCTCCTGAGGGAGGAGGGGCTGTCAGTGCTGGGAACCCGGAAGAGAACTGCAGTTACAGCACTGATTAACAAACTCAGACTGCTGAACAAAAACGCCAACCATAGATAAACTGAGACTAGACACTGCAGAATCTGGGAGCAGTCAGCCCCATGGAGAGGAGATAGGGCTAGCAAAAACAGCAGGAAAAACAGAAACAGAGACTTTTGGAGTTGGGGGTGAAAATAATATGGAGAATGGCTGGGGTCAACAAGAATCAGGCACATTTGCAAACTGGGGGAAGCCAGAACCCTTCTCTGAAAAGCCGGTTTTTCTGGTTTCAGGTTTGCTACTCAATTGCCTTGTCTTTTTGCATCTCAATAGCCCATCAGAACTGCAAGGACCGTATTAAAGGGCTTTCCTTTAAATAGTCTATACTGGGCATTTCTTGTAACTATTCTGTGTAGCCCATTACAGAAAGCCTCAAAGGCTTGCAATTTTGGCCCAGGCAAGAGCAGAGCTAAGATAGCTCTGAGAGACAAAACAATAAGCTTAGTGGGGGAGAAAATTTGCTAAAGACCATAACTTCCCCCAAGAAAAGGGGGGCATGGCCCAGCTCCAGTGGCAGCCCTCCTTTGGGGAACTCAGATGCCAAGGGCTGGAATTCCGAAACCAGCTTCGGTCAGTCACGCCCCTGAAAGGGTCAGGGTCACCAGAATTAAAGGCTCCCTGCCTCCTCACACTGGTGGGAAGCTGTGGGCTGACAAACACCACCTGCTGGACAGCAAAGGAAAAGCACACAGTCTAAAGGCTTCTCAGGAGGGTCTCATTCTCAAGGAAACTCTATAATCTCCTCCTGAGACCTGGGCCTCTCTGGACTGGGAAAACCTGACTGGGGTTGACCATATCTGAGGAGATGGTCATACAAAAAGGCTACACAGAGGCAGGGCAAGAAACAGAAAAACAAGAAGTGAAAAACTCTGATAAACTAAATAGAACCTAAGTTAGAGGTCTAGAATAAGCTGAACTGAACACCAAAGGTTAGAGAACAAAGCCAACCAACAAGAAAACCCTAGGTAAAAGATTGAAAATGAGCTCCAGAATAAACTAATCATGAAAGTCAGGTGCCTAGACAGTTTAAGATAATAAGCCATACCAGGAAACATGAAAATATGGACCAGCCGAAGGAACAAACTAATAGTTCAACCAAAGTACAGGAATTGAAGCAATCATTGCTAAATAAATTCAATGAACTGAAGGAAGAGCTAATTAAAGATGTTCAAACAAATCTAAAACAACTCAAAAATCAAGTCAATGAACTGAGGGAAGACATAGCAAAAGAGATGAAGGATATAAGGAAGACACTGTATGACCATAAAGAAGAATTCATAAACATGAAAAAACAAATGGCAGAACTTTTGGGTATGAAGGGCATAACGGAGGAGATGAAAAAGACAGTGGAGGGATACAACAGTAGATTTGAACAGGCAGAAGAAAGGATCAGTGAATTGGAAGACCAAACATGTGAATTCACAGACACAAAAGAACAGATGGTGAAAAGAATGAAAAAATACAAGCAGGGTCTTAGGGAGCTGAGTGATCATATGAAGCGCATAAATATTCATGATGTTATGGGTGTCCCAGAGAGAGGAGAGGGGAAAAGGAGCAGAAAGAATAATAGAAGAAATACTCACTGAAAATTTCCCAACTCTATGAATGACAGAAAATTACAGATTTAAGGACAGTGTACCCAAACAGAATAGATCCCAATAGACCTACTCCAAGACACTTACTGATCAGATTGTCCAATGTCAAGGACAAAGAGAGAATTCTGAAAACAGCAAAAGAAAAGCAATCCATCACATACAAGGGAAGCTAGATAAGACCATGTACAGATTTCTCCACAGAAACCATGGAGGCAAGAAGACAGTGGTATGATATATTTAAGATACTGAAAGAGAGGAACTGTCAACCAAGAATTCTATATCTGGCAAAACTGTCCTTCAAAAATGAGGGAGAGATTAAAATATTTTCAGCCAAAAAGACACTGAGAAAGTTTGTGAATAAGAGACTGGCACTACAAGAAATACTAAAGGGAGTGCTACAGGCTGATAGGAAAAGACAGGAGAGAGAAGTTTGGAGAAGAGTGTAGAAATGAAGATTGTCAGGAAGGGTAAAAGGAGAGAGAGGAAAAAATGAGACAAGAGAGATAAAATCCAAAAGACAAAATGGTAGAAGAAAGTACTGTGTTATTACTATAGTAATAACACTAAAGGTAATGGATTAAACTCCCCAATAAAAAGACACAGACTGGCACAATGGATTAAACAACAGGACCCATCTATATGCTGTCTACAAGAAACTCACTTTACACAGAAGGACAAAAATAGGCTGAAAGAGAAAAGTTGGAAAATGATATTTCACGCAAACAGCAACCAGAAAAAAAGCAGGTGTAGCTATATTAATGTTACAAATTAGACTTCAAAAATGAAACAATTAAAAGAGACAAGGACACTATATATTAATAAAAGGGTCAATTCATCAAGAAAACATTAACAATCACAAATATTTATGCACCAAGCCAGAGTGCCCCAAAATTCATGGGCAAACACTGAGAACACTGAAAGGTGAAGTAGATAACTCCACAGTAATATTTGGAGACTTCAATACACTGTTCTCATCAATGGATAGAACATCTAGACAGAGGATCAATAAGGAAATGGAGATGTTAAATTCTACAATAAATGAACTAGACTTGACAGACATGTATAGAACACAGCACCCCACAACAGCAGGATACACATTTTTCTCAAGTGGTCGTGGAAGATTTTCTAGGATAGACCACATGTTGGGTCACAAAGCAAGTCTCAACAAATTTAAAAATATTAATAATATAAAAAACACTTTCTTGGATCATAATGGAATGAAGTTGGAAATAATAGGCAGAAGACTGTAAAATTCACAAATATACGGAGACTACACAACACAGTCTTAGAAAACCAGTGGGTAAAGGAAGAAATTACAAGAGAAATTAGTAAGTACCTTGAGGCAAATGACAATGAAAACACAACATATCAAACTTATGGGATGCAGCAAAGGAGATGGGAGGGAAATTTATTGCCCTAAACGCCTATATTAAAAGACAAGAGAGAGCAAAAATTGAGAAATTAAAGATTCACCTAGTGGAACTGGAGAAAGAACAGCAAACTAACCCCAAAGCAAACAAAAGGAAAGAAATAACAAATGTTAGAGCAGAAATAAATGAAATTGAGAATAGGAAAATGATAGAATTAACAAAACCAAAAGTTGGGTTTTTGAGAAAATCAACAAAATTGATAGACCCCTAGCTAGGCTCACAACAACAAAAAGAGGGTGGATGCAAATAAATGCAATCAGAAATGGAAAAGGAAACATAACTCTTGACCCTTCAGAAATAAATGAGATAATGAGAAGATACTGTTAGCAACTGTATGCTAATAAACTAGACAACTTAGACAAAATGGACAACTTCCTAGAAAAGCATAAACAACAAATATTGACTCAAGAAGAAATAGATGACCTCAACAAACCAACACAAGTAAAGAGATTGAGTCAGTCATCAAAAAGTTCCCAAAAAAGAAAAGCCCAGGACCAGATGGCTTCACATGTGCATTCTACTAAACATTCAAGAAAGAATTAGCACCAATCCTGCTCAAACTCTCCAAAAAAATTGAACAGGAGGGTAAGCTACCCATTTCATTCTATGAAGCCAACATCACACTAATACCAAAATCAGACAAAGATGCTACAAAAAAAATTATAGACCAATCTCTTTAATGAATATAGATGCAAAAATCCTCAACAGAATACACACAAATTGAATCCAGCAGCACATTAAAAGAATTATACACCATGACCAGCTGGGGTTTATTCCAGGTATGCAAGGCTGGTTCAACACAAGAAAATCAATTAATGTAATATACCACATCAATAAATCAAAGCAGAAGAACCACACGATCATCTTGATTGATGCAGAAAAGGCATTTGACAAAATTTAACGTCCTTTCTTGATGAAAACACTTCAAAGGATAGGAATAGAAGGGCATTTTCTCAATATTATAAAGGCAATATGCAAAAAACCCACAGCTAACATTGTACTCAATAGGGAGAGACTGAAGGCTTTCCCTGTAAGATCAGGAAGAAGACAAGGATGCTCACTGTCAGCATTTTTATTCAACATTGTGCTGAAGTTCTAGCTAGAGCAGTTAGGCAAGAAAAGAAAAGGCATCCAAATTGGAGAGGAAGAAGTAAAACTTTCACTATTTGCAGATAACATGATTCTATATGTAGAAAATCAAGAAAAATCTACAGCAAAGCTATTAGAACTAATCAATGAATACAGCAAAGTGGCAGGCTAAAAGATCAACACATAACAATCTGTAATGTTTTTATACACAAGTAATGTGCAACAAGAGGAAGTCAAGAAAAATTCCATTTACAATAGCTACCAAAAGAATCAGGTATTTAGGAATAAACTTAATGAAGGCCACAAAAGACCTGTACATAGAAAACTACAAGAAACTGCTAAAAGAAATCGAACAGGACCTTAAAAAGTGGAAGAATATACCATGTTCATGGATTGGAAGACTAAATAGAATTAAGATGTCAACTCTTCCTAAGCTGACTTATAGATTCAATGCAATACCAATTAAAATCCCAACGACTTACTTTTAGAAACAGAAAAACCAATAGCCAAATTCATTTGGAAAGGCAAGGTGCCCCGGATAGCCAAAAATATCTTGAGAAAGAGGAATGAAGTGGGAGGTCTCACACTACCTGACTTTGAAGCGTATTACAAAGCTACAGTGCTCAAAACAGCATGGTATTGGCATAAAAATAGATATACTAATGAATGGAATAGAATTGAGTGTTCAGAAACAGACTCTCACATTTATGGGCAATTGATCTTTGATAAGGCAGTCAAGCCAAAGCAACTGGGACAGAGCAGCCTTTTCAATAAATGGTATTTGGAGAACTGGATATGCATTTCCAAAAGAATTAAAGAGGACCCCTATCTCACACCTTATACAAAAATTAACTCCAAATGGATCAAAGACCTAAACATTAGTGCTAGGACCATAAGACTCTTAAAAGAAAATGCAGGGCAATTTCTTAAAGATCTTGTGGTAGGAAGTGGTTTCCTAGACCTTACACCCAAAGTGTGAGCAACCAAAAAGAAACAGACAAATGGGATCTCCTCAAAATTATGCACTTTTGTACATCAGAGAACTTTGTCAGAAAGGTAAAAAGGTAGCCCACACAATAGGAGACAATATTTGGAAACCACATATCAGATAAGAGTTTAATATCTCAAATATATAAAATGATCCTACAATTCAACAACAGAAAGACAACCCAATTAAAAAATGGGCCAAAGACATGGACGGACACTTTCCTGAAGAGGAAATACAAATGGCTCAAAACATATGAAAAAATGCTCAACTTCACTGGCTATTGGGGAAATGCAAATCAAAACCACAATGAGATATCATCTCACACCTACTAGAATGGCCATTATCTAAAAAAACAGAAAATTACAAGTGCTGGAGAGGATGTGGAGAAAGGCACACTTATTCACTGTTGGTGGGAATGTAGAGTGGTGCAGCCACTCTGGAAAACAGTGTGGTAATTCCTCAGGAAGCTAATTATAGATTTGTCATATGACCCAGATATTCCATTACTAGGTATATACTCAGAGGAACTGAAAGTTAAGACACAAATGGAAATTTGTAAACCATTGTTGATTGTAGCCAAGAGATGGAAATAGCCTAAATGTCCATCACTGGACTAGTGGACCAACAAACTGTGGTACATACACATGATGGAATGTTACACAGGTGTAAGACAGAACAAAGACATGGAACATATAATAACATGGATGAACCTTGAGGACATCACATTGAGTGAAATTAGCCAGAAACAAAAAGACAAATACTGTATGGTCTCACTAATATTAACTAACATTAATAAGCAAACTTTGAGAGTTAAAAGCTGATAACACAGGCTACCAGGAAATAGATAGAGGGTAGAGATTGGGGATTTGATGCTGAAGGACTATAGAATGTTTAGCAGGATTGATTGTATCAATCCAGAAATAGATAGCATAATACTGAGTGACGGTAGCACAATATTGTAACTACACTGAACAAAGATGACCATGAGTAAAGCTGAAAGAGGAGGGCTAGGGGCATGAATGACACCTGAGGTAAAGATAGAAGATAAAGACTGGGGCTGTTCAATTTAGCAAAAACTGGAGTGGTCAATGGTTGTGACTAAATGTGCAAATATAAAGCTGTTCTTGCTTGTGGGAGAACAAATGAATGTCAACCATGCAGAGTGTTGGAAAGGGGATGGTATTGGGGAAAAATATAATCAAAGCAAACAGCAGTCTATGGTGATCAGTAACACTGTAGTAAGTTTCCGTTAAGTGTAACAAAGGCAATATGCCGAAGCTAAATGTGTATGAGGGGGATATAAGGGAGGGATATGGGATTCTTGTTATTGATGTAGTCTGACCCTACTATTATATTGTATTGTGTGATATTTTATTTTCTTTTTGTTATCTTTTTATCATTATTAAAACTTTTTTTTCATAGTAATCAATATGTTCAAGTGCTGACTGTGGTGATAAATGCACAACTTATGATGATAGCATGAATAACTGATGGTACACTGTGGATAATTATATGTTGGTGAATATAGCTTTATAAAACTGTATGGAAAAAATATAAACAGGGATTAAAGTGCTGGTTAAAACATGGAGAGAAGGTTGTACGTATTTACTGTCAGTTAGGAGGTAGAATGGTATAGCCTTTCTGGAGGACGGTGGGGTGGTTCCACTTGAAGCTAAGTTTGTAGGTGCCATAGGGTTCTGCAACCTCATTACAGGGGCATTTACTTGGAGGATCTGAGAGCAGGGACATGAATGGACATTTGCACACTGATGTTTATGGAGAGAGTATGCATGATTTGCAATGGGTGGAGGTGGCCTAATGGTACATCAACTGAGGAACGGAATGGTGAACTATTGTGTGCATACAATGGAATACTGAACAACTGGGAGAAGGAGTGAAGCTGTGAGACATGTAACGAGGTGAATGGAACCTGTAGACAACATTTTGAGTTAACTGTGCCAGAAGCAGAGGCAAACAATATAATGCCATACAAATGTGGACTTACTGCAATGTGTAAACTCAGACTTGAATCAGCACAGCTTATCAGGGGAGCGCTTATTGTAATGGTTCCTAGATTGTAAGCTCTTACAGCAGTCACATCTACTCCTGAGTTGTAATGGCTGTCTCCAGATTCCGAGATACTGATCCCTTCGTGTATAAACTGATACGTGGAACTTTGGGTATCTGTTTGACACCTGAAACTCAGAGCTAGAACTCGGCGGATAAGAATGTCAGTATTAGAACATAGAGCAACTGTTAAAAATGCTGAAAAAGAATCCAGACTCCAACTAGAGATATGAATGAAGCAGATGTGGTTAGGACTAGGGCAAATTGGGCCAAAGGATAAAGGACAATACTGACTGCCTTTTAAAACCTCAAATTTCATGTGAGACCAAGGGAAGAGATGGTTAATTGGTGCAAGAGGTGTATTTCCTAAACAATTTAACTCATACAAGTTTGTTCAAATACCATAATTACCTGGAACTTTTAACTGGAAGTGAGACCTGGTCGGTTTGCTTATGTTAGTGTGAAATAGTGACATATCCCAAAGTAATTTGGGCAGCGAATGAAAATATATATTCAGGGACTCCCTGAGGAGCTGGGGGGAAATGCAGAGGTTGGGCTTCCTCACCTGGATTGTTGCTGATGTAACAACAAACACTGAGGACTGATGGTTTTATGTGCTGAGCCTTCTATCATGGGACTTGCTCTTATGAAGCTTGTCACTGCAAAGGAGAGGCTAATCCTGCTTATAATTGTGCCGAAGAGTCTCCTCCTGAGAACCTCTTTGTTGCTCAGATGTGGCCCTCTCTTTCTAGCTAAGCCAACTCAGCAGATGAACTACTGCCTTCCCCCCTACATGAGGTCTGACACCCAGGAGTGTAAATCTCCCGGTCAATGGGGAATATGACTCCCGGGGATGAATCTGGACCTGACATCGTGTGATTGAGAACATCTTCTTGACCAAAAGGGGGATACAAAATGAAATGAATGAAGTTTATGTGGCTGAGAGATTCCAAATGGAGTTGAGAGGTCATTCTGGTGGGCATTCTTATGCACTATATAGATAACTCTTTTTAAGTTTTAGTGCAGTGAAATAGCTAGAAATAAATACCTACAACGATCCAACTACAACCCAGTAGGCTTGATTCTTGAAGATGATTGTATAGCAATGCAGCTTACAAAGGGGTGACAGTGTGCTTGTGAAAGCCTTGTGTATTGCAGTCCTTTTATCTAGCGTATGGATGAATGAAAAAATTAAAAATCATAAATGGGAAGGTTGATTTCTCAACTCTCGTTTCTGTTCCACTGGTCTATATGTCTGTCCTTGTGCCAGTATCATGCTGTTTTGATTACTGTGGCTTTGTAATAAGTTTTAAGGTGAAGAAGTGTGAGTTCTCCAACTTTGCTCTTGTTTTTCAAGATGTCTTTGGCTATTTGGGGCCCCTTACCGATTCATGTAAATTTAATGTTGGGCTTTTCCATTTCTGCAAAGATGGCTGTTGGAATTTTGATTGACAGTGTGTTCAGTCTGTAAATTGCTTTGGATAGAATTGACATCTCTGTGATATTTAGTCTTCCAATCCATACACATGAAATGTCCTTCCATTTATTTAGGTATTTGTTGATTTCTTTTAGCTTTGTTTTGTAATTTTCTGTATACACGTCCTTTACATCCTTGGTTAGATTTATTCCTAGATATTTGATTCTTTTAGTTGCTGTTGTAAATGGATTTTTAATTGATTTTTCTTCATATTGTTCATTTCTAGTGCATAGAAACACTACTGGTTTTTGCCTGTTGATCTTGTACCCCACCATTTTGCAGAATTTGTTCATTAATTCCAGTGATTCTGTTGTGGGTTTTTCAGAATTTTCCCATATATAGAATCACGTCGTCTGCAAATAGAGATAATTTCACTTCTTCCTTTCCAGTTTAGATGCCTTTTATTTCTTTCTCTTGCCTAATTACTCTAGCTAGAACTTCCAGTCAAATGTTGAATAACGGTTGGTGACAGTGGGCATTGTTGACTTGTACCTGATCTTAGAGGGAAAGCTTTCAGTTTTTTACCATTGGGAGTGTTGTTAGCTGTAGGTTTTTCATATCTAATCTTTATCATGTTGAGGAAGTCACTTTCTATTCTTAGTTTTCTAAGTATTTTTATCAAGAAGGGGTGGTAGATTTTGTCAAATGCCTTTCTACATCAATTGAGATGCTTATGTAGTTTTTTTCATTTGTTCTGTTAATGTTGAACTACACTTGTATAACTGGGATAAATCCCACTTGATTGTGGTATATAATTCTATTGATATGTTTTTGGAATTGGTTTGCTAGTATTTTGTTGAGGATCTTGCATCTATATTCATAAAGGATATTGGTCTGTAATCTTTGTTCCTTGTGACATCTTTATCTGATTTTGGCATGAAGGTAATTTTTTGGATGAGTTTGAGGAGAATTCTTGTAAATTCTTCTTGGAATGTTTGGGAAAATTCCCCTGTGAAGTAATCTATTCCTTGGCTTTTCTTTTTTGGGAGGTTTTTGATTACTGATTCAATCTCTTTACTATTTATTGGTTTGTTGAGACTGTCTATTTCTTCCTGAGTCAGTAACATAGTTCGTATGTGTCTAGGAATTTGTTTCATCTAGGTCATCAAATTTGTTGGTGTACAGTTGTTCATAGTATCCTCTTAGAGTACTTTTTATATCTGTGTAGTCAGTGTAATGTCACCCTTTTCATTTCTGATTTTAAGTATTTACATCCTCTCTTTTTTTCTTTTTCAGTCTAACCAAAAAGTTTGTTGATTGTATTGATCTTTTCAAAGAAGCCAGTTTTGGTTTTGTTGAGCCTCTCTATTGTCTTTTTTATTCTCTATTTCATTTATCTCTGTTCTAATCTTTGATATTTATTTCCTTCTGCTTGTTTCAGTTTTAAGTTTTTCTTCTTTTTGTAGATACTCCAGTTTTGAGGTTAGGAATCTGATTTCATATCTTTCTTCTTTTTTAATGTATGCATGTAGAGCTATCCTTTCCCCTCTCAGCACTGCCTTTACTTCATCCCAGATATCTGGGTATGTTTTATTTCATTTTAATTCACCTCATGATATTTCCTAATTTATCTCATGATTGTTTCTTTGACCCATTTGTTGTTTGAGTACGTTGTTTAATTTCTACCAGTGTATTTTCCAGTTCTTGCTTTGTTATTGATTTCTAGCTTCATTCCATTGTGGTCAGAGAAGATACAGTATATAGTTTCAATATTTTTTAATTTATTGATACTTGTTTTGTGACTTACCATATGGTCTGTCCTGGAGAATAATCCATGTGCACTAGAGAAGAATGTGTATTCTGCTGCTGTTGGGTGAAGTCTTGTATTTATGTCTTTTAGCTCTAATTTGTTTTGAGTATTGTTCAAGTCTTCTATTTCCTATTCATCTTCTTTCAAGATGTTCTATCCATTATTTAAAGTGCTTTATTGAAATTATAATGTAGAACTGTTTATAGCTTCCTTTAAATCTGTTAATATTTGCTTCATATATCTGGGGCTCTGCTGTTAGGTACGTATATTTATAATTGTTATGTCTTTTTGTTGCACTGACTCCTTTATGAGTATTTAATGACCTTCTTTGTTCCTTGTAATTGTTTTTGACTTAAAGTGTGTTTCATCTGATATTAGTGTAGCTACCCCAGCTCCCCTTTGGTTACTACATGCATGGTACATTTTTTTCCCATCCTTTCATTTGCGTCCTACTTACGTTTTTATGTTTAAGGTGAGTCTGTAATAAACAGCATGTAATTGGGGTCGTGCTTTTTTATCCCTCTGCCAATCTCTGCCTTTTGACTGGGGAGTTTCAGGCATTTTCATTTAAAGTAACTACTGATAATGCAGGACTTTCTTCTGCCATTTTGGTATTTAGTCTTGTAAGTCTCATTGTTATTCTTATTTTGACCTTAATGCTTCTGTTAATGCCTATCTTTTTTTTTTTTGGTGTTGTGCTATTGTGGGTCCCTTATCATTTTTCTCTGAATATATTTTTCATGTATTTACTTTGTGGTTACCATGGGGTAAAAATTTAACATCCTAAGCCTATAACAATCGTATTTTATTTGGTAGCAATTTATTGTTAATAACGTACACATACATTCTCCCTATATCTCTTTGTCCCCCACCTACTTGTTACAAATTATATTTATACATTGTATGCCCAATACTATTTTTTCATTACTTTTTATGCATTTGCATTTAGTACCTGTAAGAAGTTACGAGTAGAATTACATAACAAAAAATACTATATGATAATACTGACATTCATACTTACCTTTACCAGAGGTCTTTATTTCTTTAAGCTGCTTTGATCTACTGCTTAGTGTCCTTTCCTTTCACTCTGAAGAACTCCCTTTAGCATTGTTTGTAGGACATGTCTAGTGGTAATGAACTCCCTCAGCTTTTGCTTTTCTGAGAATCTCTTAATGTCTCCCTTATTTTGAAAGAAAGTCTTGCCAGATATAAAATTCTTGGTTGGCAGTTGTTTCCTTTCAGCACTTTAAATATTTCATACCACTCACTGCCTTCTTGCCTCCATTTCTGATGTGAAATCCACACTTACTGCTATTGGGATTCCCTTATATATAACTTGTTGCTTTTCTCTTGCAGCTTTCAGAACTCTCTCATTTTCCTTGGTGTATTGGAAGTTTTCAATTATTTGTGCCTGGGTGTGGTTCTCTTTAAGTTTACCCTGTTGGGGTTTGTTTGACTTCTTGAATATACACATTCATGTCTTTCATTTCATTTGAATAATTTTCTGCCATTATTTCTTTGAATATCCCTTCAGCCCCTTTCTCTCTTCCTTCTCCCTCTGGGACTGCCATGGTTTATCCTAGAAGTCTCTTCAGCTCTGTTTGCTCTCTTTTTTCCTTCTTCTTTTTTCTTTTTTCTGCTCCTAAGTCTGTATCATTTCAGTTTTCTTCTCTTTGAGATTCTTTCTTCTTCTGTCTTTAATCTGTTGTTGAAACCATCTAGGGAGCTTTTTTATTTCAGGTATTGTGTTCTTCATCTCCAGGATTTCTGCTTGGTTTCTATTGAGCATCTCAAAGAGATTACCATATTGTTCTTTCATTGTTTTCATCACATCCCTTGTGTGTTTCTTTCTCTGTGTTTTTCAGGCTGCTTCGACTTAATTGTTTCTCACACTGTCCCAGCTCTCTGTATGCTGCATCTATGCCCTCAGGACAAACTCTGGGAGGCATTCTGTGGCTTAGTCCCTCAGACTTTCACCTGATATATTGGCACTGATGTACACGCACCCCAGTATGGGCACAGGGGCCACTCTGCTTTCTGTGGAATAGGCCAGGGACCCACTGTGGGAGCGCAGGCCGGCTCCTCCCCATGTTGTGGAGGGGCTGGTAGAGGGGCCAGCAAGGTCACCAGGAGCTTCTCCTGTGACTTTTGAAGCTGTGTTTTGTTGATTCAGCACTTGCCCAGTTAATGCAGCCCTTTAACTGTTTTCTGTAGTTTCAAGGAAGGTTATTGTCTTTAAGATTCTTCTGCAGCCCTTGCCCCAAGATGTGTGGCCCCTTGAGATCTGAAGTAGCTGATCAAAGGTAGAGATCTTGGATCAGACCACACATCTCCAGAATTTAAAGGACTTGTTCTTTGTGTCCCACCCTGACTGGCATCAGCAAGCTGTGCCAGGAGCCTGAGCTCCAGTCCCCAGTGCTGCTGGCCAGGAGCCTGGAGAAAAGGGAATGGTAGCTGCTGCAGGGGGGGTGAAACTTACAGGTCTTTATTGCACTTTACCAGCCTCTTCTCCAGCTCTTCCCTGGATGCTGCATAGTGTTCCACAGGGCTCTAGAGTGTTAAAGTGGTTGATTCAGTTCTGTAGCTTTTTGGTGGAAGGGGCTGATTCTTGGAGTTTCCTGCTGTACCATCTTCTCACAATCCTTTCCCATATTATAATTCTTGATCTAAGTTTTCCAGAGCAGAAATAATATTCTTTTTTTTTGTTTTAATGCTGGCCCTACATGATTCACATGTGAATAATTCCTGCTGCACCATATACCTATGGCGATTTCCATGTTTTATTTTAAAAGTGATTCATTTTGCTCTCCATGACTGGCTTTCCTTTGAAATGTATTACTCTTGTGCTTTGGGAGACTGCTCACATATGTCTCTCTTTCTGTCCGGTCTCCTGAGATGCTCTAAATCTGTTGAAGCACTGGATTTTTATTTTATTTCACTATAAAATGTTTTACAGTTTTTCCATAGCTCTAGTTGAGCTACTTTTAAACAATTTATATTTTGGAGGGTTTAATTTATCAGGTACTGGTGCAGAACAGGAGGAAAATTGGACCTACGGAAAGTCGTGGCTCTGACAGTAAGTTTCAGGGAAGGGAGCAAGAGAATTGAGGTGTTTTTCCTTCCTCCTTCCCTCCCTCTCTCCTTTCCTTCCTTCCTTCCTTCCTTTTCACTATGATATGTGTAGTAAAGTTGGCGACTTCCCCTTGGAGTGTCCCTAGTATAAAGAGCCACTCTCCCTCCAAATCTATAGGTTTGTCTTTTGAGGGACATATTCCTTTCTTTTACCCTTTTAAGAATGTCCAAGTATAAACCAGTTACCTTGGGGTGGTTGTTAATCAAAGAGAAGTGATTAAGTGTCAGAGGTGTATCTCTTCAGGCTGTGCCAAGGAACCTATCACTCCCGCCATGATTTTCCATATACAGTTGAACCGCAGTGCTCGCTCCTAATAGCCTAAGCAGTGAACCCAGAGACAACACACTGTGATCCTATAATAGATACATTGTTTGGTTTCATCTGTTACTTGATTGTGCTGGAGACTGGCCTGTATGCCTAGTAAATTAAACCTGGCATATGTTATTGGGGGTGCGGTGGGGAGAGGAGTTGTTCAAGTCTACACTGTCGAATTTCATTTAAGAGGTGAAAGATAGATGCAGTTTGCCATGTGTTAAACATTGTGAGGCCCGGTAGGTTTTGAGCTGGAAAAGAAAAAGTCACCATGGTATCTCCCTTGGTCTATACAGAGAAAAGAAATTCTTTGAACCTTGTTCATTTTCCCAGAGAATCCTTTGAGAGAGAGAGAGAAAGAAAGAGTTAGCTTCTGGATCACCAATGGATGGTATTTAGGGACTTGCCTTAAGATTTTTCTGTCTTGCTGCACCACAGACTGTGGAGACAGGGGAGTCTCTGAGTGTCTGCCCTGGGTGAGATTACCCTTTTCCATCACTACTGTGTTGTGTGAGAACAGAGGTTCTCCATGGACTCTACCCTTGATCCCTGAGCAAGGGGTCTGGAGAGGTGACCTGTTCTCAACCCTGACCATCAACCCAGAGTTGCTGCAACAGAGACTGGTGGTTGCGTGCTACTGGCATCTGGTGGATAGAGGCCAGGGATGCCCCTAAACCTCCTGAAATGCACAGGACAGGCCCAACAACAAAAGTTTATCTGGTCCAAAATGTCAGTAATGTTGAGTTGAGAATCTTTGCTCTGGAACCTGGCTGAATTTTCTTCCTTTCTAAGACAACGTCTATCATCATTCTTGGTGATTCCAGTTTTCATGTGAATGACTTATTCTACAGTTTGGCTACTCAGTACCTCAAAGGACTTACATTTAATGTTCTGCACACATTCTTGTGGACACATTCCTTACCTTGTCATCCCATAAGTGACCTACTTCTCAATCTTGACTTTGAGCATCCCACTCTCTGACCACCACCTCCTTTTCTTCCACCTCATATAATAATGAGATGTCCAGACCATTGACCCAGAAGTTCTCACTATCTACCAACCTCCTTATGTCTTCACTTCTCTGTTAGCTTAGATTCCATGGTTTATTCATCCTGTGTCCTTGAAAATACCTCAGTTCCCTTGCTCCCTTCCCTGAACCCCACTGTCAGAGCCACAACTTTCAGTAGGTCCAATTTTCCTCCTGTTCTGCACCTGTACCTGATAAATTAAACCCTCCTGGAGAAAAACACATAGTTTTCTGACTCATTTTTCTTTAAGTTCATTGACCATAGGTCAACTGGGAATCCATGCTGCTTGGTGTGCTTGAATCTCAGTCTCTAAAACTACTGCCCCCATGCACAGCTGCCTTATACTTCTTTGAGAAATTCCCTCTTCTCAACACCAAATCTACCATCCTACTTTGAGGTGCACCCATACTCCCTGTATTTCTTCCCTGGTGGAATGACTGTAATATCCCTTCTTTTATCAAAGGCAAACCAAGTCTTCCACTTGCACTCTGGGCCCATCCCCTTTGCCTTTGCAAGATATTTATTCCTGTAGTTATCTTCTCTGACTTTCTTATTAGATCTTGTTAGGAAACACTATTCATGCTCTTAACCCCAGATTCCTCTGCAACTATTCCTTCTTTTCTCTGATCACCTTCATAACTAAATTTCTTGAAAGAGTTGTCTATAGGTGCCATCTTCTCTTCTTCACCATATAGTCTCTGTTAACTACTCGATAGGATTTGGGTTCTCTTCTTTACTGAGATTGCACTTATTAACATTGGCAAATCCCATAGTCACTTCTTTGTTGTTATGTACTTGACCTGAAAACAGTTCTTAACAAATTGACCAACCTCACTTTCTTGAAGCATTCTTCTCTCTTGGCTTCTGTGGCACTGCACTCTCAAAGTTTTCCCCCTGCCTCTCTAGCCATACTTCTCAGTCTTCTTTGCCAACTCCTCAATCTATATTTGGTCTTTAAGGTTCAGAAGACCCTAGAGCTCCCGTCAGTAAATTCATCCATTCCCTTGGCTTCAAATACTATTGTGTTAATAGTTCTCCATTAATCTCCCTTTCCAGGATCAACAAGCTACCTTTTCTAGCTTGCTCAGTGCCTCAGGAGGCTGACCCAAGTTAGCCTTAGCCTTAGCCTTCTGGCTTCCAGCTGCTTCTTTCAATAGGAGACACTGGCAAGATCAGAGGGCAGGAGGAAAAAGAGGTTAGAGTATTTATTCCCTGCATGCCCACCCTCTCTGGCCAGAGGTCAGCATTGGCTGAATTCCTTTATAGCGTCAGCTCATGTCAGGGGCTCCCGTCCTCCCTGGCTTCAGCTCCTCCTGGTTCTGGTAATACCATTCCTTCCAGTGCTGCTTCCAGTCTAAGGACACTGGTCCCTGGTTGCCTCACCATCCTTTGCTGTTTCTCTTAAGCTTGCCTACACATCTGTAAAGAGTCCCTTCATTAAATTTTTTTCGGTTAAATTCTTTTGAGTGTGCCATGTATTTTCTGATAAGACTGATAGTATTATCTGCAAACTTCCAAACCTTGATCTTTCCTTTGAACCCCAGTCATGTGTTCAACTGCCTATTTGAAATCTCCACATTTTCAAATATGTATTTTTTCTCATTACAAAATTTTTCATTATAGAAAAATTTGTTCAGTGCTAACCTTTATATGAAAAAATAAAACGAAATTTGCCTTTTTTCCAACTACTGAGAGATAATCATGGTTGTATTGGAAGGCAAATTATTATTTGGATGTATTGCCTTTCAGTCATGCATATGCACCTGTGTGTTTAGGTAAGTATTGATACTGCTTTATAACTTGCCTTTATCACAGCTGTCTCTTTCCTTTAGATAAACATAATTCTACTTCATTATTTTTAAACAGTCATTTGATGGGTAGTTTCTATCCATTTTTTCTCGTTTGTGCTAATTTGTAAACTCTGTGAAGGCATGAAATAGGCCTGTTTTGTTTACTGTAGGGTTCCCATCCTTATCTCTATACCAGCACTCAGTAGATACTCATAAATATTCTTTGTTGAATGAACGAATGAATTTGATTATTATAAACAATAGTGTGACTAAGAACATCCTTATAGTTATGTCTTTATGCATATTCTTACTATAAAGGAGAAATTTCTCAAGGTAGAATTTCTGAGTTTTTTGTTCATTTTTTTAAAAGGCATTTAACTTAATATCTATTATGAATTGACTTCTGAAAAAAAAAGTATATCAATTTAAATGCCTTTGAATAGTACGTGAAAGAGTCTATTTCCAATAATCATGGCAACATTTATTATAAACATATTCACATACATAATATATAAATCTTTTTATATTTTATCGGGAAAATCTTCATGTCATTTCCATTTACAGTTCTCTGAATATCAATAAATTTTCCTACACATTTACTGGAAATTTTTATTCTCCTGTGGATTGCCTATTCATGACCTGTGTCTATTTTTCTGTGTATGTATTTGTCTTTTTCTGAAGGGTTTATCAGAACTCTTTGCATATTATATTAAATTTTATCATATAGAACTCCAGTATTTTCTTAGTATCTCATTTGATTTTTAATTGTGTTTATGCTGATTTTAGAAATTTTAAATAATTATGAATCATATCTATATATGTTAAAATTTCAGTTTTTGATGTTGGGGTTTAAAATGTTTTTCCCACTCCTAACTTGAAAAATATTTACCTCTCTTTCTTGTGGTTCTAATGTGGTTTTACTTTCTAACATTGAACTCTTGAATGTACTTGAAATTTGCTTTTGACTATGCTATGAAATAAAAATCCAAATGTTTTTATCCAAACATTAATTTATTTAACAAACACTCAGGGTGTTTATTATATCCCAGGCACTATTCTATTCTAAATGGTTTATATGTATTAACTTTTAATCCTCATAACCTTAAAGGTAGGTAATATTTTCCCCCCATTTTATAGATGAAGAATGTGGAGGTACAGAGAGGTTAGGTAACTTGCCCGAGGTCGCAGAGCTGGTATGAGTTGGACCGTCTTGCTCTGAAGTCTGTACTGTTAACTTACTACAGCTTACTGCTTGTGTTAGTGTTAAATACTCATCTCTCCACTGTTTCTTATAGAGTCCATTTATTCCCACTGTTTAGAAAAAGCCACTTTTAACATGATACAACGATGCATATGTATATGTCTCTTTCTAAGCTTTCTCAACTGCATAATTGATTTAACCTCTATTCTAGTGGAAATATCACACTAATTTTGTTTTTTCATTTAATTTCCTCATTATTCTTTTTTTCAAATGTTTTACTATTTTTACATACTTTTAACAAAACTTTGCTTGTAGAAAAGTGAGCTGCTTCTCTATTAATGTTTGTTTTGAGTGCCGCAGAGTTAAAGATAGTGGCTTTATTATAAGGAATTGCATTAAGACTCTTAGTCGGTCATACGCGTTACTTTTTTATGCCATGATGGCACAATTTTATGGGTCACTGATGTCAGGTCTTCTTGGGATATATGAGATTGCAGAGTGAGCATGGTGAGCACAGTGCTGATGAGAGAGTAAATGTACAGTAATTGCGTGTTTCAAATGTAGAAGAGAGGAGAGAGAGTCACTTTCCACTTTTCCAATTTTCACGTGTAGCCTTTCTGTCGAACGTCTATGCCTAACAAATATAATGAGATGGGGCTTTTGAAATCCCATCTCTTACCTGTGACAGTTTTTGTTGGTGGGGAAGAAAATACTGATTTCCAAGGTCCCTCTCTCCTCTCCTATTGTCATTGCTGTCACTACCAGGATCAGGAGAGGGACTGAGATCTGTGGTTTTGCTGCAGAGATTCTCTGAGGTATTATTCTCATAAAATCTTCCTTCTTTAGAGCCTAGGTGATTTGGGACTACTAAGGAAAAGTACAACAGTGTGAGCCCATTGTTTCTTATAAGAGTTTTTACTAATCACCAGTCATGCTCCCTGGCTTGGAAGATCCTTTGACTAGGATGAACTCACTTCTGAGATAAAGGAAATATAATACCAAACACTAGTCATTGAAAATCAGGATAAGCAGGAGGAAAGAAAGAATATCATTGGGTACCATGCTGTTCTTTTGAGCTTGGTGCTACATATAATACCTTCCAAAACTGATCTTTAAGTAAAATTCTGCACTTTTTTGTTAATGCAAATACTTTCTTCTACAAAACATAGTTGATGTCCTAGACATAAATGATGTCTTTTCATGAAGTATTTTTTGAAGGATTTCCATGGTATATTCAACATTACTTCAACATACATAACAGACTTTAATATGAGAATTTGGAATATATGCACTATATTCTGGACCAATCCAATGGATAAGACAAGACATTAATGTCCTGCTGATGTGAGATAATTATCATTGCTAGAGGTTGATACTTGAAAATCAAAAATATGAAAATTAAAAAAACATCAACTGAGTCATGTTTTGGCTTATATTATGGTATGTATTATGGCTTGGGTTCAGTTGAAAAGTGAAGATGAATTTGGACTTTAGTGGCTGTGGTAACATTCACATTCTGCTGTGCAGATTTATGGTTCTCTATACCTAAATGTCAACTCAATGTGTTTCACTTTTCTGTGCAGTTAATTTGTCATTAATGAAATTGGTGATAGTAGTAAAGAAAAATCACATGCACACACCAACAAAAAATAGCTTGTGAATATTATGTGATGATAAAGCAATTGTGTAAGTTATCAATTTAATGGTAATATTATTTTGTACATTGTTATTTCTGCATGGATTTCTAATTTCAAGTTAAGTGGCCATCCAAGGGCAAACCACTTCCTGTGAAGTATGGACAGAACTTGATAAATTCCTAGGCCAAGCTAAAGGTGGTAAGATTTTTATTTCACTGACTGTTGTTTTACTCTTTTATAATGTGTAGTTACCTACACATCTGCATACTTATGGATGTGTATGTACGCACATTCTTGCTTTGATAGTTTCTCAGACTAACTCACTGCATTATATTATTGAAGAGAAGTAATTTATGCCCAATAATTTTTATAATGTAAAATGTTTAGGGAAATGAGCAGTGGCTTTTAAAAATTAAATATTAAAATATATTTGCAGAACCCATAACCCCTCTAGGAATAAAGAACCATGGGAAAGAAGAAAATGTGACAGTCAATTAATTAGGTAAAAAAGAAGGAACTACAAAATATTTGCTGGCAGTTAGATAAGATGGTCACTGTGATCATTGATCAGTATTTACCTAAGGAAAACCATAAAGAAAATATTTATGTTCAGATTTCTTGGTAGTTTGTATGAATTTAAAGTTAAATGTTCTCTACCAGGAAATATAAACACACCTAAGAAATCACTTTTTAAAAATTATTATTGTCTTTTAAAAATAATGGCTCCTTCTTTTCTTTATATGTAAGTGTTGCATTTAGATATTTGTTGTGTAAAACCTGAAATATGCAGAAAAACCCAAGGAAGAAAATAGAAATGAAATATAATCCCATACCTAGAAGATAATCATAGCTAACATTTTAGGGTATGTATTTCTGGGTTTGTTTCTGTATGTATGCACCTCTATATAGTCACTGTTCTGGGTTCTGGATATAGAATTGAACTATAGTCAGTCATTGCTGCACTATTCTGATATGCATTAATTTCATTTACCACTGTGTAGTTAAACAATACAAGTTCCCTAACAACATGGTTCAAATTTCAATTACCGCAGTATATTAACTCTGAGTAATTGCATAAAATACAAACTTCACTGCTAGTTCTTCAGTCAGCAAATCACTAAGTAAATGTTGGGAATTGACTCATGCCCCTCACAAAAGGCAAGTCCAAACCCCTGGTCCTGTGGGTGTGAACCCATTTGTAAATAGGACCTTCGAAGAAGCTATTAAAGGTGTGCCCAAAGTGAATGAGGGTGTGCCTTGATCCAGTTTGGCTGAAGTCCTTATAAGTAAAGGCAATTGGATACAGAAAGAGAAACCCTGGTGCAACCAGAAGCTGGGAGTCAGTGGAATCCAGAGGAGAAAGAAGACGCCACCATATTCATTGCCACGTGAAGGAAAAGCCCAAGGCACCCCAAAGATTGCGACTAGCCAGATGATACCAACCCTGGAGGAAGCAAACATTCTAGCCTCTGAAACCAAGAACCAATAAATCCCTGTTGTTAAGCCGTCTCATCGTATGGTATTTGCTTTAACAACTGGGAAGCTAAAATTGTAAATAACACAAGAACATCGTGATGAATGGCCAATCACAACTCTCCTTTCAAAATCTGTCAGTGATTGGTCACTGTGCATCTGTTATTCATTTTATTCCCAGACAGCAAATGTGTAGTTGTGTTGCCTCCTCATCTCACAGTGATGAACTCACATGACATTTTATAACAATGGATAATCAAAAGAGGGATTAGCAAACAAAGACAGAAGTGCAGCAAAGAAACAAAAAGTGCTTATTCTGGAAATGAAATTTGAATCAAACATGAATGGAGTTACAGAAGAAATAGCTGATTCTGAGAAGGTTGACATTACCACTGTTCTAGAAACTCTAGATATGCAGCCGGAAGAACTTAGTGAAGGTGAGTTGTTGACAGTAATGAGATAAATGGATATGATGAAAAGAATGAAGCTGTCCTAGAGGAAGTGACACCAATAAAACATTTCACATTAAATAGGTTCTTAGAGATAAATCTTTGCGAGCACAATGGATAAAATGTTAAAAAAAGTATGATAATTCCTCAAGACATAAAAAATACGCTTGCTTTGTAGTGTAAGTTAAATGAGGAAAAGAAGAAGATAAACACTGTTCAACTACTATTGATAAGTGTTTTAAGCTATAAATATAAAGCACTAATTCTCAATGTTTCTAATGTTTCATATTATAGTATAGTAAATAACTATTAGGTTTTCTGTTTTGTAATTTTCCTATACAGTTATAACTGAAAATAAGAGAGTTTTTAATATTTTGATAACATTTTAAAGGTCATGGAGCAATCATACTTTTCCCCATTAATTATTAAGCTCACTTTGAAGAGTTTCAGCTTGCATGGTCGTTTTGACAGTCCCACACTACTGTGCAAAGTGAGGACTGTCATGTATAAAAGTTGTCTTCGTTCTTGGGACCAATATTTGCATGTATACATTTTATTTCTACATATATTATGAATCCTATAATACATTTTTACTATTTTAACTTTATCCAGTCATTTTTTAGAGAAACTTAAATATAATAAAAAAAAATAAGCCTATTATATTTACTCCCTTATTTACTATCTCAGGTGATTTTTATTCCTTTATATAGATCCAAATTTCATGTTTACTTTTTTTTTTGCCTGAAAATTTCCTTTAACATTTCTTAGTGCAATTATGCTAGTGAAGAATTCTCTCAGCTTTTGTTTGCTGAAAAGCTTTGATTTCACCTTCATATTTGAAGAATATTTTCACTGAGCATAGATTTTTAGTTTACTTTTTTTTTCAGTGTTTCCAAGATGCTATTCCAGTGTCCTCTGGCTTGCACAATTACCAAGGACATGTCTGCTATCATTTTTATGTTTGTTTCTTTCTATATAATGTCTTTTTTCCTCAGACTATTTTTAAGATGTTCTTTTCATCTTTGGTTGTCAAAAATCTGATGATGACTTGGGGGAGTGTGTGTGTGTGAGAGAGAGAAAGAGAGAGGATATTGATCCATCTTATGTTTTATTTAGCTTCTTGGATCTGTTGATTTATAATTTTTTCCAAATTAGTGACTTTTTCAGTAATTACTTCTTCAAAATTTTGGTATCCCTTTGTCTATTTCTTATCCTAATTTAGCTTCCAATTACATGTACATTAGACTAATTGATATTCCATAGGATACCAAGGCTCTGTTCTTGTATTTTTTCTTATCTTTTTTCTTTCTGTACTTCTTTTGAGTATATGTGATTGCTAGGGCTTCAAGTTCACTGGTCATTTCATCTATTGTGATTAATCTGCTTGTAATCTCATCCAGTGAAATTTTTTATTTCAGATAGAATATTTTTTCATTTCTAAAAAATTCCATTTGGTTTTTTTAAAAACTTCCACTTTTCTCATTATTTATATTTATTTTTCCTTTATGTTCTTGAAAATATTGTGCATGTTTATAATAGCAATTTTAACATTCTTGGCTGTAACTCCATCATCATCTGCCTTTTCTGGGTCTTGGTTTTTGTTGAATGATTTTTCTTTTTGTTATGAATCACATTTTATTTATCTTTTTTGTCTAGTAATACTTTGATTCCAGATATTACAAATTTTGTCTTGAGTGTCCCATTTTGTTGATTTTTCTGAAGAGTTTTGCATTTTTTTCTGATAGGCAATTAAATTGTAGATTATTTTGCTTTTCGGAGGGTTGTTTTCAAGCTTCTTAGAGTTAGAAGGTCTAGACTTGCCTTTATTTAAGGAATAATGTTGTTCTACTTCTAAGGCATGGCCTTTCTGAAGTATTTTTCCTGAATGCACTGTATATTCAATAAGAACTCTCTACTCTGGCTGGAGGAAACTCAAACTATTCCTGGCTTCATGTGAGGTCTGGGAATTTTTTTTCTCCTACTGCTCCCTAGCAATTTTCAGTTCTTAGCACTTTTTTTTCATGGCTTTGTGTTGTTTTACCCTATCCATATACAGACTGATTGATCAAAGATTCAAGGGGACATTTTTATAGGCTTCTGGAGCTCTTTTCTGTGTAACTCCTCTCTCGGGAACTTACCTTGTAAATTCTGGCTGCCCTGACTTCCCCAAACTCCTATCTCTTTCTCCTCAACTCGTGAAGATTGCTGGGCTCTGTATGGGTTTCCTCTCACTGCACTTTCTGAAAAGTTCCTCCTGATAGAAAGCCTGGGCAGTGGTACGCTCACCTTATTTTTTTTTCTCTTCTTCCAGGGATGACAGTGCTATACTACCTTTCTGTCCAACGTCCAGAAATCGTTGTGTTTTTTAAAAAATATTTTTCCCATTTTCTAGTTCTTAATGGAGGGAGAGTCTTTGTAGATTCTCTTAATTCCTCGTGGCTGGAAGGTGAATTTCAGGAGTGCCCATCTTTCATTACAGAGTGTGAATAACAAGAGGGCAGGTACCCAGTGGCTGAGCATCGCCAGCACTAGCCTGTACTGGATGCACCTGGCTCAACGAAGACTTACTACACGAAGGTAGCAACTGAGATCTTAGGACCATTCTGAAAAATAGTGAACTCCACATAAGTTCATGGATTTAATGTTTTCCTTATTACTATGACTTTATTTATAAATATGACTAGTATACCTTCATTTAAATTACTTTATACCCTATTTATGAGCTGTAACCCTAATATTTATATTTTTGAATTTCTGTTGATTTGATTGGAATAATAGCACTATAAAAAAGATAGGGCTTTACGCATTAGGGAATAAGCTCTCATGTTTGTTTTTTTTTTGTTTTTTTTTTAATCTTCATTTTATTGAGATATATTCACATACCACGCAGTCATACAAAACAAATCGTACTTTCGATTGTTTACAGAACCATTACATAGGGGTACATTCATCACCTAAATCAATCCCTGACACCTTCATTAGCACACACACAAAAATAACAAGAATAATAATTAGAGTGAAAAAGAGCAATTGAAGTAAAAAAGAACACTGGGTACCTTTGTCTGTTTGTTTCCTTCCCTTATTTTTCTACTCATCCATCCATAAACTAGACAAAGTGGAGTGTGGTCCTTATGGCTTTCCCAATCCCATTGTCACCCCTCATAAGCTACATTTTTATACAACTGTCTTCGAGATTCATGGGTTCTGGGTTGTAGTTTGATAGTTTCAGGTATCCACCACCAGCTACCCCAATTCTTTACAACCTAAAAAGGGTTGTCTAAAGTGTGCGTAAGAGTGCCCACCAGAGTGACCTCTCGGCTCCTTTTGGAATCTCTCTGCCACTGAAGCTTATTTCATTTCCTTTCACATCCCCCTTTTGGTCAAGAAGATGTTCTCCATCCCACGATGCCAGGTCTACATTCCTCCCCGAGAGTCATATTCCATGTTGCCAGGGAGATTCACTCCCCTGGGTGTCTGATCCCACGTAGGGGGGAGGGCAGTGATTTCACCTTTCAAGTTGGCTTAGCCAGAGAGAGAGGGCCACATCTGAGCAACAAAGAGGCATTCGGGAGGAGGCTCCTAGGCACAACCACAGGGAGGCCTAGCCTCTCCTTTGCAGCAACCGTCCTCCCAAGGGTAAAACCTGTGGTAGAGGGCTCAACCCATCAAACCACCAGTCCTCTATGTCTGTGGTCATGTTAGCAACCATGGAGGTGGGGTAGGCGAATACCCCTGCATTCTCCACAGGCTCCTCAAGGGGGCACTACATCTTTTTTTTTTTTTCCTTGTTTTTTTTTTTTTTTTTTAATCATTTTATTGAGATATATTCACATACCACGCAGTCATACAAAACAAATCGTACTTTCGATTGTTTACAGTACCATTACATAGTTGTACATTCATCACCTAAATCAATCCCTGACACCTTCATTAGCACACACACAAAAATAACAAGAATAATAATTAGAGTGAAAAAGAGCAATTGAAGTAAAAAAGAACACTGGGTACCTTTGTCTGTTTGTTTCCTTCCCCTATTTTTCTACTCATCCATCCATAAACTAGACAAAGTGGAGTGTGGTCCTTATGGCTTTCCCAATCCCATTGTCACCCCTCATAAGCTACATTTTTATACATCTGTCTTCGAGATTCATGGGTTCTGGGTTGTAGTTTGATAGTTTCAGGTATCCACCACCAGCTACCCCAATTCTTTAGAACCTAAAAAGGGATGTCTAAAGTGTGCGTAAGAGTGCCCACCAGAGTGACCTCTCGGCTCCTTTTGGAATCTCTCTGCCACTGAAGCTTATTTCATTTCCTTTCACATCCCCCTTTTGGTCAAGAAGATGTTCTCCGTCCCACGATGCCAGGTCTACATTCCTCCCCGGGAGTCATATTCCACGTTGCCAGGGAGATTCACTCCCCTGGGTGTCTGATCCCACGTAGGGGGGAGGGCAGTGATTTCACCTTTCAAGTTGGCTTAGCCAGAGAGAGAGGGCCACATCTGAGCAACAAAGAGGCATTCCGGAGGAGACTCTTAGGCACAAATATAGGGAGGCCTAGCCTCTCCTTTGCAGCAACCGTCTTCCCAAGGGTAAAACTTATGGTAGAGGGCTCAACCCATCAAACCACCAGTCCCCTATGTCTGTGGTCATGTTAGCAACCATGGAGGTGGGGTAGGCGAATACCCCTGCATTCTCCACAGGCTCCTCAAGGGGGCACTACATCATTTTTTTTTCCTTGTTTTTCTTTCTTTCTTTTTTTTTTTTTTAACTTTCCCTTCTTTTTTAAATAAACTGTACGAAAAAAAAAGTTAAAAAGAAAACAAACATACAATAAAAGAACATTTCAAAGAGACCATAACAATGGAGTAAGAAAAAGACAACTAACCTAAGATAACTGCTTAACTTCCAACATGTTCCTATTTTACCCCAAGAAAGTTACCTAATATAGCAAAATTTCTGTGAACTTGCTCCTAGTATATCCATCAGAAATTAACAGACTATAGTCATTCCTGGGCATCCCCAGAACGTTAAATAGCTTATCTGTTCTTCTTGGATTATTGTTCCCCCTTCCTTAATTGCTCTCTATTGCTAGTTCCCCTACATTCTACATTATAAACCATTTGTTTTACATTTTTCAAAGTTCACATTAGTGGTAGCATATAATATTTCTCTTTTTGTGCCTGGCTTATTTCACTCAGCATTATGTCTTCAAGGTTCATCCATGTTGTCATATGTTTCACGAGATTGTTCCTTCTTACTGCCGCGTAGTATTCCATCGTGTGTATATATCACATTTTATTTATCCACTCATCTGTTGAAGGACATTTGGGTTGTTTCCATCTCTTGGCAATTGTGAATAATGCTGCTATGAACATTGGCGTGCAGATATCTGTTCGTGTCACTGCTTTCCAATCTTCCGGGTATATACCGAGAAGTGCAATCGCTGGATCGAATCGTAGCTCTATATCTAGTTTTCTAAGGAACTGCCAGACTGACTTCCAGAGTGGCTGAACCATTATACAGTCCCACCAACAATGAATAAGAGTTCCAATTTCTCCACATCCCCTCCAGCATTTGTAGTTTCCTGTTTGTTTAATGGCAGCCATTCTAACCGGTGTTAGATGGTATCTCATTATGGTCTTAATTTGCATCTCTCTAATAGCTAGTGAAGCTGAACATTTTTTCATGTGTTTCTTGGCCATTTGTATTTCCTCTTCAGAGAACTGTCTTTTCATATCTTTTGCCCATTTTATAATTGGGCTGTCTGTACTATTGTCATTGAGTTGTAGGATTTCTTTATATATGCAAGATATCAGTCTTTTGTCAGATACATGGTTTCCAAAAATTTTTTCCCATTGAGTTGGCTGCCTCTTTACCTTTTTGAGAAATTCCTTTGAGGTGCAGAAACTTCTAAGCTTGAGGAGTTCCCATTTATCTATTTTCTCTTTTGTTGCTTGTGCTTTGGGTGTAAAGTCTAGGAAGTGGCCGCCTAATACAAGGTCTTGAAGATGTTTTCCTACATTATCTTCTAGGAGTTTTATGGTACTTTCTTTTATATTGAGATCTTTGGTCCATTTTGAGTTAATTTTTATGTAGGGGGTGAGGTAGGGGTCCTCTTTCATTCTTTTGGATATGGATATCCAACTCTCCCAGCCCCATTTGTTGAAAAGACCATTATGGCTCAGTTCAGTGACTTTGGGGGCCTTATCAAAGATCAGTCGGCCATAGATCTGAGGGTCTATCTCTGAAGTCTCAATTCGATTCCATTGATCTATATGTCTATCTTTGTGCCAGTACCATGCTGTTTTGGCAACTGTGGCTTTATAATAAGCTTCAAAGTCAGGGAGTGTAAGTCCTCCCACTTTGTTTTTCTTTTTTAGAGTGTCTTTAGCAATTCGAGGCATCTTCCCTTTCCAAATAAATTTGATAACTAGCTTTTCCAAGTCTGCAAAGTAGGTTGTTGGAATTTTGATTGGGATTGCATTGAATATGTAGATGAGTTTGGGTAGAATTGACATCTTAATGACATTTAGCCTTCCTATCCATGAACATGGAATATTTTTCCATCTTTTAAGGTCCCCTTCTATTTCTTTTAGTAGAGTTATGTAGTTTTCTTTGTATAGGTCTTTTACATCTTTGGTTAAGTTTATTCCTAGGTACTTGATTTTTTTAGTTGCTATTGAAAATGGTATCTTTTTCTTGAGTGTCTCTTCAGTTTGTTCATTTCTAGCATATAGAAACATTACTGACTTATGTGCATTAACCTTGTATCCCGCTACTTTGCTAAATTTGTTTATTAGCTCTAGTAGCTGTATTGTCGATTTCTCTGGGTTTTCTAGATATAAGATCATATCATCTGCAAACAATGACAGTTTTACTTCTTCTTTTCCAATTTGGATACCTTTTATTTCTTTGTCTTGCCGGATTGCCCTGGCTAGCACTTCCAGCACAATGTTGAATAACAGTGGTGACAGCGGGCATCCTTGTCTTGTTCCTGATCTTAGAGGGAAGGCTTTCAGTCTCTCACCATTGAGTACTATGCTGGCTGTGGGTTTTTCATATATGCTCTTTATCATGTTGAGGAAGTTTCCTTCAATTCCTACCTTTTGAAGTGTTTTTATCAAAAAGGGATGTTGGATTTTGTCAAATGCTTTTTCAGCATCTATTGAGATGATCAATTGATTTTTCCCTTTCGAGTTTTTAATGTGTTGTAATACATTGATTGTTTTTCTGATGTTGAACCATCCTTGCATGCCTGGAATGAACCCCACTTGGTCATGGTGTATGATTTTTTTAATGTGTCTTTGGATTCGATTTGGAAGTATTTTGTTGAGGATTTTTGCATCTATATTCATTAAGGAGATTGGCCGGTAGTTTTCCTTTTTAGTAGCATCTTTGCCTGGTTTTGGTATTAGATTGATGTTAGCTTCATAAAATGAGTTAGGTAGTGTTCCATTTTCTTCAATGTTTTGAAAGAGTTTGAGTAACATTGGTGTCAGTTCACTCTGGAAAGTTTGGTAGAATTCCCCTGTGAAGCCTTCTGGCCCTGGGCATTTATTTGTGGGAAGATTTTTGATGACTGATTGGATCTCTTTGCTTGTGATGGGTTGGTTGAGGTCTTCTATTTCTTCTCTGGTCTGTCTAGGTTGTTCATATGTTTCCAGGAAATTGTCCATTTCCTCTACATTATCCAGTTTGTTGCCATACAGTTGTTCATAGTATCCTCTTATAATTTTTTTAATTTCTTCAGGATCTGCAGTTATGTCACCTTTTTCATTCATTATTTTGTTTCTATGGGTCTTCTCTCTTTTTGATTTTGTCAGTCTAGCTAGGGGCTTGTCAATCTTGTTGATCTTCTCAAAGAACCAACTTTTGGTGATATTTATCCTCTCTATTGTTTTTTTGTTCTCTATGTCATTTATTTCTGCTTTAATCCTTGTTATTTCTTTTCTTCTACTTGGTTTAGGATTGGTTTGTTGTTCATTTTCTAGCTTCTTCAGTTGATCCATTAGTTCTTTGATTTTGGCTCTTTCTTCCTTTTTAATATATGCGTTTAGTGCTATAAATTTCCCCCTTAGCACTGCTTTTGCTGCATCCCATAGGTTTTGGTATGTTGTGTTCTCATTTTCATTCGTCTCTATATATTTAGCAATTTCTCTTGCTATTTCTTCTTTAACCCACTGATTGTTTAGGAGTGTGTTGTTTAACCTCCAGGTATTTGTGAATTTTCTAAGTCTCTGATGGTTATTGACTTCTAATTGTATTCCATTGTGGTCAGAGAATGTGGTTTGAATAATTTCAATCTTTCTAAATTTATTGAGGCTTGTTTTATGTCCCAGCATATGATCTATTCTGGAGAAAGTTCCGTGAGCACTAGAAAAGTATGTGTATCCTGGTGATTTGGGATGTAATGTCCTGTAGATGTCTGTTAAATCTAATTCATTTATCAGATTGTTTAGGTTTTCAATTTCCTTATTGGTCTTCTGTCTGGTTGATCTATCTATAGGAGAGAGTGATGTGTTGAAGTCTCCCACAATTATTGTGGAAACATCAATTGCTTCCTTTAGTTTTGCCAGTGTTTCTCTCATGTATTTTGTGGCACCTTGATTGGGTGCATAGACATTTACGATTGTTATTTCTTCTTGCTGAATTGCCCCTTTTATTAGTATGTAGTGGCCTTCTTTGTCTCTCAAAACATCCCTGCATTTAAAGTCTATTTTATCTGAGATTAATATTGCTACACCTGCTTTCTTTTGGCTGTAGCTTGCATGAAATATTTTTTCCATCCTTTCACTTTCAGTTTCTTTGTGTCCCTGTGTCTAAGATGAGTCTCTTGTATGCAACATATTGATGGTTCATTTTTTTTGATCCATTCTGCGAATCTATATCTTTTAATTGGGGAGTTTAATCCATTTGCATTCAACGTTATAACTGTGAAGGCATTTCTTGAATCAGCCATCTTATCCTTTGGTTTATGTTTGTCATATTTTTCCCCTGTGTCTATTAATATCCTTTATTGTACCCATACCGAATCTCTTTAGTACTGAACCTTTCTCCAAGTCTCTCTGTCCTTTCTTTGTTTCTCTGTCTGTAGGGCTCCCTTTAGTATCTCCAGTAGGGCAGGTCTCTTGTTAGCAAATTCTCTCAGCATTTGTTTGTCTGTGAAAAATTTAAGCTCTCCCTCACATTTGAAGGAGAGCTTTGCTGGATAAAGTATTCTTGGCTGGAAATTTTTCTCACTCAGAATTTTAAATATATCGTGCCACTGCCTTCTTGCCTCCATAGTGGCTGCTGAGTAGTCACTACTTAGTCTTATGCTGTTTCCTTTGTATGTGGTGAATTGCTTTTCTCTTGCTGCTTTCAGAACTTGCTCCTTCTCTTCTGTGTTTGACAGTGTGATCAGTATATGTCTCGGAGTGGGTTTATTTGGATTTATTGTATTTGGAGTTCGCTGAGCATTTATGATTTGTGTATTTATGTTGTTTAGAAGATTTGGGAAGTTTTCCCCAACAATTTCTTTGATTACTCTGCCTAGACCTTTACCCTTTTCTTCCCCTTCTGGGACACCAATGAGTCTTATATTCGGACGTTTCATATTAACTATCATATCCCTGAGGTCCGTTTCGATTTTTTCAATTTTTTTTCCCCATTCTTTCTTTTATGCTTTCATTTTCCATTCTGTCATCTTCCAGGTCACTGATTCGTTGTTCAACTTCCTCTAGTCTTGTGCTATGAGTGTCCAGAATCTTTTTAATTTGGTCAACAGTTTCTTTAATTTCCATAAGATCATCCATTTTTTTATTTAGTCTTGCAATGTCTTCTTTATGCTCTTCTAGGGTCTTCTTGATTTCCTTTGTCTCCCGTACTATGGTCTCATTGTTCATCTTTAGTTCTTTGAGTAGCTGCTCTAGGTGCTGTGTCTGTTCTGATCTTTTGATTTGGGTGCTTGGGCTTGGGTTATCCATATCGTCTGGTTTTTTCATATGCTTTATAATTTTCTGTTGTTTTTGGCCTTGTGGCATTTGCTGAACTTGATAGGGTTCTTTTAGGATGTGTAGACCAACTGAAGTCCTTATCTCTGATTTATCAGATCTACAGCTTTGTGGAGTACACTTTCTCTAACTAACCAGCAGGTGGCGTCCACGAGCCACCTGTTCTCCACAAGCCAGTTCTCCCCTGCTTAGCCTTTTTGGTGAGTGGGGGAGTGAGTCTTGTGGGGTCCAATTGGTGTACCAAGCTTGCGTGTGTAGTTGGTGTTGCCTGCCCTGTATATGGGGCATGTTTCTGGGCAGTCAGGGATGGGGGCTGGCTCTAACAATCAAATCTCCCTGGTGATCCTAGAGTTTTAAAGCTGCTGCAATAGTCTAATCCTTCAGTTTAGTCCTGCCACAGTTTGTCTCTGCCACTGACCCACAAGTCCTTGGTATTGGCGTATGGCTCCTGAGACTTGCAAGTGGGCCCCTCTTCCAGGCCGTGCACCCCGGGTCCTCTATTGAGGGATGACTGTGCTATGTCACAGGTGAGTGCTGTCCCCCCAGGGCAGTTCTGGGCTGCTGGGCTGTGTAGGGAGGCTCCTAGTCTACTGAAACGATGGCTGAATGGGGCTTTGTTAATTCACACTGCTCAACCTTCCCAACTCTGGGACAATCAGCTGAGGTTGCAGGGAAGGCTAATGTCCACGCCCAGTTTTGTGGTGTGTGCCTGTTATTTGAAGCACTTCTGTCACACTGGGTTGTCTGGGGCAGCTCTGGGTTATGGGGCTGGCGATGGGCAGGAGTGTTTCCTGTCCACCAGGATGATGACTGTGAGCGGACAACCCCCTTTTCTTGGGAAGTTGTGGTGTTTAGTGAATTTTCTCAGCCACTGTATTATTGCGTTTTGTCTCAGAGCTCTCTTAGTTCTGCTCTTGACTTGACCTGCCCAAATTGCAAGTCTTTGAAGCTTTCTGTATTGGGCTTCTTAGAGTAATTGTTTTAGAAAAAGAAAAAAGGATTAAAAAAAAAAAAAAAAAAAAGGGCCCTCCTCAGAGATCTAATGGGTTATTGAAATGCTAAGAGACAAAGCAACCAGGGCCATTAAGGAAAGGTCCACAGGGCAGAGAGATCAGCTTTTCTTCGGGATTTGCATATGCGCCTCAGGGCCTGAGCTCGGGCCTGAGCTCTGCCCTTCCCCTTTCTATGTTCACCAGAACTCCAAAAATCCTCCGCTTTTATTTTGGAGTTTTTCGTGTTGTTTTTTTTCTCTATGCCTGTCTCCTCTCTGCTGGGCTGGCTGCTCTCAGATTCTCTGGTGTCTGGTCTCAGTCTGTCTAAGGTTGGAGTTTGGATCAGTAGAATGAGTTTCCGATAAGGGCTGCCACTGCAGTTCTCCTTTCTCCTTCCCGGAGCTGACAGCCCCTCCTCCCACGGGACTGAGCCTGGCACGGAGGGGCGCGGGTCCCCTGGCCGCAAAAACTTACAGATTTCGCTGATCTCAGCAGTTCCACGTTTTCATGAGTGTTGTATGAAGTATGTCCAAAGTCAGATTGCTCTGTGGTGTCCAGTCCATACAGTTCCTGGCTTTCTACCTACTTTCCTGGAGGAGTAACTAAAACATACAGCTCACCAGTCTGCCGTCTTGCCCCGCCTCCTACATTTTCAAATTACAATATTTTAATTTATTGCTTACAGTTTAACAATACGCTTATACAGGGCTTACTAGATTCCAAGTGCTGTTATATGTGCTATAGGGGGTTGAATTTTCTCATGTTTGTTTTTAAAATGTGTCTGTGGACGTCCTCTGTTTCCTCAGCAAATGCAGAGGTTATGAGTGTAGTGTAGAGCCAGGCCTGAGCAGACAGGAGGCCTGGGCCTCTGTTGCTACACTCTGCCTGTTTTTTGCTCCTCAGTTTGCTCATAGCTAAAAGTTCAGAGTGATAAATAGGATCGTACCATTTCTTCTGGCCCAAGCATGATTTTTATCATTTTTGTGTGTGTGTGTGAAAATTAGGAAAAGAAATTTCAAAGCATAATAATTTTGTCTCTGAATTGAATATAATGGAATATAATTTTTAAGGTCTTGGAGGCAAGTTTATGTGTAAGTACATATTTTTAGGATTCAAAATTATATTTTCATAAGTGTATGATACCAACGGTCATGTATTAAAGTTAACTATCAAGTAGATGAACTGTATGTATATCTTTTTCTTACCTGCTGTTCGTTTAGTTTCAGCGTCCTGCAATATTTTTTCTCTTATCACTTGCTTCCTTTATTCCAATTCTATTATGGAACGTTTCATCCTGTAACCTGTCTGCCTGTAACCTGTCTGCCCAGTTGTCTTTAAAACTGGCCCAAGCCTGTTTTCAATAGCAGTCTTTTGGAAAAGAGCTTTTAGTTCCTTTGTGTAATTTGGAAATTCCATTAGTACTTCTCATCTATGCTCAATTTAATCCAATCATTATTTTTAAGTTTTGCTCATCATATATTGGTATGTTTTATAAAAAAATAAATTGTCTTCAATTTTAAAATTGGAAGAAAATATAGTAAAATGCTAAAAAATTCTTCTAGTTAATAAATTTTTTTTTAATTTTTTCTTTTTAGCAATAAGAAAAAAATGATAAAAAGAAAAATAACATGTCATACAATACAATATACTAGTAAGGACAGCAAATAACACCACTACCAAGAATCCCATATTCTTCCCCTATATCCCCTTCTCATATACATTTAGCATTGGCATATTGTCTTTGTTACATTTAATTGAGGTATATTACAATGTTACTGTTGACCATAGACTCCAGTTTGCTTTGATTATGTTTTTTCCTGAATATCATCCCCTTTTCAACTCTCTACATGGTTGACATTCATTTGCTTTCCCACATGTAAAAACATTTTTATATTTGTATATTTAGTAACAGTCATTGGCCACTCCAGTTTTTGCCAAGTTATACAGTCCCAGTCTTTGTCATCTATGTTTACCTCTGGTGTCATACATTCTCCTATCCCACCTCTTTCAGCTTTACTCACAGACTTCTTTGTTCAGTGTACTTACAATACCGTGCTACCATCACACAGTATTATGCTATCTATTTCTGGATCTATGCAATCAATCCTAAACATTCTGTAGTCCTTCAGCATCAAATGGCTGATCTCTGCCCTCTTTCTATCTCCTGGTCGCCTGTGTTGTCAGCTTTTAACTCCCAAAGTTTGTGCATTAATGTCTGTTCATATTAGTGAGACCATACAGAATCTGTCCTTTTGTTTCTGGCTAACTTCTCTCAACATAATGTCCTCAAGGTTCATCCACATTATTACATGATCCATATCTTTGTTCTGTCTTACAGCTGCATGATATTCCATCATGTGTATATACCACAGTTTGTTTATCCACTCGTCCTTTGATGGACATTTGGGCTGTTTCCATCTCTTGGCAATTGTGAATAATGCTGCAGTAAACATCGGTTTACAAATGTCTGTGTCTTAAGTTTCAGTTCCTCTGAGTATATACCTAGCAATGGAATAGCTGGGTCATATGGCAAATCTATATTTAGCTTCCTGAGTAACCTCCACACTGTCTTCCAGAGTGGTTGCACCATTCTACATTCCCGCCAACAATGAATAAGTGTGCCTCTTTGTCCACATCCTCTCCAGCACTTGTCATTTTCTGTTTTTTTTTGGATAATGGCCACTCTGGTAGGTGTAAGATGATATCTGATTGTGGTTTTGATTTGCATTTCCTTAATAGCCAGTGAAGTTGAGCATTTTTTCATACGTTTTTGAGCCATTTGTATTTCCTCTTCAGAAAAATGTCTGTTCATGTCTTTTGCCCATTTTTTAATTGGATTTTTTGTCTTTCTGTTATTGAGATGCAGGATTACTTTATATATTCAGGATATTAAACCCTTGTCTGATATGTGGTTTCCAGCTATCATCTCTCATTGTGTAGGTTGCTTTTTTACTTTTCTGACAAAGTCCTTTGATGTACAAAAGTGTTTAATTTTGAGGATATCCCATTTGTCTATTTGCTGTTTGGTTGCTGGCGCCTTGGGTGTGAGGTCTAAGAAACCACCTCCTATCACAAGATCTTTAAGATATTGCCCTACATTTTCTTCTAAGAGTTTTATGGTCTTGGTGCTAATGTTTAGGACTTTGATCCACTTTGAGTTAATTTTGGTATAAGGTGTGAGATGGACATCCTCTTTCATTCTTTTGGAAATGGATATCCAGTTCTCCAAACACTATTTATTAAACAGGCTGCTCTTTCCCAGTTTCTTTGGCTTCACTGCCTTATCAAAGATCAGTTGTCCGTAGATGCGAGGGTCTACTTCTGAACACTCAATTCAATTCCATTGATCAGTATATCTGTCCTTATGCCAGTACCATGCTGTTTTGAGCACTGTAGCTTTGCAGTATGCTTCAAAGTCAGGTAGTGTGAGACCTCGCACTTCATTCCTCTTTCTCAAGATATTTTTGGCTATTCGGGGCACCTTACCCGTCCAAATAAATTTAGTTATTGGTTTTTCTATTTCTGTAAAGTAAGTTGTTGGGATTTGAATTGGTGTTGCATTGAATCTGTAAATCAGTTTAGGTAAAATTGCCATCTTAACTATATTTAGTCTTCCAATCCACGAACATGGTATGTTCTTCCATTTTTTCAGGTCTTGTTCAGTTTCTTTTAGCAGTTTCTTATAGTTTTCTATGTAAAGGTCTTTTGTGTCCTTGGTTAAGTTTATTCCTTAATACTTGATTCTTTTGGTTGCTATTGTAAATGGGATTTTTTTCTTGATTTCCTCCTCTTGTTGCACATTACTTGTGTATAGGAACACTACAGATTTTTGCGTGTTGATCTTGTAGCCTGCCACTTTGCGGTATTCATTGACTAGTTCTAGTAGCTTTGCTGTAGATTTTTCTGGATTTCCTACATACAGAATCATGTCATCTGCAAATAGGGAAAGTTTTACTTCTTCTTCTCCAATTTGGATGCCTTTTATTTCTTTTTCTTGCCTAATTGCTCTAGCTAGAACTTCTAGCACAATGTTGAATAACAATGGTGATAGTGGGCATCCCTGTCTTGTTCCTGATCTTAGAGGAAAAGCTTTCAGTCTCTCCCCATTGGGTGTGATGTTAGCTGTGGGTTTTTCATATATTGCCTTTATCATATTGAAAAAGTTCCCTTCTATTCCTATCCTTTGAAGCATTTTCATCAGGAAATGATGTTAAATCTTGTCAAATGCCTTTTCTGTATGAATCGAGATGATCGTGTGGTTCTTCTGCTGTGATTTATTGATGTGGTGTATTACATTAATTGATTTTCTTGTGTTGAACCAGCCTTGCATACCTGGAATAAATCCCACCTGGTCGTGGTGTGTAATTCTTTTAATGTGCTGCTGGATTCAATTTGCGAGTATTTTGTTGAGGATTTTTGCGTCTATATTCATTAAAGAAATTGGTCTATAATTTTCGTTTTTTGTAGTATCTTTGTCTGGTTTTGGTATTAGGGTGATGTTGGCTTCATAGAAAGACTTAGGTAGCTTTCCCTCTTCTTCAATTTTTTTGAAGAGTTTGAGCAAGATTGGTACTAATTCGTTCTTGAATGCTTGGTAGAATTCACATGTGAAACCATCCGGTCCTGGCTTTTCCTTTTTGGGAGCTTTTTGATGACTGACTCAATCTCTTTACTTGTGATTGGTTTGTTGAGGTCATCTATTTCTTCTTGAGTTAATGTTGGTTGTTTATGCTTTTCTAGGAAGTTGTCCATTTCATCTAAGTTGTCTAGTTTATTAGCATATAGCTGCTCATAGTATCTTCTGATTATCTCCTTAATTTCTCCAGGGTCGGTAGTTATATTTCCTTTCCCATTTCTGATTGCGTTTATTTGCATCTGCTCTCTCTTTTTTTTTGTTAGCTTAGCCAGTGGTCCATCGATTTTATTGATTTTCTCAAAGAACCAACTTCTGGTTTTGTTGATTCTCTCTATTGTTTTCCTGTTCTCAACTGCATTTATTTCTGCTCTAATCTTTGTTATTTCTTCCCTTCTGCTTGCTTTGGGGTTAGTTTGCTGTTTTTTCTCTAATTCCTCCAGGTGAGCAGTTAACTCTTCAATTTTTGCTCTCTTTTCTCTTTTAATATAGGCATTTAGGGCAATAAATTTCCCTCTCAGCACCGCCTTTGCTGCATCCCATAAGTTTTGGTAAGTTGTGTTTTCATTGTCATTTGCCTAGAGGTATTTACTAATTTCTCTTGTAATTTCTTCCTTTACCCACTGGTTTTCTAAGAGGGTGTTGTTTAGCCTCCATATGTTTGTGAATTTTATGACCTTCTGCCTTTTATTTATTTCCAACTTCATTCCATTGTGGTCTGAGAAAGTGTTTTGTGTATCAATATTTTTAAATTTGTTGAGACTTGCTTTGTGACCCAACATGTGGTCTATCCTAGAGAATGTTCCATGAGCACTTGAGAAAAAAGTGTATCCTCCTGTTGTTGGATGCAGTGTTCTATAGATGTCTGTCAAGTCTAGTTCATTTATCATAGAATTCAACATCTCTGTTTCTTTAGTGATCCTCTGTGTAGATGTTCTATCCATTGATGAGAGTGGTGTATTGAAGTCTCCAACTATTATTGTAGAGATATCTGTTTCTCCTTCCAGTGATTGCAGTGTTTGCCTCATGAATTTTGGGGCGTTCTGGCTTGGTGCATAAATATTTAGTATTGTTATGTTTTCTTGATGAATTGACACTTTTATTAATATATAGTGTCCTTCTTTGTCTCTTTTAATTGTTTTGCTTTTGAAGTCTAACTTGTCTGATATTAATATAGCTACTCCCACTTTTTTCTGGTTGTTTGCATGAAATATCTTTTTCCAACCTTTCACTTTCAGTCTATTTTTGTCCTTGTGTCTAAAGTGAGTTTCTTGTAGACAGCATATAGATGGGTCCTGTTTTTTAATCCATTCTGCCAGTCTGTGTCTTTTTATTGGAGAGTTTAATCCATTTACGTTTAGTGTTGTTACGTAAGGGCAGTACTTTCTACTACCATTTTGTTTTTTGGAATTTATATGTCATATCTTATTTTTTCCTCTCCTTTTACCTTTCCTGATAATCTTCATTTCTGCACTCTTCTCCAACTCTCTCTCTCTCCTGTCTTTTCCTATCAGCCTGTAGCACTCCCTTTAGCATTTCTTGTAGTCCCGGTCTCTTATTCACAAACTCTCAGTGTCTGTTTGTCTGAAAATGTTTTAATCTCTCCCTCATTTTTGAAGGAAAGTTTTGCTGGATATAGAATTCTTGGTTGGCAGTTTTTCTCTTTCAGTATCTTAAATATATCATACCACTGTCTTCTTGCCTCCATGGTTTCTGCAGAGAAATCTGTACATAGTCTTATTGACCTTCCCTTGTATGTGATGGATCGCTTTTCTCTTGCTGCTTTCAGAGTCCTCTCTTTGTCTTTGACATTGGACAATCTGACCAGTAAGTGTCTTGGAGTAGGTCTATTGGGATCTATTCTATTAGGGGCACGTTGTACTTCTTGAATCTCTAATTTTCTGTCTTTTATAAGAGTTGGGAAATTTTCAGTGAGTATGTCTTCTATTGCTCTTTCTGCCCCCTTTCCCCTCTCTTCTCCTTCTGGGATACCCATAACATGTATATTTGTGTGTTTCATGTTGTCACTCAGCTCCCTAAGACCCTGCTCATATTTTTCCATTTTTTTCACCATCTGTTCTTTTGTGTGTATGAATTCGAATGACCTGTCTTCCAGTTCACTGATCCTTTCTTCTGCCTGTTCAAATCTACTGTTATGTCCCTCCATTGTGTTTTTCATCTGCTCCATTATGGCCTTCATTCCCATGAGTTCTGCCATTTGTTTTTTTAAGTTTATGAATTCTTCTTTATGGTCATCCAGTGTCTTCTTTATATCCTTCAGCTCTTTTGCTATATCTTCCTTCATTTCATCCAATTTATTTAGCATTAGTTGCCTCCAATCCTGTATCTCAGCTGAGCTATTAGTTTGTTCCTTTGGCTGGTCCATGTTTTCGTGTTTCCTGGTATGGCTTGTTATCTTAAGTTGTCTAGGCATCTGATTTTCTTGATTAGTTTATTTTGGAGCTTGTTTTCTGTCTTTTACCTAGTGGTTTTCTTGTTGGTTGGCTTTGTTCTCTGGCCTCTGTTATTCAGTTCAACTTATTCTAGACCTCTAACTTAGGTTCTATTTAGTTGATCAGAATTTTTCCCCTCTTGTTTTTTGTTTCTTGCTCTGCCTCTATGTAACCTTTTTGTGAGTGGGTCTCCTCAGATATGGTCGACCCTAGTCAGATTTTCCCAGTCTAGTGAGGCCCAGGTCTCATTGGGAGGGTATGGAGTTTTCCTGAGAATGAGACCCTCCTATGAGGCCTTTAGAATTGGTGCTTTTGCTCTCCTGTCCAGCAGGTGGTGCTTGCCAGCCCGCAGCTCCCCCACCGGTGTAAGGAGGTAGGTAGACTTTAGTTCTCCTGGTGACTCTGATCCTGTCGGGGCGTGGCTGACTGAAGCCAGAATCTGAATTCCAGCCCCTGGGGTCTGAGTTCCCAAAAGGAGGACTGCCAGTTGAGCTGGACCTCCGTCCACTCTCCCAATCCTCAGAAATCCAGTTATCTCTCAGGGGCACTATTCCCTTCTCCCCTCTCCTCTTTTGGGCCTCTCCAGGTAGATTCCTTGGTCAGCCTGAGTTGCCAATTAAAGACGGGAGTGGAGAACTTCAGTAGTGAATACGGAATTCAAAGGCACTGTGGGTACTCTGTCTCCCCCCAAGCCCAGCCCAGTCCCTCAACCTGGGCTTTCCGATAGAAAATAACCACAAATATTACTTTTTAGATTTAAAAAAAAAAATAGAAAAGAAAAACAAGAAAAAGAAAAAAGAAAAAAAAAAGAGTTCCTTTTAAAAGTCTCCCCAGCCTGGAAGTTTTGTCAGTGTCATACTAGAGCATTTAAAGATATGCTTTGGGCTATTGTCTGATAATTACTCTCCAACAGCTTCAGTTCCACCCCTTGCTGGGGGCTATTGAAATGCAAAAAGATAAGGGATCAGTGAGAAGCCAGAAGGGACAAAATGTAGGGGAAAAAAAATGGCTTTTTTGGAGTCTGGGAATGGGTGCCTGCTTTTACGTGCCCCCACTTCTCAGAGCCCAGCCCTCCTTTAGCACGCCAGCTCCCAAAATTAGTTAATTAATTTGTTAATTAATTCTGCAGTTGAGGCTGGGTTGAGCCTCCCTTCTTGCCCTCAGCAGATTGCTGTTTTTTGGGTTTTTTTTTCCCCCCTTTCAGGGAGCCGGCAGCAAGTCTGTGAGGTCTGGGTGGAGAGGGGCGCCAGACCCCTGGTCCAGGGAGCTTACAATGTTTGCTGCGATCTCAGCTTTTCCTCCAATTCCAAACTTGCGTCCGATGTGTGACTGGTTACTGGAGACCCCAAAAACACTGTTTCATATAGTTTCCGGGTAATTGCCAGCTGCTCTAGGGGAGAGACGAAATTCTGCTCCTCACCACTCCGCCATCTTGCCCCACCTAGTTAATAAATTATTTGGAAATAGTATTTACGTTTAAAGATTATATCTGCAACATTTGCTCATACCTGTCAAAGAGTTGTAATGTTTTCTTTTCGGTTTGTATACATCAGTTCATGCAATAAATGTTCCTAGGCACTGCTTTGTGCCAGCTACTTTATTAGGCTCTAAGATGAATAACAGCCTTTGCTTTCAAGTGCATTTATCCAACTGCAATAGGAGATAAATACCAATGGCAAGTGTGAGGGTGTTAGGGTGCCAAGTGAATATTTCACTTCTTTTGTTAAATTACCTGTGAGCCAATAGTTATTTTTCAGTACTTTAAAACTATGTGCCTATGTGAAGAGTCAGTTTGAACTTCACTGCATTTGTTTGTGTCATAGGCAGAATTTTAAGATTCAGTGTTCTCCATCTTCCTTGTGTTACTTCCAGGATTATGCACATTACATGCCAAAGGAGAGTTTGCAGATGCAATTAAGGTTACTAATCAAGTAACCTTGAGATAGGGAGATTATCCAGGTGCACCTAACTTAATGATATGCGGTCTTTAAAAGAAAACCAATTCTTTTTCCAGCTGGTTGCAGAAGGGGACGTTACATTCAAACTATGAGAGAAAGGACCCTGGGAATTGCGTTGCTGGCCTTGAGATGGGAGGTGCTATGGGCAAGGATCTGAGAGTGACCTGTAGTTGCTGAAAGTAGACCCCCCGGCCAATAGCCAGTAAGAAAACAAGGGTTTCTGTCTTAGAACTACAAAGAACTGAATTCTGTTAACAACGTAAATGTACTTGGGAGAGGATTGTCCCACAGAGCGTCCAGATAAGAGCTCAGCCCCACCAGCATATTGAGAACAGTCTTCTGAGACCCCATACAAAAAAACTAGCTGAGCCTGCCTGGACTTCTGACAAATGGAAACTGTGAGATAATGTTAGTGTTGTTTTAGCCTGTTAAATTTGTGGTAATTTGTTATGCAGCCATAGAAAATGAATGCAATCAATATTCGTCCTTTAGTGCTATATCTTAGATGTGCTTGGATTCTCACAGTACCGTGATTGGACAGCCCTTTTTCTTTATTTGGGGAAAGGAACTGGAGCATTTTATTTTTCCATGGGGGATCAGAAAGTTTGCTTTTCCAATGTTCCTTCTGGTATTTTTCCTTAATAGCAGTCCATAAAAATATCTTATGTTTCACATTTGTACTTTCTTTGATGGCAAAGTAAAATCAGTATGTGTATTTTAAAAATATGAAACATTTATTTTTTCCTTGTAGTATTTTACTGATTGTATAAATTATGCCTATTAAATGATTATGTATTGTATTTTTATCATTTGTGATTTATGTGCTGTATACTTATGTTTCTTTAAGATTGAAAAAGTTATTTAAATGCTTTTCAAGAAATGATTGCAATTGCCTGTACCATTTTTATTGCTCAAAGCAGTATTTATTTACTGACTTAACACCTGCAAATTATTATTCTTTCAAAGGCGTATTTTTGGGAGATGATTGAAATTTGTTTTGCTGCATTCCTGTTCAGAAACAATTTTATGAATATTAGTTTACAGAATGTGAAAGTCTGTTTATAGACATAATCATAGAGCCCTCAAATAGTATGTAACTTATCTGAGTTTATATAAACATGTTGTTTCAGTTAGTTCTGTTGTTCATTTTGCTGTCTTTATATATGTAGGTTAAAATGTCTGTTTGAATTTTCATCCTTAATAATTGATGCGAACCATATGAAGTTTAGGTAGATTAAAAAATTAATTTGTGGATTGTCCTCCAACATGTTTCTTTTAAAGTAGACTAAGATCTACATTTGTTGTTGTTGCTCTTTTGGAGAGGGATATTGAGATATCATTCACATATAATTCACTCTTTCAAAGCATAAAATTCAGCTTTTAATATATTCTTAAGGTTGTGCAGCCATCACTACTAACTCCAGAACATTTTAATCACCCCCAAAAGAAACCTTGTACCTATAATAGTTACCCCCGTCTTCCTTCTAAACCCATTTTAGTAGGCAACCATTAAACTACTTTATGTGTCTGTATTTGTCTGTTTTGGACATCTCATTTAAGTAGAATCATACAATATATGACTTTTCTTCTGGCTTCCTTCACTTAGCATATTTTCAAGGATCATCCATATTGTAGCACATATCTGAACTTCATTCTTTTTAATGGCTGAATATGATTAGATTGTATGGCTGTCTCCTATTTTGTTTATCCATTCATCAGCTGATGGTCATTTGGGTTGTTTCTATTTTTTGACTATTTGAATAATACTGATATAAACATTTGTGTAAAAGTTTTTGCAAGTTTTCACTTCTCTTTGCTGTCGATCTAGGAGAATTGTTGGGTTTTATAGTAACTCTATGTTTAACTTTTTGATGAACTACCAACTGTTGCCAAAGTGGCTATTCCATTTTATATTCCCATCAGCAATACAGGCAATATGTGAGGGTTACAATTTCTCCACACCCTCTCCAACACTTAATATCTGTCTTTTTTATTATAGCCCACCTAGTGGTATGAAGTGGTTTCTCATAGTGGTCTTGACTTGCATTTCCCTGATGACTAATGATGTTGAGCATCTTTTCATAGGCTTACTTGTCACTTGATACATTTTTTTGGAGAATTTCTGTTCAAATCCTTTGCTCATTTCTATATCAGGGTATTTATCTTTTATTATTATTGAGTTATAAGAGATCTTTATGTATTCTAGATAGTAGACTCTCGTCAGATGTATGATTTGCAGTAAATTGCTCCCATTCTGTGGAATGTCTTCACTTTTTTGAGAGTATTCCTTGAAGCACAGAAGTTTTTAATTTTGATAAAGTTTGGTTTATCTTTTTTTTTCCTATTGTCACTCTGCATTGTGTCATATCTAAGAAACCATTGCCTAATGAAAGCTCATGAATATTTATACCTATGTCTTCTTCTACTGTTTTTATTGTTTTAACACTTACATATAGGTCTATGAACCATTTCATGTTCGCATTTGTATGTAGTATGAGGTAGGGGTCTTTCTTCATTCTTTTGCGTGTGATATGCAGTTGTCCTGGCACCAGATACTTGAAGAGACTATTCTTTTCCCCATTGAATGATCTTGGCACCCTTCTCAAAAATCAGTTAGCCATAAATGTATGTATCTATTACTAGACTCTAGTCTATTCAATTGGTTTATATTTATATATTTATGCCTGTACCATACTGTTTTGATTACTGTGGCTAGTAGTAATTTTGATACCAGGAAGTGAGTCCCCCAATTTTTTTCCTCAAGATTGTTTTGACTATCGTGGATTCCTTGCATTTCCATATGAATTTCAGGATCTTTTCAATGTCTGCAAAAAAAGGCAGCTAAGATATTAATAAAGATTGTGTTGAATCTGTAGATTAATTTGTGGAGTATTGCCATCTTAACAATATTAAATCTTGTAATCCATGAAATGGAATGCTTTTATGTTTATTTAGGTCTTCTTTAATTTATTTCATGATATTTTGTAGGTTCCAGTGTGTAATCTTGCAAATTTTAGTTAAACTTATTCCTGTATATTGTGTCTGTGGCGGGGGTGGGGTGGGGGAGGGAATGTTCTTAGGTTTTTCTATATACAAGATCTTGTCATCTGCAAATAGAGATAGTTTGACTTTTCTTTCTTTCTAATCTGGATGAGTTTTATTTCTTTTTTCTGCCTAATTTCCCTGGCTGGAATCTTCAGTATAACGTTGAATATATGCAGAGAGAGCATCCTTGTCTTTTTCTTCGTCTTAGAAGGGAAGCTTTCAATCTTTCACCACTGAGTATGATGTTAGCTGTAGGTTTTTCATAGATGCCCTTTATCAGATTAAGAATATTCCCTTCTAGTCCTAGTTTTTTGCATTTTTTTTAAAGGACAACAAAATTCAACAATCTTTAATAAAATCCCTATAGAAAACTCAGTCACATGGCAAGCACTCAGCTCTCTTTCCCATGTTATTGAGGATTGAGTGCTCCCAATATTGTTTGGAAAATAAGCAGTAGTTTTTCTGGGTGTCACCTGTACTCAGAGCATCCATTTATGCATTCAAACCATTGTACATATTAACATTATTTGTCACCTAGCACCCTAAATATATGGTGCCTTAACAAATAAATTAAATAATCCCTTATGGCATGAAACCATTTCAATTTGAATGAATATCTTTGAAAAATCACATTACTACAAGTTTTAATAAATACAGGAAGAACAGCTCTCGTTTTAATAAAATACTGTATTTTAGATTCGGAGTTTTTTCCATAAATAGAATGGTTATTTTTTTCATTTGCTTGCTTTCTTGGATAGATTTGCTCAAGTGTTATGCTTTATGAAGCAAACTGTTTAATAGATACCATGTAAAAGCTGTATTAATATGCGCCTCATTACAGAAGCAGCTGGAAGAATTAGATCACACAGTTAACTGAAAAATAACTTACAAAAAAAGCTCTGCTTTTTGTAAAACTTTAAAATTCAGGCTGAAAAAAAACACAAAGAAACATCTTTTTACGTACAGGTCCTCCTAGAAGTTTTGTAAATACATATGCAGCATATATTATATATGTGTGTGTATATATATATACACATATGTATGTATATATAATAAAACTATATACATATAAAACTATATAATATTTGCTTCTCCAAAAGATTTTCAGCAAGTCAGGATGGAATGATGCTATCATAGCAGATGAATATTAACAAAAGAATGAACAAGTTTTCCCAGCTTTAAAATACTTCTTTTGAAAAATAATCATAATTTCAAATTATAGCATAATTTTTAATGTACACAATTTTAAAAGGAAGCAAGATAGCTTTCTTTGAAGCTTCGTTTGGAAAGTAAGAACAATCACCAAGGTGTGGATAAGTTGGCTGGGTGATAAAACTTGGTCAAAAATATTGAAAAGAAGTATTTACACCTTTCTGTAAAAGTCCCAAAGACATTAAAAACAAAACAAAACAAAACATCTCTAGTAGCATTTATTGGCATGCAGAGTTAGTGGGAAATGATTAACCATAACATTGACAGTTTTCATTTTGAGATTTGGTCAAACCTTCAAAAAGCAGAGGTCGTCTTCAAGGATTGTTCAGGTTAGGTTTGGTGGGAGGCCTTGTTCATATTTTAACTCTGACTTCCAGGATTCCATTCCCTGTATGGTATCTCTGATAGACTCATCTTCAACTCAGTGCAAGTGCAAAATGAAAACTAAAAGAAGCCAACAAATACATTAGGAGCAAAGACTGATCGTTGAGATCTGTAATCTTTCCAAACTGTGTGGGCTACCCAGTTCACTTTAGTAGTCTGTCCTTCCCTGAGCGCCTCATCACATTTTTGCTTAAATTGTTTCGAGTTTCTCCTTCACTCTTCCCTAAGCCAAGAAAATCCTTGAGATACTGTATATCCTTGACTGACATGAGCTCAGGAAGCCCCTCAGTCAACATCAGTGCAAAAGGAGTAATGAAGAGATTCCCATGCAGTCGTAAAATCGGATATGCAGCCTCACAACACTGGTGGAAATGGCCAAACTTTTGTTGCCTGTTTTTCCTTGTTGATTGACATAAATGAGATTGTAGCTAAGAATAAAAGGCACTTGTTCCCTTTAATGCTAAATTTAGACTTGAAGTTTCCCAGAATATATTCAAAGTCAATGTGGAAGAGCTGACCAGTCTTCTTGACCATGATGTTGTCACTGTGTCTTTTACCAATCCCAGGGACATGAAAAGCTACACAGTGGCCAGAACAGGGCAGAGTAAACTCCTCAATGGCTTGGTCAAGGTCATCCCCAGAATTGTGTTCTTTAAGGCAATTCAGAAGGGCATCTCTGTTGAAGGCTGCTGTAGCAGCCACATCGCTACTGTTCATCTGATATAGGCAATTGTTTCAGAGGTGCTCACAATTTCAGTGAGGCCAGAACAATCTCCTGTTGCTAAAGAGCCGTAAGGTAGCATCCGCAGATCCAGACCAGCTTCTGTCCAGAGTAAATCCATCAAGTGCAGCATTTGTAGTGTCAGCATATCCTGTCATAAGTCATCTCCATTTAAAAAAATCGTTCCAACTGAATCCTCACCAAACACCTTACTGTTATACACTAACCACAAAGGCTTCATTTTGGAATCCCTGTATTGGAACTTTTCAACATAGCATTCTGAGAGGATGACATACAGATTCAGAGGCGACTAGGTGAGAGGACTTCCCAGTAAGCATTCTGGTTTTTTTTATTAAACATTTTTTTTTGTTTTGAAATAAAATATATATGCAGAAAAGTGATAAATTTCAAAGTACAGTTTGACAAGTAGTTATAAAGCAAATTTCAAAGTTTAGTATGGATTACAGTTCCACAGTTTCAGATATTTCCTTCCGACTGTTCTAATACATTAGAAACTAAAAAGAAATATCTATATAATGATTCAGTAGTAGTAATAATTTGTTGAGTCTTAACTTCTCTATTACAACTCCTTCCTCTCATTTAATCATTTTTCAATCATCAGGGATATTTGGACAAAGACTGTTATAACTTCTTCATGTTAAAAAACAGTGGCAACTCAGCTCCCTAAGACCCGGCTCATATTTTTCCATTCTTTTCACTATCTGTTCTTTTGTGTGTATGAATTCAAATGTCTGGTCTTCCAACTCACTGATCCTTTCTTTTGCCTGTTCAAATCTATTGTTGTATCCCTCCATTGCCTTTTTCATCTCCTCCATTATGCCCTTCATTCCCGTAAGTTCTGCCATTTGTTTTTTCAAGTTTATGAATTCTTCTTTATGGTCATCCAGTGTCTTCCTTATATCCTTCATCTCTTTTGCTGTATCTTTCCTCAGTTCATTGACTTGATTTTTGAATTAATTTAAGAGATTTGTTTGAACATCTTTAGTTAGTTCTTCCTTCAGTTCATTAATTGATTTAGCATTAGTTGCCTCAACTCCTGTATCTTGGTTGAACTATTAGTTTGTTCCTTTGGGTGGCCCATATTTTGTTGTTTCCTAGTTTGGCTCGTTATCTTGAGTTGTCTAGGCATTTGGGTTTCTTGATTAGTTTATTCTGGGGCTCCTTTTCTCTCTTTTACCTAGGGTTTTCCTTTGGTTGGCTTTGTTCTCTAACCTCTGGTATTTAGTTCAACTTATTCTAAGTTTCTAACTTAGCTTTTGTTTATTTGATTGGACTTTTTCACCTTCTGTTTTTCTGTTTCTTGCCCTTTCTCTGTGTAGCCTTTTTGTGTGAGGGTCTCCTCAGATATGGTCAACCCCAGTCAGGTTTTCCCAGTCCAGAGAGGCCCAGGTCTCAGGAGGGAGGTTATGGAGTTTCCTTGAGAATGAGACCCTCCTGTGAGGCCTCTAGACTCGGAGCTTTTCCTATACTGTTCAGCAGGTGGTGCCTGCCAGCCCGCAGCTCCCCAGTCAGTAACCCTGACCCTTTCCGGGGCGTGGCTGACAAGGTGGTTTCTGAATTCCAGCCCCTGGGGTCTGAGTTCCCAAAAGGAAGGCTACCATTGGAGCTGGGCAATGCCCCCCTTTTCTTGGGAAGTTATGGTGTTTAGCAAATTTTCTCCACCACTAGACTTATTGCTTTGTGTCCCAGAGCTATCTTAGCTCTGCTCTTGCCTGGGCCCAAATTGCAAGTCTTTGAGGCTTTCTGTAATGGACTTCTAAGAATAGTTATTTATTAAAAGAAAAAGAAGGGCCCAGTATGGACTATTTACAGTCCTTGCAGTTCTGATGGGCTACTGAAATGCTAAAAGACAAGGAATTGAGGGCCATTAAGGAACAATCAAGAAAGAAGAGAAACAGGCTTTTCAGACAAAGGCCCTGGTCTGCCCCTGGATTTGCATATGTGCCTGGTTCTGTTTGAGCCCAGCCCTTCTCTGTATTGTGTTCACCCCAACTCAGAAAAAATCTCTGATTTTTTTTTTTTCTGTTTGCTGTTTTTGCTAGCCCTTTCTCCTCTCCACTGGGTTGACTGCTCCCAGATTCTCCAGTGTCCTCAAACTTTTTTATTTGTTTCTTAGTGTGTCATTCCTTCCTGAGTTTTTGTATGCCTTGTGATTTTTTTGCTGATATCTGGCCATCTGATTATCTTGATGAGTTTAATATGAAGATCGATTTCTCTCTTTTCTAGGATTTGATTGTTGGGCAGTATTAAGGCACTGCTCTGCCAGTTGGGTCATTAGTATTTCTTGGCCAAAACAGGGTTGGGTAACTGTGCAGGAGGTGAGGATCAGCTCTGATGGACCCAGGATAGGGTCTGGAGAGGCTCTGAAAAGCTCTGTAATCTTCTTTTGCACTTTCAGGCCTGCCCAGCAGATGACACTCTTTAATGACTTAATCTTCCACAGAAGCTGTTTACCTTCTGGTGCCCTGTAGCATTTGACCATGTAGGGTTGAAACTGTGGGGTTCCTGTGCTATGACTTCTTTTGTCAAAATCTGGCTTAGTATGGGAGTCTGTCTCCCACTGTACTCATGGCAGAGTATTCCCTGGCTGCTCAGTCTGCAGCTGCCCCCAGGCAAGGATCAGGCCACCCACTTCAGTTTCCCTCATGGATAGGGAGTAGGCACCAGGCCTTACAATCTTTGTCCACATTTTCTCAGACTCTTTGTCCCTTACTGACCTGGTCCTTGGAATGTCCTCTCCTGTCCCCTGTATCCCCAAACAGTTGATGTGGGCCATTTCTGTCAGGCTGCTTGCTGATTTAGGGAAATATTTTGCCATTCTCTCTCTATTCCTCCATTTTGTAAACTGCTCTTTGTTGCTGTTTTATATTCTGCCTTCCTCAGCAGCTTAAGTCTGGCTGTGGGTTCCTGTGGGTTTAGGTCTCTGTCTGGATACAGGTGGGGATCTGTCTCACTGCTGTGAGAGATTTAATAGTCTGTGTTCCCGGTGGGAGGTGGGAGGGATCCCAGCTGCTGCCTGTGGATTCTTCTCGAGCTATGTGGGTCAGAGTGAAGGGGAGGGGAGAGGGCTGGCCAGTCTGGGATGGAAGTTTTCTGCCTGATATTCTTCTCTTTCTTTGATTTGGTTTTTGTGGGATCCTTCTCCAGTCTATACCTTCCTCAAGAGATCTGAGCAATTGAGATTTATGGTCTAATATTTGGTCTATCCTGGAGAATATTCCATGTGACTTGAGAACAATGTGTAACCTGTTGTTGGAGTGAGTGTTCTGTAGATGTCGTTAGGTCTAGTTTCTTTATAATGTTGTTCAAGTCTTCAATTTCCTTATTGATTTTCAGCCTAGTTCTATTCCCTATTACAAGTGTGACGATGAAGTTTCCAATCATTATTGTGGAATGGCCTATTTTTTCCTTCAATTCTATCAGGTTGTGTTTCATGTGTTTTAAGGAGCTGCTTGGTGTATATATGTTTATAATTGTTATATGTTCTTAGTGGATGTGCTGATTTGTATATATTATGTCCCCCAGAAAAAGCCATGTTCTTTAATGCAATCTTGTGGGGGCAGATTTTTTTTTTTTTTAATTCAGTTTTATTGAAATATATTCACAAACCATACAGTCATCCATGGTATACAATCAACTGTTCACAGTATGATCATATAGTTATGCGTTCATCACCACAATCTATTTCTGAACATTTTCCTTACATTAGAAAGAATCAGAATAAGAATAAAAAATAAAAGTGAAAAGAGAATACCCAAACCATCCCCCATCCCACCCTATTTGTCATTTAGTTTTTACTCCCATTTTTCTACTGATTTTTTTTCAATTTTTTAACTTTGTTTACCAAAAAATTAAAAACAAACAGGCAAACAACAACCAAAAAAAACCCCACAACATTTCAAACAAAGCAATGGATTAAGGAAAACAAATAACCTAAAATAACTACTTTGCTTCCAATATGTTCCTACCATACCCCAAGAAAATTAATAAACCATGTCCAAACAGAGGAGTAAGAAAAACAAATAATCTAAAATAACTACATTGCTTCCAACATGTTCCTACCATACCCCAAGAAAATTAACAACCCCTAAGAAAACAAAGGAATAAGAGAAAAAAAAAAACCTAAAATAACTCTATTGCTTCCAACATGATCTTACTATATCCAAGAAAGTTTACAAACCATAATCATTCCTGAGCATTCCCATAACATTGAGATTACCCTCCATAGTTTATCTGTTCTTATTAGATTATCATTCCCCCTCCACTAATTGGTATCTCTAGGTCCCCTACATTCTACAGTATAAAACATTGTACATTTTTCACAGAATTCACATTAGTGATAACATACAATATCTCTCTTTTTGTGCCTGGCTTATTTTGCTCAGCATTATGTCTTTTTTTTTTTTTTTTTTAATCTTCATTTTATTGACATATATTCATATACCACGCAGTCATACAAAACAAATCGTACTTTCGATTGTTCACAGTACCATTACATAGTTGTACATTCATCACCCAAATCAATCCCTGACACCTTCATTAGCACACACACAAGAATAACAAGAATAATAATTAGAGTGAAAAAGAGCAATTGAAGTAAAAAAGAACACTGGGTACCTTTGTCTGTTTGTTTCCTTCCCCTATTTTTCTACTCATCCATCCATAAACTAGACAAAGTGGAGTGTGGTCCTTATGGCTTTCCCAATCCCCTTGTCACCCCTCATAAGCTACATTTTTATACAACTGTCTTCGAGATTCATGGGTTCTGGGTTGTAGTTTGATAGTTTCAGGTATCCACCACCAGCTACCCCAATTCTTTAGAGCCTAAAAAGGGTTGTCTAAAGTGTGCGTAAGAGTGCCCACCAGAGTGACCTCTCGGCTCCTTTTGGATTCTCTCTGCCACTGAAGCTTATTTCATTTCCTTTCACATCCCCCTTTTGGTCAAGAAGATGTTCTCCATCCCACGATGCCAGGTCTACATTCCTCCCTGGGAGTCATATTCCACGTGGGGGCAGATTTTTGATTATGGTATGACCTCTTGATTGAATGTTTCCATGGAGACTTGACCCTGCCCATTCAGGGTAGGTCTTGATTAGTTTACTGGAGTCTTTTAAAGGGAGCTCTCACAGAAAGCAGAGAGAGAAGGAAATACCCGGGATATGCTAAGCCAGGACACACAGATATTAGACACTTAGAAGCTAACAGAGGTGTTCCAGACCACTGGCAGTTCTTCAGTGAAGGTAGCCTGTTGTTGATGCCTTAGTTTGGACACTTTTATGGCCTTAGGAGTGTAACTTTGTAACCAAATAAATCCTCTTTTATGAAAGCCAATCCATTTCTGATATTTTGTATAACGGCAGCATTAGCAAACTGAAACACTGGATTTACTCTTTTATCCTTATAAAATGTCATTCTTTGTCTCTAGTAGCATTTTTTTTTGTCTTAAAGTCGCTTTGGTTTGTAATTAGTATAGCTACACCAGATCTAGTTTTAATGTTTTTCGTTAAGTATATTTTTTTTCCATCCTTTGATTTCCGACCTATTTCTGTCTTGAAATGTATAGAGTATCTATTATAGAGCGTATATAGTTGAATAATTTTTTATCCATCCTGCCAATCTCTTAATTTAAATGATAAAACATTTTATATTTCTTGTAATTATTGATAATATAGAATTATGTCAACTGTTTTGTTATTTGTTTAATATGTCATATGTCTTTCCTGCCCCTTTTCTCCATTTCTGTTTTATGTTGAATAGATAATTTTAATTTACCCTATTAATTCTCTTGTTATTTCTTTTATTTTCTTAGTGATTGCCTGGGGGTTACAATTAAAATCTCAATTTATAAAAATCTATCTTAGTTTAATTCAACTGCATTCTAATTGTATATAAAATCATTGCTCATATATAGCTCAGTTACCTGTCCTTTCCTTTTTGCTGTTATTGTCATACAAATTACATCTTTATATCTTATATTGCTATGCTGGTTTGGGTATATTACGTCACTTAGAACTATAAACTTGTAACTTAATAAGCCCCCTTTAAAAAGCCAATCCATTTCTGGTATTTTGCATAATGGCAGCATTAGCAAACCCAAACAGATTTTGGTACCAGCGAAGTGACATGCTGCTGAGTTTGCAAATACCGAGCATGTTGGAATGGCTTTTTAAATGGATAAGGCCAAGATTCTGTAACAATTGTGAGGAGCTTGATAGAAAAGGCCTAGACCGCTTTGAAGAGACTGTTGGTATAAATATGGACTCTAAAAATACTTCTGATGAGGCCTTAGACAGAAATGTTGAATGTGTTGTTGCAAACTGGAAGAAAGGCAATCCTTGTTTTAAAGTGGCAGAGAATTTGGCAAAACTGAGTCCTGTGTCGGACAGAAGGCAGGATATCAAAGTGATGAGCTGGGATACTTAGCTGAAGAGATCTCTAAGCTACAAGTTGAAAATGCAGCCTGGCTTCTTCTTGCAGCTTACAGTAAAATGTGAGAGGAAAGAGATAAGCTAAGAACTGAACTCTTGGTTACAAAGAAACAGATATTGATGGTCTGGAAAACTGTGAGCTTCCAGAAAGTGAAACCCCTGTGGCTACAGCCCCACATGAGGATTTAACGAAACATAGAACCCTACCACCATGTCAGTACAAGCCAGGATTGGAAAAGGATTTGTGGAAAGTCCTATTGTCTGCTTACTTTGATCCCTGAATGCTGCATGCCAAGCCAACAAATTTTTTTGTGAGATCTGTATAAACGGAGCCACTGTCAGTCTGGACTGGAGGGGACAGAGAAGGAACATATTGAAGGAATAATTTCTTCAAAGACAGAACCATGGAAATTGAGGTCTGGAGTCAAGAAATCTTGGGCAAGGAGAGCAGATCAACCCATGCACGTGGAAACAGTGAGTTTGCCTGGGAGACAGTCCAGGCCTTCTGCCTCAGTGCTTAGGAAGAGTGCTGCCACCCCAGGCCCCAGAGAGGGTGGAGCACATTCCCTGGGGATTGGGGAGAGCCTGGTCACCACCCCACTGTTCAGAGAGGGGAGAGCCTTTGCCCCAGAGAGGCAGAGTCCGGGTGGTGCCCCAAAGTTTGAGGAGGGTGGGGCCGAGAAGAAGGTAGTCCCCCCAATGTACAGATATGTTGGAGCATTCACCCCAGCATTTGGAGAGAAAAGGGCTGCTGCAAAGGCCCTTGGAAAGAGTGACACAGCTGTTTTCTCAACCTCAAGGTAAAAGCATTCTATAAATGACTCAGACTTTGAAATGTAATGGCGTTTGCCCTGCAGGTTTTAAGAACAGTTTTGGTCCTGTGAATCCTGTTTTCCTTTCAGTTTCTCCATATGGCAATGAGAATGTTTATCCTATGACTGACCCTCCTTTATATATTGGCAGCAGGTAACTTGTTCTGAGTTTCACAGGTCCACAGCCAGAGGGGGATTTTGCCTTAGGGCAGATCATGCCTGTAACTGATTTTGATAAGATCTTGTACTAAAATATTGTTTCTGAAATGATATTAGTTTTTGTGATATTGTGATGGGATGAATGTTTTTTGTACATGGAAAGAGCATGTGTTTTTGGGGTCCAAGGGGTAGAATGTGCCACTTTGGTTATACTGTGTCCCTCCCAAAAGAGCCGTGATCTTTTAATCCAATCTTTGGGATATTTGGATTAGGTTGTTTCCATGGAGATGTGACTCACCCAACTGTAGGTGATAATTCTGACTGAATTATTTCCATGGAGGTGTTGCCTCACCCATTCAGCTTAGGTCTTGATTAGTTTACTGGAGTCCTTTAAAGGGAGCTTGCACAGAGAGCAGAGAGATGAAAACACCCTAGGATATGCTAAGCCAAGACCCAAAAGCTTTCTGACACTTAGAGGTAGTTGGAGATGCAGACAGAATGAGGTTTGGAGATGTTAAGCTAAGAGATGAAACCCTGAGTTTGTCCTGGAGAAGCAAAGAGATAAAGAAGGCCAGAGACATTTTGGAGAAAGCCATTTTGAAACACAGCCTGGAAGCAAAGGAACAGCAGACGCCAGCCACCTGCCTTCCCACAGACAGAAGTCTTCTGGACGCCATCAGCCTTTCTTCAGTGAAGGTATAATCTTGTTGATGCCTTAGTTTGGACACTTAGAACTGTAAACTTGTAACTTAAAAAGCCCCCTTTAAAAAGCCAGTTCATTTCTGGTATTTTGCATAATGGCAGCATTAGCAAACCAGAACAATCGCTTTCAATATGGATTTATTTATTGCTTTATGCAGTTTTCTTTTAAATCTGATATGAGAAAAATGGATTTAAAAACAAAATTCATTATCTGTTTTATTTACCTTTATCATTGTAGTACTTTTTATTTCTTCATGTAGTTTCAAGTTACTGTCTAGTGTTCTTTAATTTCATCCTGAAGGACTTCTTTTAGTATTTCTTGTATTGCAAGTCTGCTAGTGACAAATCCTGTCATTTTTTTCTGAGAATGTGACCGTTTTGCCTTCAATATTTGAGGATAATTTTGCTGAGTAGAGAATTCTGGATTGAGAGAGTTTTTCTTTCAGCATTTTGAAAATGTCATCCTACTGCCTTCTGGGCTTCATGGTCTCTGACGAGAAATCTGCTGTTATTCTTATTGACAATAACTGGTATGTTATGAATCACTTCTCTCTTGCTGTTTTAAGATTCTCTGTCTTTGGCTTTTGATAGTTTGATGATGTGTGTAGGTGTGAATTTTTATGAGTTCATTCTACTTGAAGTTTCCTGAGTTTCATGGATGTATAAATTATTGTTTTGCATCACATTTGTAAATTCAGGGACTGTTCATTCGTATTGATTCTTTTCTGTAATTTTGGTTAGTGGTTGGCTCATGACTGGACAAAGATTTACTTAAAACTCTAGGGTCAGTAGATGCTTCCTGACCTGGAGTCAGTAAATCTCCTGGTCTTAGGTGAAGGGCTCTCTGTGCATGTTGAGACATGCCTTCAGCACTCAGCCATGCAACTGACAACTCTGTCTTTGTGTTCACTTCTCATTTGCACAGAGCCTCAAGGTCAGCTGTAGGTGGGAGCTTTGGGCCTTATCAGGTCTTTCCTGAGCTTGTGCACAACCCTGGTTTTGAGCATAGCACTAGGCCCGTGCGTGATCCTCTAGATTCCCAGGAATATATCAGAGCTTTTCAAGACCCTGTGGACTTTTTATTCCCTAACTTGTCCTTTTTTGCTTTAAGGTAGCTTATTGGTTTCCCCACTTGTTATTTTCTGCCTCAGGCTGCTGAAAAGTGAAACAATTTTCTGAAAATGTTTTTGACAAGTGCTTTGGTGGCAAAGGCTAGTTACACTGGGTGAACTGAGTCGGGTCAAATAAAGCAGACTTGTAATAAATCAAAACTATTCTTAAGAAATGAAGGAGAAATGAACACTTCCCAGTGTTCTTATGCAGGAGAGAATTTCTAGAGGTTCTTACTTTTCATTTTTACAGACATTACCTGAACTCATCTAACTTTGATTGCTTTCTTTTCCCTAAAATTTCCAAACCTAAGAATGTTTATTTTTAAAAAACCATTTCTCTAGCATATTGTATATCCAGTTGCACACAATTTCTGGTAACTAGAAGTTTTGTTGATAGTCTGGACTTTAGGATATTCATTTTGCTGAAGTGGAGCTTTTCCTAGTTTTAATCACATTCTTAGCTCTTCCAGATTTGTTCTCTGTTTGCTAGTTTAAAACTTTTACCAAGACCTGTGCTCTTTGAAACTTAAATTTCTAGATTTTGTGAAAGAGTATACAGATTATTAATCATTGACTGAATAAATCATCTGTAAGAAAAAGTAGATTGGAATGTAATATAAATCAGTACCTTAATTACACTGAGGGATAGTTGTTTAAAAGTCTTCATAGTAAAGTGAAATATCCTGTTGTTTGCTTTATGATTTTAAGTTCTTTTCTTTATATACATGCATTTACATATACCTCGGTTTCATGGTATTATTTTGACCAATTTTTTTTGGCCTGCCTTTCTCAGAAGGCAACTTTTATTAATGTAATTAGTTGTTGTACTATACCTTTTAATTATTTTCCTGAGTTTATACATGAGGTTAACTTTCTAATTAAAAACAGAGAAACCGTCAAAAATTGTCTGTGTCTAACTCTGAGTAATTATCCATAGTAAGATAAATTGCTGCCTTGTGATTTCCACTGTTTCCTGGATAACAACAGTAATAGCATGCTGGGGTTGATCCTTTGGAGAGCTGGGTTTGATCCTCTAGTGTATGATATTTTGGCTCGAAGAGAGTCTGTTTGTTTTATTTTATTTATTTTTCATTCTTAAACTTTTATTTTGAAATAATTTCAAACTTACAGGTTGGTTGCAAAACTAACACAAACTCATAAGGAGAATTCCAACATACTCCACACCTGGATACAAAATATTCACTTATACAGCCACCTTAAGTGCAGTTATCAATTTTAAGGAATTTACTGTTGATATAAAGCTTACAGTCTATATTCCATTTCTTTCATGTGTCCTCAAAATATCCTTTTGTCCTCCACTATTAGATCCAGTCCAGGATCATGGATTGTGTTTACATGTCATTGTCTTTTTAGTGAGTCATTTTTTTAAAATGTGGAAACATGTATGCAATGTAGTTTCCCATCTCCACCATTCTCAAGCATACTGTTTAGTGGGATTAATCACAGCACAGTATTGCACCACTCTGTCCATCTATCACCAGAACTTTCCCATCACCCCAAAGAGAAACTCTACACCGATTATGCTTGAGCTCCCTATGCCCTCTGCCCCTGCTAAGTTGAACTCTGTTTTCTGTCTCTATGAATTTGCATATTCTAGTTATTTCATAAAATTGGAATCATACACTATCTGTCCTTTTGTGTCTGTTTTATTTCACTCAAATAGTGTCTTCAAGGTTGCTCCAGGTTGTCCAATCTATCAGAACATCATTCCTTTTTATGGTTGCATAATATATAATATTTCATTGTGTATACCATATTTTGTCTGTCCATTCATTTGTTGATAGACTTTTAAGTTGCTTCCATCTTTTGGCAATTGTGAATAATGCTGCTATGAACATTGGTGTACAAATAATCTGTCTGAGTCCCTTTTTTCGATTCTTTTGGGTATATACCTAGAAGTGGAATTGCAGGGTCTTATGGTAGTTCCTGTATTTAGCGTTTTGAAGAACTGCCTAACTGTTTTCTGCAGTGGCTGCACCATTTTACATTCCCACTAACAATATGCTAGGGTTCCTGTTTCTCTGCATCCTCACCAGATTTGTTATTTTCCATTTTAAAAATAATAACCATTCTAGTGGGTGTGAGGTTTTATCTCGTTGTGGTTTTGGATTGCGTTTCCTTAATGGCTAAGGATAGTGACCTTTTGGCCAAGTTAATGAATTCTGTCATTAGTAGGTGTAGTGTATTCCTGTTAGGTCAAACTCAATTATTTTATGTTGATCTTTTATATCTTGACTGATTTTTTGCCTTTATTCATCTGTTTTCTTGCTTATTCTCACAGCATTGAAAATAGCATGTCAAAATTTTTCATTTGATTCTGGATTTGTCTATTTCTCTCTTTAATTTTGTGTATTTTTACTTTATATATAATTTTGAAATTCTATCATGGGTACATACAGATTTAGGCTTATGACATCTGTTTGTTGACTTGACTCCCTCTTCTCACTAGGAGATGTTCCTGTTTATCTCCAGGTAAACTTCTTGCTGTAATTCTCCTTAGTCTGATATTATTGTCTCGGCAGCAGCTTTCCTTTGGTTAGTGCTTGCCAGCCTTTTGTTTTCAACCTTTTTTCAACCTTTCTGTGTCCTTGTATTTAAAGTATGTCTTCTGTATGCAGCAGAACATAATTGTTTGTTTTTCCTTAAATCTAGTCTGGCAATCTTTGTATTCTAAATGGAGTATTTGGTATTTCACACAAAAACATATCAACTACTGATGTAATGGAGGTTATATCTACCTTTATATCATTCATTTTCTGCTTGACCCGTCTTGTTTTTCTTCCTTTTTTCTCTTTCCCTTTTTGGATTAATCAAATACATATATTCTCTTTTTTTTTCCTTTCTATTGAGTAGTTAAACATTCTTTTGCTACTCTTTCAGTGGCTATAAAAATTCATGAATTACTCCAATCTGATGTAAATTATTTTATTTACCACTTTCCTGATGTAACTTAGAATCCCTACATTCCATTTACCCTCCGTTTGTTTTATTGTTATATATTTTATTTTTATATATATCCTAAACTCTACAAGATATATAATAATTTCTTTGTATATATACATATATTTAATCACAATTTACCATTTTTGCTTTTCTTAATTTTACCAGTTATTTCTGTTTCCATAGGGTACTGATTTCTCTCTGCTTTAAGATTTCCATTTAATTTTTCTCTTAGTGCCAGCTTTCTGTTGAAAAATCTACCCCCCCGTCCCTTTTTTTTTTTCCTGAAAACATGTCACCTTCAACCTTGAAAGATATTTCCACTGAGTATAGAATTCTTGGTTGGCAAATCCACCCCTCCCTCCATGTGGATTGACTGTACCCCAGTTTGGGCATGTTTTTGGTCTTCATTTAAGGCGTGGCCTAACTAGATGAGGGTAGTCTTTAATCCAGATTATTGGAGTCCTTTATAAGCATAGTGAAAGTCAGAGGGGAGGGAAAAGCCAGAGGGAGCAGCCAGAAGTTGGAAGTCAGCGAACCTGGAAGAAAAAGAAGATGCTGCCTTAGGCATTGCCATGTGACAGAAAAACCAGGAACAGAGGATTGTTGGCAGCCAACGCAAGAGTATTACAGTCTTCTGGAGAAAAAGCATTGCCTCACTGATGCCTCAATTTTGGACTTCTAGCCTCAAAACCATGAGCCAATAAATTTCTATTGTTTAAGCTGACCCTTTGTATGGTATTTTTATTTTTAGCAGCTGAGAAACAAATACCCTTTCATTACTTTGAAAACCAGTATCTTTTTTTTTTTTTTTTTCCGGCTTCTGGCTTTCATTGTTTGCAATGAAACTGTAAGCTTTTATAGTGTTACTTCTTTGAAATTAATGTGTCTTTTTGTCTCTGACTACTTTTAAGATTTTTACCTTTAGTTTTCATCAGTTTACTATGATGAGTTTGTGTGTGTGTGTTTCAAATCCTGCTTTGGGTTAACCACATTATTTCAAATCTGTAGGTTAAGGGTTTTTGTTTGTTTGTTTTTTAAATCAGTTGCACAAATTTCTTGATTGTTATCTCTTAAAATATTTCATCTGCCTTAATCCTTTGTTTTCTCCCCTCTCCCTTTTATTCCGGGTTAAATTATACATATGTTTGATCTCTTGCGTGTGCCCCATGTGTCTCTTACAGTCTTATCTGGTTTTTCCATTTTTTTTTTTCTGCTTAATTTTTGTATTCTATTGACCTGTGTGCTAAGATATTAATCTAGTGTTTAGTTGTCTAAGTTACTTATCTAGCCCATCCATGGAATTCTTAACGTAGTTATTTTATTTTTCAGTTCTAGACTGTCCATATTTGATTGTTTTTGGAGATTCCACTTTTCTGGTGAATTTCCTCATTATTTCATCCATTTCCCCTCTATTTTTTTTTAACATATTTTTTATAATTATTTTTAAATCTTTTTTTAAAAATAATCCAATGTCTCTATAATTCTGAAGTCTCTTAATTTGGTCATATTTTCTTGTATCTTTGTAATGCCAAGTAAATTTTTATTGTATGCTGGATGTTACACATAAAAAACTGTGTTGTAGATGATATTCTAGCAAGGTTCCCTCCTCCTCCTGCCTTCCTTTTCTTTTGTTAGGCAGGTAGAGTGAGGGACTGATCGCCTTAATGAATCAGAAAGTAAGCTGGGCCAGAGCTGATTTGTGCATCTTTGTTTCTTGAGTACACGAACTCGGGGGGATTTCACTCAGCCTTTTATAGACTTCTGCTCAGCTCCTCAGCCTTCTGCAGTTACAGAACCCATCAAATGTTTGTGGGGAAAGTACTGTTTCATTTGTGGTCGCTCAAGTTTATTTGTCACTCTATCCCACACAACCTTTAAAGCTGTAACTAGTTCCTTATTCCCTTATTCCCACAGTAAGAGCCCTCTGCCTGTACCATGCCCTATTTTCATCTATCGTCAGGAACCACCAAATATCCCTAGGGGGAAAATGATTGAAGTCTTTAGCACACCTCAGAAAAGTTTTCCACTTTCTGGAATTTTAGTCATTATTGTTTCTGTAGCTCTCTAATATCTTTTCAAATATGATTTTGTAATTTATCTGGATTTTCTTATTGTTGATATGGTAGTATTGGCCTGTGTTACTTATTATATCTCAATTAAGGCAGAAGTGTCCTAATTCATGATATTCTGCTTTTATCTTTATGAATTTTGTCTTTTTGCTTTCTTTTGGTCACCTCATTTTTTCCTAGTTTTTAAAACTGTGATTCTCAATTCTATTATTTTTATATTTTTGTTGCAGGTATCTAATGCCATATATTTTCCTCTGATGAACGCTTTTTGCTGCATCATAGATTCTTGTCTATTACATTTTCATTATCATTATTTTCATAAAATTCTGTAATTTTAGCCTGCATTTCCTTCAAGAGTTGTTCGGTAACATATAAGAGAAAGCCTATTTTGATTCTTAGTTTTTTAAATTAACTTTTAATTTTAGTGCATGAGTACATTTCTGTTTGGGGGGAAATTCATTGATGATTTCTTCATGACATATGATATGGTGAATTTTCATGAACACTCTGCATGTGCTTGAAAACTCTTCTCGTTCTCTGTGGGGCTCGGAGTTTGACATATTTCTGAATAGACTCAAGATTTGGCTTGGACACCCATGTATTAGTGAATTGTGCATCGGTTAGGCCTCCTACTTTCTCGTTTGACATGTTTGGAAACAAGCAGACTTTGGAAAGACTCTTTAACACACCACCTACGGAGAACCTAAGATGGCGGCTAGGTGAGACAGGGCAAAAAAACACCTCCGTGAAAAATACTAGAAAAAAACAGAAAGTGACCCAGAACATCACTTCCAGAGTAGCACCAGCCAGACAAGGTCTGCTAAATTTACAGGGACCGTGCATTTGGTGAAACCAGGAGTCTGAATTCTGAAACGAGTGAGTGAGTCAGCTGAAAGTCCGTTGGCCCCGCTGCAGTGTGGGAAAAGGGTGGGTTGGCGTTTGGAGACGGACTAGTTCTTTAAAAAAAAAAAAAAAAAGCCCGGGAGCAGCTGCAGGTACGATGGCAGCGGGCTGGGCTAACACCTCGGTGTCTGGCGTGGAGGATACCCCTTCCCACACCCACTGCTGATTGTCTCAGGCCCAGGGGAGCAAAGAGGAGCCAAAAGGAGAAGAAAATGCACGAGTTGCAGCCATCTCCCCAGTGCGTGGGGGCACTCCTGCCTGGGCCGAACCCACAGCACAGAGCCGCGCCAAGAAACCCAGTGTGATGGGGAGTCTTTCCTGCAGCACCGTGCGCACACCACAATATCCGCTGTGGACAGTGGCCTTTAATACACCCACGGCTGATTGTCCCGGAACTGGGAGGGCGGAGCTGTGCGGAAAGGGGGAAGTTAACGCGTCCCATTCAACCATCTTTGAAGCGGGCTGGGAACACCCCTGCATGGCCCAGTGTCCCAGGACTTCCCTGGAGGCTGGCGCGCACTTGTGACATGGCACGGCCCTTCCTCCCTCAGCAGAGGTCCTGGAAGAGCATAGCAGGGAAGGGGGAGCCACTTGGAAATCCCAGGGAGCCTACACCAATACCAAGGACTTTTATGTCAGCGGCAGAGAACAGCCTTTAATCTCTGGGAACACCTGGGAGGTTTGATTATTAAAGCTGCCCTTCCTCCCTAACTGCTCAGATACACGCCCCTCATTCAGGGTGGACAGCACCAACAACATACCCAAATTAAGTGGACCAATTAGACCCCACAAGAATCAGATCCCTGCACACCACAAAGGCAAAGTTGGGGAGAACTGACTTGAGGGTAATAGGCGACTCACAGACGCCATCTGCTGGTTAGTTAGAGAAAGTGTACGTCACCAAGCTGCAATTCTGACAAATTAAAGATCAAGTAAAGCAAATGCCAAGAGGCCAAAAACAAAAGAAAATCTTAAAGCATATGATAAAACCAGATGATATGGAGAACCCAAACCCAAACACCCAAATTAAAAAATCAGAAGACACACAGTACTTGGCGCAATTAATCAAAGAACTACAGACAGGCAGCGAGAGCATGGCATAGGATATAAAGGACCTGAAGAAGAGCATGGCACAGGATATAAAAGACATAAAGAAGACCCTAGAAGAGCATAAAGAAGATATTGCAAGAGTAAATAAAAAATAGAAGATCTTATGGAAATTAAAGAAACTGTAAGCCAAATTAAAAAGTCTCTGGATACTCACAATACAAGATTAGAGGAAGCTGAACAACTTCTCAGCCTCCTTGAGGACCACAGAACAGAAAATGAAAGAACAAAAGAAAGAATGGGGAAAAAATTGAAAAATCGAAGTACATCTCAAGGATATGATAGATAAAATAAACTGTCCAAATTTAAGACTTATTGGTGTCCCAGAAGGGGAAGAGAAGGGTAAAGGCCTAGAAAGAGTATCCAAACAAATTGTTGGGGAAAACTTGCCAAACCTTCTACACAATATAAATACACAAAGCATAAATGCCCAGCGAACTCTAAATAGAATAAATCCAAATAACTCCAAGACATATTCTTATCAGACTCTCAAATACTGAAGAGAAGGAACAAGTTCTGAAAGCAGCAAGAGAAAAGCAATTCACCACATACAAAGGAAACAACATAAGACTAGTAGTGACTACTCAGCGGCCACCATGGAGGCGAGAAGGCAGTGGCATGACATATTTAAAACTCTGAGAGAGAAAAATTTCCAACCAGTAATACTTTATCCAGCAAAGCTCTCCTTCAAATTTGAGGGAGAGTTTAAATTATTCACAGACAAACAAATGTTGAGAGATTTTGCTATTAAAAGACCTGCCCTACTTCAGATACGAAAGGGAGCCCTACCAACAGAGAAACAAAGAAAGGAGAAAGAGAGATAGAGAATTTTAACAGACGTATATAGAATGTTACATCCCAGGTCACTGGGACACACATTCTTCTCTAGTGGTCATGGTTCTTTCTCCAGAATGGACCATATGCTGGGACATAAAAACAAGCCTCAATTAAAAAAAAAAATGAATTTGTTCAAACCACATTCTCTGACCACAATGGAATACAAATAGAAGTCAATAACCATCAGAGACTTGGAGAATACACAAACACCTGGAGGATAAAAATGAGGGGGAGATGAAAACATTCCCGGATAATCAAAAGCTGAGGGACTTCATCACCAGTAATCAGTCCTATAAGAAATGCTAAAGGGAATTGAGCAGGCTGAAAGGAAGGAACACTAAACAATTGCCTGAAACTGCATGAAGAAATAAAGATTTCCAGTAAAGATCACATGGTAAGTATAAATACCAATGCTACTGTATTTTTGACTTATAATTCCACTATTTACTTCCTACAGGATCTAAAATACATAAATTGTAATGATAAATCAGTGGTTTGGGACTCAATGTAAAATATGTAATTTTTGACAAGAACTACGTAAAGGTGGGGAAGTGATGGAGTATAGGAACATAGTTTATGTGTCATATTGAAGTTAAGTTGGTATCAAAGAAAAACAAGATTTTATAGATTTAAGAGGTTAATTTTAAGCCCCACAGTAAAGACAAAGAAAGTATTAGGGAATCTGACCATAGAGATGAAAAGTAGAGTAGGGGTTCTGAGAAGTGGGGGAAGGAGCAATGGGGAGTTAAGAAATGAGTGTAGGGTTTCTGTTTGGAGTGAACGGAAACTTCTAGAAATGGATGGTGGGAAGGTGATAGCAATGCAACATTCTAAATATGATTTATCCCACTAATGGAATGCTAGGGAGGAGGTGGAATGGGAAGATTTAGGGTATATATATGTTTCCACAATTGAAAAAAAAAAGTCTAAATAGATGACAATTAAATGTCAGGGATGATCCTGGATAGGATCTGAGGATGGAGGAGAGGAGGCTCAAAGGGACACAAATGGGACACGAGGGGAAAAAAAAGGAAATCTAGAATGTAAGCTTTATATCAATGTTGAATTTCTTGAACTTCTTAGCTGAGCTTAATGAGATTGCATAAAAGAATGTTCTTGTCCATGGGAAATGTATATGTGAATTATATTGTTTGTTCAAAGATATGTGCAGCTTGCTCTCATATGTTCAGAGGACAGAGCAATAGATGATGGATGATAGGGAGGGAGGGAGGGAAAGAAAGAAATGGTGGTGTGACAGGATGTTAAAGGTGGTGGATTGTGGTATCGGGCGAGGGGGTTGGGGTATGCTGTAGTTCTATGTATGGGGTTTGTACTGTTTCTGCAACTGTTCCTGTAAGATTGAATTTATTTCAAAGTAAAATTTATTAAATTAAAAAAAAAAACACCACTTGCGTACACCGACAGGTGCTTCTGCCCCCCGCAGAGACCAGAGTGAACAGCCACTCTTGCCGTCCTCTGCTGGGTCCTTCCCCTGTGTGCCTCGTGACAGAGTGCATGACTGTTTGCAATTCACCTTGTTGCCGTCCAGAATTCATCTCTACATGCTTTTGCAGGAGCATCCTGCTGGAAGCAAACAGTACTGCATTCTTGTCAACAATGAAAATTCACCCCAAACACAAAATTCCAACAAAGAGTGGCAGGAAGAAGATGAGCCTGAGGACTAGAGCCGGAGGTGATACCTAGGAGTGTAGGACACAAGGGCAAATGGCAGTGGATTCTGGCTGCCCTCCTCCCAAGGCCATTAATAGGGTGCTGCCTGTTCAAAGTTCTTCTCTCTAGCAGGTGATGTTACTATTGAATGAGACTTTAATCATCGTGTAATGCTTTCCTCACAAATATAAATATAAAACAAAGTATTTCTCTCCCTGAATGGTTACCTCCTGATTGCAGAAAGGGTAAAATTTTAGATGATCTGTTGTTTCAGAGTGGAAAATAAATGAGACTTATTTATGCCAGCAGATCAAATTGCCATAAAAGATTATTTCAATAGACAGAGGCAAAATCATAATAAAATAATTTAGTAAAAATGAGAGCTAAGAGCATGCTTAATGGAACATGATTAGATTTAATTTCCTTACTATTTCCATCATTAAAGCTCCATTATCTTTTCTGAGACCTCATTTAGGCCTCCTGCCACACTGCTTCTCTGAGGCACTTTGGGGGAGACTGTGAGTTCCATAAAAAAACAAAAATAGCTAATAATATTCTCTTGTTTCATTTTTCTTTTTGATATCAGTGTCTCACATCGAGAATTTCATATATTCTCTTCATCACCCCATCTCTTGAAAGCCAGAAATATCATTATATGTGAGGTTTCACATACAGAAAAAATTCTAGAGTTGAAAACAAAACTAAGACTGAGTCAACATCCCTAAAGTGTGGAGGCTGAGGGTCCTTAAGAGTTCATCATCTTGTTTTCCCTTTGCATTCAAGCATATCCACAGCTAAATCATATAGTAGATAAACAGAATCAGTGATTTGTAATTGTACTAGACTTTTACATTGTGTAGAACTTTATAGACAGGGATGGTTAAGAATTTATCTACCTTCTAAACCTGAAGAAAATTTTGTCCCCTCTGTTTGCTGTAACCAGGGAGGGCGCTAGCTTTTCTAACCAAGGAGATAGAGCCTAGTTAATTTAGGTTCAGGCTGAAGACAGTGCCCAGAGACTCAGAACCACAGGACTAGTGAAAGCAGAGAGTGGACTCGAGGTCAAGTCATGAAGGCTCCCGCAGAGGTGAGTCAGGGAGCCCAGAGAGGCTGGTCGAGCGCAAGGCCCTGTGGAGATGGCCCCACTCCTGCCCGCTACACGCCAAAGTGACATAACTGATCTCCATGATTTACAGTAACAGCATATGGCTACTTTGTTTTTATGCTACTGAATCCAAAAGACATTAATATCCTAGGCCCTTATTATTATCCAGCATTTAGTGTGTGTTCCCAAAGTCTCAACCAGGCGTTAGGAGTAGTCACCCTCAGTGTGTAATTTGTCAGTTCTCTCAACTGCAAGCTCCTATGTCTCATCTTGTCTGTGGAAGCAGCAGTCAGTGCTCTTTCTCAAGTTCTCCACCTCTCAGTCTGCTGGTTCTTCCATGTCCAGCTCCAGTCCCATCTCCTTCTTAAAATCTTTCCTGATCTTCCCAGCTCACCAGGTTCTCAGCTCCTGGTGTGCTAAGAGTACTACCTGCCTAGGTCAGGACATCACACTTCACCTTAACTTGTTCTCTTTATATGACCTGCCCACTGTCTGGATGGGAAGCTCCCCAAGGGCAGGTGCCTTGGTGCATGTTTTGGGCACTTCATTCACAGGGATCTAGGGCAGGCCTGGAATATGCTGCTTTTCAATCCATACGTTGCAGGAATGACATTCAATTGTGTACAAGGAATATTTATTCATTTTTTACTTTCTTCAAAATGGTCTACTCTGTTTTATGTAATACAAAAAAAATCAACAACAGACTACTCAAAATAATCATCAACAAATTGTTCATGTTTGACTTTATAAAGGTTAGCTGGTGTTTGCTTTAAAATTTACATAATTTTGCAAAAAAATCTGTTATTTTTATGTGGGCGTTTAGCTACAATCCATCCATTTTGTCCGAGTGGATTCTTTGTTTTCTTTGTTGTAATGTGCTGTGAATGAGGGGACAGTAATTCATAAATGTGCTCCTTATTTTCTTTGCTCCACCAAAACAAAAATTTGTCTCTGTGATGAAGTTTGACTTTGTGGCAGTTCTGCTGATTTCCTGGTGTGTAGGATTCTTTGGGGAGGCTGAAGAATGGCAGGATTTTGAAGACTTTTTCTCTTATGATGTATCACAACTCCATATTCTTCTAGGTTGTCTCGTGTATATTCTTTGAAAAGGAGAATGGGGGATACCAGTACTGTGCTAAAGCTTACAGGTGAATGAACCTTACCACAATCTTCAGATAAACAGTTGGGACTGTTCTGTTTGAATATAGTCACAAAGCTTCGAAGTTTTTATAGTTGACATTGTTTAACCCTCATTTGAATATTCTCCCTGTAAATTCTTTCCTGGGGTAATTTGGAAAGACATAACATTGGGTTTAGCATCAAAGGATGTTAGAACAGAAAAGGGCCTTGGAGGTTAGCTTGAGTCCCCAGGCACATCACTTTGCTGCGGGCAGCCATGTCTGCCTCTGTAAACTGTGGTGCGTTCACCCCTCTGCTTGTTTCCGGGCCCAGCTCTGGGCCAAGCACCTGTCAGAGGCAGTCGATGCAGAAAGAAGCATCTGGGTACGCAGCCTCTCTTGGTTATTACAGGGGAGAGACTCCCTGTCATCTGTAAGGATTTAAAGAACGTGCTTTCAGCTACCTTAGGTTTTACATCTTTCCCTACCCTTGATGGATCCAGGGAAGATGAGCTGGTCCCTGGGGCTCAGAGTCTGTGCTGCCCCCAATCTTTCTCTCTTATGAAGTCCTCAGCTTAGACTGAGCCTACATTGTATGGAACTTCAGAGCAAGGTGGAATGTAATGTTTCAGAATTGACACTATACTAATTTTGATACATGGGTTATTTCTTCCAAAAATTTTTTTTTTTTTAACTTATTACTTGTACCATAAGAGATGAGATTCTAAGATTGGCCAATAATAAAACCCAGCCTTCTGTGAATGGTAAATTTATGTTCCTGAAGTTCAGGGATGTCTCTTATGGATCAACACCCTTTCTCTGCTCACCCCATGCAAGCACAAGTTCATGACAGCTCTCAATGGGGCCTCTCCATTGTCATGCTCTCATTCTGTGCCAGCCAGTCAGCCTGAAGGGACCGCCTAGTCCCATCTAGTCACCAGTGGCTCATCAAAATTCACATGCAGAAGGGTATGTGACACCACTGCTCTGTGGACTCATAGGTGGTGGCCATGTGTGCAGTATGGCAGCAAGAAAGCAATCCTGACGTTTGCTCTGTGAATCAAGAAGCAGCTTGAAGTGCATGTAGTTTAAGAGCATCTGAGCAGTTACTTTCCTGCTCCCTGTGTATTGAGACTGGCATGGGTCACTTCTGGGAAAACACTGGGCAGTGCTGAAGTATAGCAACAAGAGCTGCTGTCTCTTGAGTTCATTTCTGAAATGCTGGTGAGCACTTGGAGGCGTCCAGTGGCTGGGCATGCACTAGGTCTGTGCTGACTCACTTTTGAGCAAAAACTCCAGTTCCAGATTGAGGTGAACTGCTAACTTGTGGTTGAGAGACCTGAGGGCTTGGTCTGTTCCCTGAGCTCCATCTCACTGGGCCCAGTTTTCCTTCCTGAGAAAATTGATTTGCCCCTTCATTCTTTCCTCCCATCCGCCCTCTCTCCCCCCTCCTTACTCTCTCTCCGTCCCATCTCTCCTTCCTCTCTACATTCTTAGCACTGGTTCTGATGATTTTCTCTTTGACATGCATGAGGAAAATTTTATGAAGCCATCTTGACTTCTGAGCTCTTAAAGCTGAAGCTCATTTATTGGGGTACAGAAGTTAAACATATGAAAACTCCATAGCCTTCCCTTTCATCTCTTCCCCATTCCTGCCATCCTAAGTTCAAAGGACAGCTCAAGGACAGGCTGGTGGGACTGTTGCTCTGTTGCAGAAACAGTGGAAATAATCAAACGGTCACTCCTCAGATGAATCTTGAATGCCTGGCTTGTAGCCAGGACCCCCAAGTGTATTGGTCCCAGATAGGCATTGGCGAAGAGGGTCAGGTTTCAGCTGTGTGTGAAGACCTTAGGAGACCCACAGCCTGGTGTGGCTTAGCAAATTAATTTCAGCTCTCCATAGTTCCCTCAGAAATGGGGACTGGACCTCAGAAATGGGGACTGGCCAGTAGATGGTCACTTTCTCACTTGTTCAAGTCAGTCTATCTCTTAAGTCTGTATCTATAACCTCCTTATTATTCTTGTGTGCCTAGCACATATCCTGTTTATGCATAGTCTGTGGGTTTATCCCTTTCCCAAACTTCTCCAACACAAATGCCCTTGATTCTCTCTGTAGTTGTCCAGCATGAGATTTAGGACATATTTATTGACCCATATCAAAGCTGCCCATTTTATACATATATACCATATATCTTCTAATTCTAGTTAATCACAAAATGCCAGCAATGACACAAAATAATATCTTGGAGGTGAAAAAGTCCTGGGATCATTTTATCCCATAATAACCAATTTATTCTCCAAGATGGTGTAGTTTCTGTCATTGTGTGGCCAAAAAGTGAGCTTATTGAATGTTCCAAAGTGATTATTCAAATACAGATATAACCACTATTATCTAAATAGAGTCTAAGAAAAGAAAAGCTGATTGCCTTCAGTTTAGAGATTGAGAACAGAAGTGTGATCATGCATAAAATACCAAGTGCAGCAAATTCCAGAGTGAGCGACACAGATCCAGGCTGCCTTGTGCCACTGCTTTTTAAATACAGCTATATACTTGCTTGCAGTTCCATTGAGGTCTGACTTGTTACCTGCTCAGAATAATTTGTTGGAAAAAGTGAATAAAAATAAGTTCCTTATTTAAAATTTCAGTGTTGCTGTGAGATGCCAAGCATTCCTATTGCCTCTGTAGAGATAACCCTCTGCTATAAAACTGATTGAGAAGTTCTTATCAGTTCCATAAAGTATTTGCTTTTGGGGTGTGGGGGTCAGCAGGTATTATATTGTGGTATTCTCATTTCCTCAAAAATAGCCTGCTTACCACTTGCTGTTCGGAAATAACAGCTGACCGATCAAAGAAGATGTTAAAGACAATCAAATCTGCAGCTCTGGAGAGCAATGTTTACAGCTTTTCTCCAGTGTGTGCAAATATGGAAGTTAACATTATGCTTTTGAAGTTGCATCCTTGACTTTACATACCCTGGTGTAGTATCAAGCTGATGAATTGTGAGGGGCAGAGTGAGGCAATGGGGAAGGAAGATGCACTTTTCGGTGCCGACCCGACCCGTATACTCCTTCCTTGGCCCAGGGCCTTAATTTCTTTATCTTTAAGATCAAATGATTGAACTGGAAAAGTCTCTAAGATTCTTTGAGTCCAGGGATTTATGATTCGAGTTCAGGTTTGTCAGCTGATTCATGGCAGGCCAAGGCTTGCAGCTCTCGTCTTTTCTCAATCCAGCTTTCTGCTCTACTGCACTGTTTTTTTTGGTCTTGGAAATCCTAGGTTTAAATTAACTTCTAGCCAATTCCTACTAAAATCTTTTTACTGCATAATGTACTAGAACCTCTTTGAGACAGTGACTTTGAGTTCCAATACTTCGTAAACCTCCATTACAAAAACCTTGAAAGTTCCCACAGTAAAAGACAGCTGTAATTGAAAACCGATTCATGGTAATTGTATACGTTGATTTTTCCATTTATTTATGACATATAGTTTCTTTTCTTAGGGATGAGACACTCCTTAATGTTGGTGACTAGTAGTCCTTTATGAAAAGTTCCATAGAAGTTTGTCAAAGTGCTTCAGACTTAGGAGTGTAGATTTTCCATGCTGCTGCAAGTGCTTTATGAATATTTGACAAGTATTCAACATGTGAGAGTTTTTTTTTAATTAGAGAAGTTGTAGATTTACAGAAAAATCTTGCACAATATACAGAGTTTCCATATACCATCCCCTCACCCAAGCAATTATTCCTCTTTTGCATTGGTGTGGTAACTTTCTTACAATAGATAAAACAGTATATAGTAAAATTATACTAGTAACTATAGTGCATAGTTTACATTAGGGTTTACTGTTTGTGTGGTACATTGCTTTGGTTTTTATTTTGTAATTTTTATTATAGTAACATATATATAACCTAAAACTTCCATTTAACCACATTCAAATATATAATTCACTAGTGTTAATTATATTCACATTGTGCTACCATCATCACCCTCATTACCACAATTTTTCCATCACCCCAAGCAAAAACACTCTACCAGTTAAGCATTAACTTCCCATTCCATACCCCCACCCCAGCCTCTGGTAACCTGTATTCTAGAGTCTGACTTTGTTCATTTGCTTATTCCAATATTTCATATCAGTGAGGTCATACAATATTTTACTTTTGTGTCTGGCTTATTTCACTCAATGTGATGTGTTCAGTGTTCATTCATGTTATCACATGGATCAGAACTTCATTCATTTTATGGCTAATTAATTACCATTGTATGCCTGTACTACATTTTGTTTATGCAGTTATTTCTTGATGGACACTTGGTTGCTTCCATCTTTTGGCAAGTGTGAATAATGCTGCTAGGAACATCAGTGTGCAGATATCTGTTTGGGTCCCTGCTTTCAAATCCTTTGGGTACATATATAACTCAATTCTATATTTCACTTTATAAGGAACCACTCAACTGTTTTCAACAGTGTCTGCACAATTTTTACATTTCCACCAACAATGAACAAGTGTTTGTATTTATCTACCTCCTCTCCAACACTTATTTTCCATTTATAATAGTAGACTTTTTAGTGGTTGTTCAATGATATCTCGTGGTTTTAAATTGTATTTCTATAATGGCTAATGCTGTTGAACATCTTGTGCTTATTGGCCATTTGTATATCTTCTTTGGAGAAATATCTATTCAAGTCTTTTGCCCATTTTAAAAATTGGGTTGTTTGCCTTTTTGTTGTTGAGTAATAGGATTTCTTTATATATTCTGGATATTAAATCTTTGTCTGATACATGATTTCCAAATATTTTCCCTCATTATGTAGGTGGTATTTTACGTTCTTGATTAAGTGCTTTGAAGCACAAAAGTTTTTAATTTTGATGAGGTCCCATTATCTATTTTTTCCTTTGTTGTTAATGCTTTTTGTGTAAAGTTAAGAAACTGTTGCCTAATACAAGGTCCTGAAGATGCTGTTTTATATTTTCTTCTAGGAGTTTTATAGTTTTGGTTCTTACATATTTTTTTTTAATTTTTATTTTGAAATAAATTCAAACATGTAGGACAGTTGCAAATATAATACAAACCCCATACAGAGAACTCCAACACCCCCCCCACCCCCAGATATCCGTATCTACCAATTTTACTTTTGCTACCTTTGCAGTACCTTCCTTCCTCCTTCCTTCCTTCCTTCCTCCCTCCCTTCCTTTCTCCCTTCCTTCCTCTCTCCCTCCCTCCCCTCCCTCTTTCTTTCAACTATGTCTGTTATCTTTCTATCAATTATCTATCTACGCATTTATTGTCTTCTGAACATTTGAGAGCAGGTTGTGTATATCATACTCCTTGAACTCATAACACTTCATGTACATGTCCTACAAACAAGGATATTCACTTATGTAATTAACTTAACTTCAGTTAATTCAAGAAAATTAATATGGATATAAACCTTAAATTCTATATTCCAACTTTTCCTTATGCCCCCTTTGAGCTTTTCTCCTCCTTTCTTAGATCCACTCCAGTATCATATATTGCATTGATTGTCATTAACTCTTAATTAACTCTTCTTTTTTAAATTAACTATGTCAAAAAAAATTTTTTTTAAAAAGTTATGCAATAAAAAAAATTTCAAACAAACCATAACAAGGGAGTAAGAAAAAGACAACTAACCTAAAATAACTACTTTACTTCCAACATGTTCCTACTCTACCCCAAGAAAATAACCTAATATAGCAACATTTCTGTGAACTTGTTCCTACCATACCTATCAGAAGTGAACAAACCATAGTCATTCCTGGGCATTCCCAGAACATTAAATTTACCCATGATAGCTTATCTGTTCTTATTGGGTTATCGTTCCCCTTTCATTAATTGCTCTCTATTGCTAATTCCCCTACATTCAACATTATAAACCATTTATTTTAGGAGTGTGTAGTTTAACCTCCAGGTGTTTGTGAATTTTCTAACTCTCTGATGGTTGTTGACTTGTAATTGTATTCCATTGTGGTCAGAGAATGTGCTTTGAATAATTTCAATTTTTTTAAATTTATTAAGGCTTGTTTTATATGCCAGCATATGGTCTATTCTGGAGAAAGTTCCATGATCACTGGAGAAGAATGTATATCCTGGTGATTTGGGATGTGATGTTCTATATATGTCTGTTAAATCCAATTCATTTATCAGATTGTTTAGGTTTTCAATTTCCTTATTGGTCTTCTGTCTGGTTGATCTATCTATAAGAGAGAGTGATGTGTTGAAGTCTCCCACAATTATTGTGGAAACATCCATTGCTTCCTTTAGTTTTGCCAGTGTTTGTCTCGTGTATTTTGTGGCACCGTGATTGGGTTCATAAACATTTATGATTGTTATTTCTTCTTGTTGAATTTCCCCTTTTATTAGTATGTAGTGGCCTTCTTGTCTCTCCTAACATACTTTCATTTGAAGTCTATTTTATCTGAGATTAATGTTGCTACTCCATATGCTTTCTTTTGGCTATAGCATCCATGAAATATTTTTTCCATCCTTTCACTTTCATTTTCTTTGTGTCCCTGTGTCTAAGATGAGTCTCTTGTATGCAACATATTGATGGTTCATATTTTTTGATCCATTCTGTGAATCTATATCTTTTAATTGGGGAGTTTAGTCCATTTGCATTCAATGTTATTAGTGTGAAGGTATTTCTTGAATCAGCCATCCTATCCTTTGGTTTATGTTTGTCAGATATATTTTTCCTCCCTCTCTCTTAATGTCCTTTATTGAACCAATATTGAATCTCTTTGGTACTGAACCTTTCTCCATCTCTCTCTCTCTCCTTTCTTTGTTTCTCTGTTGGCAGGGCTCCCTTTAGTATCTGAAGTAGGGCAGGACTTTTATTAGCAAAATCTCTTAGCATTTGTCTGTGAAAAATTTAAGCTCTCCCTCAAATTTGAAGGAGAGCTTTGCTGGATAAAGTATTCTTGGTTGGAAATTTTTCTCTCTCAGAATTTTAAATATGTCATGCCACTGCCTTATCGCTCCATGGTGGCCGCTGAGTAGTCACTACTTAGTCTTATGTTGTTTCCTTTGTATGTGGTGAATTGCTTTTCTCTTTCTGCTTTCAGAGCTTGTTCCTTCTCTTCAGTATTTGAGAGTCTGATCAGAATATGTCTTGGAGTGGGTTTATTTGGATTTATTCTATTTGGAGTTCGCTGGGCATTTATGCTTTGTGTATTTATATTGTGTAGAAAGTTTAGGAAGTTTTCCCCAACAATTTCTTTGAATACTCTTTCTAGACCTTTACCCTTCTCTTCCCCCTCTGGGACACCAATGAGTCTTAAGTTTGGAGATTTTATTTTATCTGTCTTATGCCTGAGATCCATTTCAATTTTTTCAATTTTTTTCCCCATTCTTTCTTTTGTTCTTTCATTTTCCATTCTGTGGTTGTCAAGGATGCTGAGTCATTGTTCAGCTTCCTCTAATCTTGTATTATGAGTGTCCAGAATCTTTTTAATTTGGCCAGCGGTTTCTTTTATTTCCACAAGATCATCTATTTTTTTATTTACTCTTGCAGTTTCTTCTTTATGCTCTTCTAGGGTCTTCTTTATGTCTTTTATATCCTGTGCCATGCTCTTCTTCATGTCCTTTATATCCTGTGCCATGGTCTCATTGTTTGTCTTTAGTTCTTTGATTAATTGCTCCAAGTACTGTGTCTCTTCTCATCTTTTCATTTGGGTGTTTGGGATTGGGTTCTCCATATCGTCTGGTTTTACATATGCTTTAAAATTTTCTGTTGTTTTTGGCCTCTTGGCATATGCTTTACTTGATAGGGTTCTTTTAGGATATGTAGGATTAGTCAAAGGTGAATCTCTAATTTGTCAGATCTACAGCTTGGTGGCGTACACTTTAAGTAGCCAGCAGATGGCATTCGTGAGCCACCTATTCCCCTCAAGTCAGTTCTCCCCAACTTTGTCTTTGTGGTGTGTGTGGATCTGGCTCTTGTGGGGTCCAGTTGGTGCACCAAGTTTGGGTGTGTTGTTGGTGTTGTCCTCCCTGAATGTGGGGCATGTGTCTGAGTGGTTAGGGAGGGACGGTGGCTTTAATAATCAAACCTCCCAGGTGTTCCTGGAAATTTAAGGCTGTTGCAAGAGTCTAAACCTTCATTTCAGTCTCGCCACAAATTGTTTCTGCTGCTGACCCACAAGTCCTTGGTATTGGCTTATGGTCCCTGGGATTTTCTGTGTGGGTCCCTCTTCCAAGCTGTGCCCTTCTAGGGCCTCTGCTCAGGGAAGGTTGTGCAGAAGGTAAAGTCACAAGTGCACGCCATCCCTCCAGGGGAGTTCTGGGCCGCTGGGCCATGTAGGTGCGTTCCCAATCTGCTGTAAGGATGACTGTATGGAGCATGTTAATTTCCCCCTTTTCGCACAGCTCCATCTTCCCAGCTCTGGGACAGTTAGCTGTGGGCATGTGAAAGGCTGTTGTCCACGCCTGATATTGTGGCATGTGTGCGTGTTGCTGGAAACACTTCCTGTCACACTGGGTTTTTTGATGCAGCTCTGGGCTGTGGCTCTGCTGCCAGGCAGGGGCATTCCCAGCCCACCGGGAAGATGACTGCAAAGGGGTATGTTTTTTTTCCCCTTTTGGCTAACCTCTGCCTTCCTTACTCTGAGACTATTAGCAGTGGGTGCGCAAAAAGCTATCTTCCACACCAGATGTTGAGGCATTCGCACAGCCTGTTCCTGCCGCTCTTCACTGTGCAGTTCTCGCTGCTGCACCTGCAGCCGCTTTTGGGTTGTTTTAAAAAAGAACTAATCCACCTCCAAACACCAACCCTCGGTTTCCCCACACTGCAGCGTGGCTGCCGGATATTCAGCGGCTTACTTACTCATTTCAAAACACAGACTCCCGGTTTCACCAAGTTCACAGTCTCTGTGGATTTAGCAGACTTTGTCCAGCTGGTGCATCGCTGGAACTGGTGTTGTGGGTCACTTTCTGGCTTTTATCTAGTCTTTTTCACGGAGATGTTTTTTTGCTCTGTCTCTCCTAGCTGCCATCTTAGGTCTATATTTAGGTTTGATTCATTTTAAGTTAATTTTTGGATATGGTGTTAGGTAGGTGTCCACCCTTATTCTTTTGCATATGGATATCCAGTTTTCCCAGCACTGTTTGTTGAATTTACTTGGCTCCTGTGTCAAAAGTCAATTGGTTATAGATGTAAGGCTTTATTTCTAAACTTGTAACTCGATTCATTTTCTCTATATGCCTTTTCTTTGCCAGTACTGTGAATGTTTTGCTTACCATAGGTTTGTAATAAGTTATAAATTTGGGAAGCGAGGGTTCTGCAACTTCATTCTTGGGTTTCAAGATGGTTTTTGCTATTTGGGACCTTTCACCATTCCGTATAAATTCGATGATTGGCTTTTCCACTTCTGTAGAGAAAGCTGATGGAATTTTGACTGATATTGCATTAAATTGTAAGTTGCTTCAGGTAGAATTGACATCATACAGATATTTAGTCCTCTAGTCCATGAACATGGAATGTCCTTCCACTTACTGAGTAATCTTCTTTGATTCCTATTAGCAATGTTTTGTGGTTTCCCTGTAGAAGGCCTTTGCATCCTTGGTTAAGTTTCTTCCTAGATAGTTGATTCTTTCAGGTACTATTATAAATGGAATTTTTTCTTGATTTCCTCTTCAGATTATTAATTGCTAAAATACAGACACACTGCTGATTTTTGCATGTTGATTTTGTACCTTACCACTTTGCTGAATTTCTTTATTAAATCTAGTAGCATTTTTTTGTAGATTTTTAAGAATTTTCTCTATATAGCATCATTTCATTTGTAAATAGAGGAAATTTTACTTCTTTCCCAATTTGATGACTTTTATTGCTTTTTCATGCCTTATTCCTCTTCTAGAAATCTGTCGAAGAACAGTGGTGATGGTGGGCATCTTATTTTATTCCTTATCTTAGAAGGAAATATGAGCTATGGGTTTTTCATAGATGCCCTTTATCATGTTGAGGAAGTTTCCTTCTATTCCTGTTTTTCTTAGTGTTAATATGAAGAAGGGGTGCTGGATTTTGTCAAATGCCTTTTCTGTGTCAATTGAGATGAACATGTATTTTTTCCCTTTGTTCTGTTAATTTAGTGTATTACATTCATTGATATTCTTACATTGAACCACTCTTAAATTCCTGGAATAATTCCACTTGACTTTGATGTATAATTTTTTTAATGTGCTGTCATTTTCGGCTTGCTAGTATTTTGTTGAGGATTTTTACACCTATATTCATAAGGGATATTGGTCTGTAATTTTCTTTTCTTGTATCTTTCTCTGGCTTTGGCATGAGGGTGATGTTGACCTCATAGAATGGGTTAGGAAGTGTTCCCTCTTCTCTCTTTTTTTTTGGAAGAATTAGGATTTTCATTATTGATTCAATCCCTTTACTTGCGGTCTGTTGAGCTCTTCTATTTCTTCTTGAGTCATTGTAAGTAGTTTGTTGTTTCATGGAGTTTGCCCATTTCATCTAGGTTATTTCATTTGTTGGCAGATAATTGTTCTTAGTATCATCTTTTAATCTTTTTTATTTTTGTGGAGTAAGTAGTAATGTCCCTTCTTTCATTTCTGATTTTTGTTTTTTGCATCCTCTCTTTTTCTGTGTCATTCTAGCTAAATGTTTGTTGATTTTACTGACTTTTTCCAAGGAACCAACTTTTGACTTCCTTGATTTTCTCCATTTTTTTAATTCTCTATTTTGTTTTTCACCACTCTAATCTTTACTCTTTTCTTCCTTCTGCTTGTTTGGGTTTAGTTTGTTCCTCTTTGTCTTTCTTCCAGTTCTTGATTAGGTCTCTGATTTGAGAACTTTTTTCTTTTTTTAATGTAAGCATTCAGAGCTATTGATTTCCCTTTGAACACTGCTGTTGCTGCCTCCCAGAAGTTTTGGTGTGTTGTGTTTTTATTTTCATTCATCTCAAAGTATTGCCTAATATCCCTTAAGAGTGTGTTGCTTAATTTTCACATTTTTGAGACTTTTCTATTCTTCTGTTATTAATTTCCAGCTTTTTTCCATTGTGATCAGGGAAGATACATTAAATGTTTTCAGTATTTTTAAATTTATTGACTCTTGTATTGTCAACTAACAAATGATGTATACTGGGGCATGAACCATGTGCACTTGAGAAGAATGTATTCTGCTGCTTGTTGGATGAAGTGTTCTATATATGTCTGTTAGGTAGAGTTGGTTTACACTATTATTCAAGTATTCTACTTCCTTATTGATCTTCTGTCTAAATGTTTTATCCATTATTAAAAGTGGTATATTGAAGTCTCCTACTATTACTTTAGAACCATGTGTTTTTTTTCCTTTAAATCTGTCAATATTTGCTTCATATATTTTGGGGCTCTGTCATTAGTGCATATACATTTATAATTGTTACATCTTGTCAAATTGACCCTTTTATCAGTATATTGCATCCTCGTTTGCCCCTTCTAACAGTTTTTGACATAAAGTTTATTTTATCTGATACTAGTATAGTTACCCCAGTTCTCTTGGTTACTATTTGCATGGAACATTTTTTTTTCCATCCCTTCACTTTCATGCTACTTGTGCCTTTGAATTTAAGGTGAGTCTCTTGTAAACAGAATATAGTTGGATCATGCTCTTTTATCCATTCTGCTATTATCAGCCATTTGTCGGTAAAGTTTAATCCATTTATATTTAAAGAAAGTACTGAAAATGGAGTGTTTTCTTCTGCAATTTTGCTAGTTGATCTTTTAAATTTTTATACCTTTTTTATCCCTCAATTCTTTCATTAATGCCTACTTTCATATTTATTTGATTTTTTTTTTGTATCTTACCATTATGAGTCCCTTCTCATTTCTTTCTGTAGATATTTTTCTCCATATATTTTCTTTGTGTTTACCATGGGTCTTAAGTTAACATTTGATTTGATACCAACTTAACTCCTATAGCATACACATACGCTGCTCCTTTGCCCTTATGTATTCCTACCTTTTTGTTTTCTTGTTACAAATTATATTTTTATACATTGTATGTCCAAAACTATAGATTTATCATTAGTTTTTGAGTATTTCCATTTCAGAATGTTTAAGAAGTAAAATATGGAGTTACGTACAAAAAGTATGCCACATTAGAACTTTCATTTATAATTCCCCATATGGTTACCTTACTGGAGATGGTTACTTCTTTATATTGCTTTGATCCACTGTCTGGTGTCCTTTCCTTTCAATCTGAAGAGCTCCCTTTAGCATAGCTTGTGAGACATGTCTAGTGCTGACGAGCTCCCTCTCCTTTAGTATTCTTTAAGTATTTCATCCTCCTGCCTTCTTGCATCCGTGGTTTCTGATGAGAAATTGGCACTTATGTTATTGAAATCTGTTCCAGTTTGCTGAAATTGCCATCAGGCAAATTACCTTTTATAAAGGGGATTTATTAGGTTACAAATTTATACTCTAAGGCCATAAAATTGTCCAAACTAAGGCATCAACAAGAGGATACCTTCACTGCAGAAAGGCTGATGCCATCTGGAAAACCTTTGTTAGCTGGGAAGGCACATGGCTGGTGTCTGGTGTCTGCTGGTCCTTTGCTCCTGGGTTGCATTTCAAAATGGCTATCTCCAAAATGTCTCTGGGCTCCTGACTTTCTTAGCTTCTCTCAGCTGTCCGCTTGGTTCTCCTGGGACATTTCTCTTTTAAGAATCTGGGGGTCCTCTCTTAGCTTCTCTGAGGTGGACTCCAGGCTTCATCTCTTAGCTTAACATCTCCAAACATCCTTCTGTCTGCATCCTCCAGCATCTCCAAGCATCTGTGTCTTAGTCAACTCGAGCTCTCTTAAGTACTCCGGTGAGCTAATCCAGACCCACCCTGAATGGGGTGGGGTGGGGTCCATACCTCCAAGGAAATAATTTAATCAAAGGCCTCACCCACAGTTGGGTGAGTCAGTCTCCATGGAAACAATCAAAAGCTTCCAACCTAATCAAAAGTCTGCTCCCACAAGATTGCATCAAAGAATGTGGCTTTTCCAGAGGATATATCCAAACTGGCACAGACTCCCTTGTACATAACAGGTTGCTTTTCTCTTGCAGCTTTCAGAACTCTCTGCTTGTCCATGCCATTTGATAGTTTGACTGCTATGTGTGTGGTCACAGTTCTCTTTGAGTTTATTGTGTTTCGGGTTCATCGGGCTTTTTGAATATGCGTCTTTATGTCTCTTATTAAATTTGGGACAATTTGCCATTATTTCTTTGAATATTTCTTCTGCCCCTTTCTCTTTTCCTTCTTCTTTTGGGAGTGCAATAGTGTATATTTTGGTATGCTTGATGCTGTCTCATGGGTCTCAGGCTCTGTTTACATTCTTCATTCCTTTTTCCCTCTGCTTCTTAGCCTGAATTATTTCGATTGTCTTGTGTTCGAATTCCATGTTTCTTTCTTCTGCCTGCTTCAATCTGCTATATAAACCCTTTTTATTTCAGTTATTGTGGCCTTCAAGTACAGTATTTCTTTTGTTTTCTTTTTAAAATTTCTAACTCCATTGAGAGTCTCATATTGTTCATTCATAATCTTTCTGATATCCCTTAGTGTTTCCTCTTTGTTTTCCTTTATCTCTTTGAGTATATTGAGTATCACATTTTTAAAGTCATTGTTTATTATGACCAAAGGCTAGTACTTTCCATTGAAGATTTCTGCATTTTTATCTTGTTCCTTTAGATGGTCTGCCATTTCCTATTTCTTTTTCTTGTACTCTTTTGTTGTACTCTGTATTTTTAATATTTTTAAATGTTCCCTCTGGGATTAGGTCCCTGAGCTGTCTTTTGCTTACGTTTGTTTTCAGATGGTGATATGACATAGATTTCCTTTACTGCCAGGAGCTCACAAAAACTAACTGACTAATGCATCAAGCACTTTTCATAGTCTGCAGATTTGGTTTGCATTGGTTTGTGCTCTCCTTCACAGTTTAGCACTCTTATCAGGAAGGATCAGCCTGAGGTAAATGTGAAGATCAGGGTTGTCTCCTGTTTTTTTGAGACTGTGTCTTATCCTGGGCTTGTTCTTGCTTGTGGCCTTAGCAGTTCCCTTGTTTAGAGGAATTTGAATGCCACCTCTATGCCCTATGAGATATAGATTTTCTCCTCCTCCAAGGTGCTCTGTTTTATGACTCAAAGCTGGTAATCCTTGCCCCAGGACACTTTAACTTAATTGTTTCCTACTGTGCTTTAGCTGTTTGCAAGCTGCTTCTGCTTTTAAAGCAATGTTAAGAGTGTGAGCCAGAGAGGAATTTTCAAGTTCAGTCTTTCAGGATGCCACCCTATAGTTTGCAGTTAAATACAGGCACCCTGCTTTGCACATAGGGGTTACTTTGCTCCCCCTGTAATAAGGCCATGGGGGAGTACAGGCTGGCTCCACACTATGCTGGGGATGGATTGGGGCAGAGGGCATTATGCGTGCCATGATTTCCTACTGTTTTTGAAGCTCCTGTTCTTATTTCAGCATTCACTGAGTTACTAAAACCATGTAACTGTTTTCTGGAAATCTGAGGAAGATAGATCTGTCATTTTTTTGCTTGTTATTCATAGTTTTTGTGGGAAACAGCACAGTGGAGCATATCATGCCTCCATCTTGATCTGTTGGAAGCCAGGTTCCAGCATGTGAGGGATGATATATATTGTAGTTTAATTTAAAAAAATCTGAATTCGTTATTTATGGCAGACATTATTCAAAAGTATAGATCGATAGATAGATAGGTAGATATAGATAGATTGAAAAATCTTTGAGGAAGAAGATGTTTATCCTTTTGTAGCTCAATTTCACATCATTATGTCACACATTCTAGGTGCTCAGTAAATATTTATTGCTAATTAAAAACAATTTTTAGTTGCTGGGCATGTTCATTTCTTGAAGGAGAATCCAGGAAGCTGAACCATTCCCCAGCAATATTCAGCCAAACAACTTTGAGCAAACAACTTTAATTTTTCTGGAGGCCACTGTGTACCTGGCACTGAACTGGACATGGGGGACACAGTTAAAAGTCCCTTTCCTGCCCTCAGGAACTTCATGTCCAGTGAAGAGTGTGGTGAACCAAGTTTCGGTGCCCGTGGTAGGTGCTGTGATGGAGGCAGCCAAAGGAAAGGGTGAAAACCTTGCCAAATACAAAAAAAAGGCATCATACCCATTGGTGTAGCTTCAGGAAGCCTCATGAGAGGAAGTGACATATGGACTGAAATTTTAAGAGTGAATCTTAATTTGCTAAGAGTTTGTTTCTTTTAATTTTTGACAGGGGTGGGATGGCAGGGACACAAGGAATAGGCGGAAGGAGTTGTTTGTCAGGATGTGCACTTGCATTTTCTCATTTGCCCTCCCTACTTTGGGCTGGTTTTTACTCAGATGGTGCATTGTGGGGCAGATTGACCTGTCTTTCCATGCTCTAGGCAGACCTATGAAAGGGGCCCAATCCGTCTCCAGGGACACTGGTCCTGGTGGCTTTCCTTCAGGTCTGCTGCCAGGTTCTTCTGCCTGAGCGGTGTTGGCTCTGGTCCACTGTGCCTGCCTTGAGGAAGAGAGCCCTTTCAGGAACCAAGTGGACTGAAGTTTCCTGCTAGAAGCTGAAAATAATGCACATGGGCAGAGCTGCAAAAGCCAAGTGATACAGTTAACCTGCTGAAGGGCATCCATAGCACAGTGCCACTGGTGTTGAAAAAGGATTGGAATCTGTCACTGGGCTCAGCATAGTGACTGGCACATGGTACCAGCTGATGCAAACCTGCTCTACTATAGAATGTATTGCTATTAATATCTTGTATTTGTTGTTGCTAGAAGAGTTCTACAATATCTGTCCATTTAAAAAATAATTTCAAATTCCATTCTATCATGTCTTTAATGAAAAAAAGTAGATGAAAGACCCTCAAATGATAATGGCCCAAATGAAAGAAGCCGCTTAATCTGACACTTCCAGCCTTTTATGGTGAGAGAGGCATACATTTAGGCTACAGCAGGGAGAAAGCCCTCCTTCAAGGTTCTCTCTTAGCCTCCTCAGCCCCTCAGAGTCTGTTCAGACCTCAGAAGCCCATGCCATGCAGGTAGAAAAGTTTTTCTAACTGCTTCACAGTTGACTGAGCAAGTGCTCAACGGCAATTACCCAATCTCTAACTTCAGCGTACCCCAGGCATTCCCACTTTGGACCCTCACGTCCTGGGCTTGCTTCCCACGGTATCCCATGTATATATTTATGAGAGAAATGAGTAAATTAATTTTGCCTGTACCCTTACAGTTTAATTTAGTTTGTTCCCTTCCCTGCTTCTCACCCCCAGCAGTCAGAATTTGGCTTTGAGACTGTTTTCAAATGTAATGGATACTTATCTTAGGTTGAAAGCAATGGAGTTGACAGTATCCTTGCCTCTGCTATCTCTTGGCCCTTGTGGCCTCCTCTCCTCTCAGTCCTTGAACTCCACTGGTGCTCTGGACACAGATTGCACTGTGGGAAGCAACAGCCCCATCTTGGTCCTTGCATTGGATTGAACGGTGTACCCCAGTTTGGACACGTTCTTAGTCTTGGTCTGGATTCTGCTGGGTGTGGACTCAGTGTAAATAAGATTTCTTCAAGATGTTACTTCAGTTAAGGTGTGACCCAGCTGAATCAGGTTGAGCTTTAATCCAGATCACTGGAGTCCTTTGTAAGCAGAGTGAACCTCAAATGGAGAGAAGCCACGGGGAGCAGCCAGAAGCTGGAAGTGAACAAACTCAGAAGAGAAAGGACACTGCCATGTGCATTGCCATGATGGAAAAGCCGAGGAACCCCTGAGATTACAGGCCAGCAAGAAGACCCCAATCCTGGAGAAAGCAGGCCTTCCAGCCTCTGAAACCATGAGCTGATAAATTCCAGTTGTTAAGCCAATCCATTGTACGGTATTCGTTTTAGCAGCAGGGAAACTAAAACAGGCTGTCTACTGTTGCCTTCTAATGCATTCCTCAAGCCTATAGCCCCCAGATTTAAGTCACAGGAGTGAGATAGAGAGTCTATGCTACTTTAGAAAAAGGAGGCAGGTAGCAGTAGAAGAGGTGAGGTTGGAAGTAGAGACACCCATTAAGAGGTTGTGGCAGTCCATCTAAAGACGACAACTGTCTCATCTTAGGCAGTGGCAGTGGGGTGGAGAGCAGAGGATGGATTCAGGAATGGTTCAGGGGCGAACCAAGGGGGCTTGGTGATTAATTGGATGTGGGGGACAAGAGAGAGAGGCAATAGTCTCAAGTGATTCCAAGATTTTTGGCTGGGTAACTGGGAAGATTGTAGGGCTATTCATTGAAATGGGAAATGGAAAAGGGGAAGGGAGATGATGAGTTCAGTTTAGATTAGAGTTGCCTGTGAAGCAGCCTTGTGAAAAACCATCCCCTGAAATATATTTATTTCACATGAATGCTCTGAAGACTCTTTTCTGTGCTTGGGGCCATACAGAAGAATGTTTGAAAAGGAAATTGAGTGGGACACCACTAAGTCTTGGAGCACCCGTTTTTACCACTGTATAAGCGTGAGCATAACAGACTACTATTCTTTAGAGCAAACATTAATTTTTTTTGACATGTAATCTAACTGAATGTTGACTAGGATGTGCTAGACATTTGTGTCTTAGTGATTGTACATGTTTATGTGCCCAATGCTTGTGTGCATTTCTGCTCTACATTCTTGGTGGTTTCTAACTTCCCCAGGATGAATTGTTTTTCAATTAACTTACATTCTGACCCAAATCAATGGCAAAAGACAGTGACTGGTTCATTGTTACTTTCAGTTGTTAAAGGTATTTCCTACCTTGATTATTCAGCCTCCTACCTAACTTTTTAACCCAGCATCTGAAGTCTTTTAGTGGCAATCACCTTTTCATTAGAATAAAGTATTATGCTTTGTATACGGTGAAACCACTTTGGAAAGGCGGTTCTTTTTTTTTTTTTTTTTTGCTGGTGTTTCCTTGATGTGCCCTTGTTATTTTAGAGCTGTCCTCTTTAAACACTGAAGCAATTAGTTTTGAGAAGGCTGATTCTTCAGGGTCCAGTGCTCTCCTGCCTTTCATTTGCCCAAGCTGTACATTTTAATGAAGTTGTTTCATCTATGTTGCCAAACACCAGAATTTTGCTGCTTCAGTTCTAATTATTTCTGCTGGCAAATGTTATGTTTTATTAGACCCTTCAAGTGCTCTGTTTATTAAATGTCCATACATTATGGTGTTAAACACACAAATTAGGTCAGCTGAGCTTATTGATGGGTTATGGATGTAGGAGTTAAATATTTTCATCACCATCTTAAAGTGCAGTGGGATCACCTTCTGTGGCTTTGCTGATATCAGTGATACCTTCTTCCAGAGGTCAGCTTCCTGCCTCTCTCCTGTCAGCCAGTGCTGACACCAAATGTCTGCATAATGTAGCTATTAATAGTAGCTCTGGTTTGTATTTGTATTATTTTGGGTAATATGCTCATTCTTTCCTTACCCATTGTTGCCCGATACTTACACCTTGCTCCCTGGGTTGGACTCTTTACAGCATGGTGATATATATACATTTACAGCTCTGTAAAGCCAGAGATCCCGGTGGTGGGCGCAGGGAGCAGCAGAGATTGTGGCCTGAATGAAACGAGGACAGGCATCACAATGACAGTCATGAATCATTATTTCTGGTTCGTTCCACCCCCTTACTCTAGGTTCCTTTAAAAATTCCTCCCAAATAACCTTGTGGGTCCATAGGCAGTGTTAGTTAACCTGGAGTAGGCTGATTGGTACGGTGACCCTGGGACCCCAATCCCCCCAATAATTAGATGAAATTGGTGGCAGACCACCTGGCCGTGATGCTTCATGATTAGGGGCTTGGCTTCTGGAGTCTAATACGCAAAACCCCCACTCCACCCCTGAAGCGCTGGGTGACCTGGGGCAGTTACACTTCTCTTTGCTAACCTCAGTTTCTTTATCTGTTAAAAGGGAGAGTCCTTTTCATGCTTTTGTAAGGGCTAAAGGAGATAAGGTAGGTAAAGTACTTGGGGTACAGAGCATGGCAAATAGTAAAATCTAAATAAATTGTCAGTACTGCCTTTCTCAGCTTGGGCCATGGGGCTGCTGTGCTGCAGTCTCTACCTGCCAGAATGGACCTGATGCTGCCGGAGCCTGAGCCTGGACCCCGGTGTGTTCCAAGTGCCTGTTGCAAGGCTCTCCTCACTCTGCGCTGCTTGCATGCATCGGGGCACCAACATTGCGGACGCCTTACTTCCTTAATGAGCCGTGGGATTAAAACTTTAAAAAGATATCAGGATTTTACCCAGCCTTCTGCTATAGTCCTTTCACCCTGACACTCAGGCAAAGAAAATTTTTGGAGGGGCTGTCCCAGAGGAGTGCCTACTGATGATACTGATCTTTGATCTTTAACCAACTCCAGCCTGTATTCCTCTTTCTCTTTCATCCTCTTCCACTGGTGCCCAAGAAGGACCGCAAACTTGTATGTTTACCCTCCTATTTTGTTCCTTCTTGTATTCCTCTTCTCTGATTTTAAGAAGTAAATGGGAGAGGCGGGGCAAGATGGCAGACTGGTGAGCTGTATGTTTTAGTTACTCCTCCAGGAAAGTAGGTAGAAAGCCAGGAACTCCGTGGACTGGACACCACAGAGCAATCTGACTTTGGGCGTACTTCATACAACACTCATGAAAATGTGGAACTGCTGGGATCAGCGAAATCTGTAAGTTTTTGCGGCCAGGGGACCCGCGCCCCTCCCTGCCAGGCTCAGTCCCGTGGGAGGAGGGGCTGTCAGCTCCGGGAAGGAGAAGGGAGAACTGCAGTGGCAGCCCTTATCGGAAACTCATTCTGCTGATCCAAACTCCAACCATAGATAGACTGAGACCAGACACCAGAGAATCTGAGAGCAGCCAGCCCAGCAGAGAGGAGACAGGCATAGAAAAAAAACAACATGAAAAACTCCAAAATAAAAGCGGAGGATTTTTGGAGTTCTGGTGAACATAGAAAGGGGAAGGGCCCTGAGGCGCATATGCAAATCCCGAAGAAAAGCTGATCTCTCTGCCCTGTGGACCTTTCCTTAATGGCCCTGGTTGCTTTGTCTCTTAGCATTTCAATAACCCATTAGATCTCTGAGGAGGGCCCTTTTTTTTTTTTTTTTTTTTTTTAATCCTTTTTTCTTCTTCTAAAACAATTACTCTAAGAAGCCCAATACAGAAAACTTCAAAGACCTGCAATTTGGGCAGGTCAAGTCAAGAGCAGAACTAGGAGAGCTCTGAGACAAAACGCAATAATCCAGTGGCTGAGAAAATTCACTAAACACCACAACTTCCCAAGGAAAGGGGGGTGTCCGCTCACAGCCATCATCCTGGTGGACAGGAAACACTCCTGCCCATCGCCAGTCCCATAGCCCAGAACTGCCCCAGACAACCCAGTGTGACAGAAGTGCTTCAAATAACAGGCACACACCACAAAACTGGGCGTGGACATTAGCCTTCCCTGCAACCTCAGCTGATTGTCCCAGAGTTGGGAAGGTAGAGCAGTGTGAATTAACAAAGCCCCATTCAGCCATCATTTCAGCAGACTGGGAGCCTCCCTACACAGCCCAGCAGCCCAGAACTGCCCTGGGGGGACGGCACTCACCTGTGACATAGCACAGTCATCCCTCAACAGAGGACCCGGGGTGCACGGCCTGGAAGAGGGGCCTACTTGCAAGTCTCAGGAGCCATACGCCAATACCAAGGACTTGTGGGTCAGTGGCAGAGACAAACTGTGGCAGGACTGAACTGAAGGATTAGACTATTGCAGCAGCCTTAAAACTCTAGGATCACCAGGGAGATTTGATTGTTACAGCCACCCCCCCCTCCCTGACTGCCCAGAAACATGCCCCATATACAGGGCAGGCAACACCAACTACACACGCAAGCTTGGTACACCAACTGGACCCCACAAGACTCACTCCCCCACTCACCAAAAAGGCTAAGCAGGGGAGAACTGGCTTGTGGAGAACAGGTGGCTCGTGGACGCCACCTGCTGGTTAGTTAGAGAAAGTGTACTCCACGAAGCTGTAGATCTGATAAATTAGAGATAAGGACTTCAATTGGTCTACAAATCCTAAAAGAACCCTATCAAGTTCAGCAAATGCCACGAGGCCAAAAACAACAGAAAATTATAAAGCATATGAAAAAACCAGACGATATGGATAACCCAAGCCCAAACACCCAAATCAAAAGGTCAGAAGAGACACAGCACCTAGAGCAGCTACTCAAAGAACTAAAGATGAATAATGAGACCATAGTACGGGAGACAAAGGAAATCAAGAAGACCCTAGAAGAGCATAAAGAAGACATTGCAAGACTAAATAAAAAAATGGATGATCTTATGGAAATTAAAGAAACTGTTGACCAAATTAAAAAGATTCTGGACACTCATAGTACAAGACTAGAGGAAGTTGAACAACGAATCAGTGACCTGGAAGATGACAGAATGGAAAATGAAAGCATAAAAGAAAGAATGGGGAAAAAAATTGAAAAAATCGAAATGGACCTCAGGGATATGATAGATAATATGAAACGTCCAAATATAAGACTCATTGGTGTCCCAGGAGGGGAAGAAAAGGGTAAAGGTCTAGGAAGAGTATTCAAAGAAATTGTTGGGGAAAACTTCCCAAATCTTCTAAACAACATAAATACACAAATCATAAATGCTCAGCGAACCCCAAATAGAATAAATCCACATAAACCCACTCCGAGACATATACTGATCACACTGTCAAACACAGAAGAGAAGGAGCAAGTTCTGAAAGCAGCAAGAGAAAAGCAATTCACCACATACAAAGGAAACAGCATAAGACTAAGTAGTGACTACTCAGCAGCCACCATGGAGGCGAGAAGGCAGTGGCACGATATATTTAAAATTCTGAGTGAGAAAAATTTCCAGCCAAGAATACTTTATCCAGCAAAGCTCTCCTTCAAATTTGAGGGAGAGCTTAAATTTTTCACAGACAAACAAATGCTGAGAGAATTTGCTAACAAGAGACCTGCCCTACTGGAGATACTAAAGGGAGGCCTACAGATAGAGAAACAAAGAAAGGACAGAGAGACTTGGAGAAAGGTTCAGTACTAAAGAGATTCGGTATGGGTACAATAAAGGATATTAATAGACAGGGGAAAAATATGACAAACATAAACCAAAGGATAAGATGGCTGGTTCAAGAAATGCCTTCACGGTTATAACGTTGAATGTAAATGGATTAAACTCCCAAATTAAAAGATATAGATTCGCAGAATGGATCAAAAAAAATGAACCATCAATATGTTGCATACAAGAGACTCATCTTAGACACAGGGACACAAAGAAACTGAAAGTGAAAGGATGGAAAAAAATACTTCATGCAAGCTACAGCCAAAAGAAAGCAGGTGTAGCAATATTAATCTCAGATAAAATAGACTTTAAATGCAGAGATGTTTTGAGAGACAAAGAAGGCCACTACATACTAATAAAAGGGGCAATTCAACAAGAAGAAATAACAATCGTAAATGTCTATGCACCCAATCAAGGTGCCACAAAATACATGAGAGAAACACTGGCAAAACTAAAGGAAGCAATTGATGTTTCCACAATAATTGTGGGAGACTTCAACACATCACTCTCTCCTATAGATAGATCAACCAGACAGAAGACCAATAAGGAAATTGAAAACCTAAACAATCTGATAAATGAATTAGATTTGACAGACATATACAGGACATTACATCCCAAATCACCAGGATACACATACTTTTCTAGTGCTCATGGAACTTTCTCCAGAATAGGTCATATGCTGGGACATAAAACAAGCCTCAATAAATTTAAAAAGATTGAAATTATTCAAAGCACATTCTCTGACCACAATGGAATACAATTAGAAGTCAATAACCATCAGAGACTTAGAAAATTCACAAATACCTGGAGGTTAAACAACACACTCCTAAACAATCAGTGAGTTAACGAAGAAATAGCAAGAGAAATTGCTAAATATATAGAGATGAATGAAAATGAGAACACAACATACCAAAACCTATGGGATGCAGCAAAAGCAGTGCTAAGGGGGAAATTTATAGCACTAAACTCATATATTAAAAAGGAAGAAAGAGCCAAAACCAAAGAACTAATGGATCAACTGAAGAAGCTGGAAAATGAACAGCAAACCAATCCTAAACCAAGTAGAACAAAAGAAATAACAAGGATTAAAGCAGAAATAAATGACATAGAGAACAAAAAAACAATAGAGAGGATAAATATCACCAGAAGTTGGTTCTTTGAGAAGATCAACAAGATTGACAAGCCCCTAGCTAGACGGACAAAATCAAAAAGAGAGAAGACCCATAGAAACAAAATAATGAATGGAAAAGGTGACATAACTGCAGACACTGAAGAAATTTAAAAAATTATAAGAGGATATTATGAACAACTGTATGGCAACAAACTGGATAACGTAGAAGAAATGGACAATTTCCTGGAAACATATGAACAACCTAGACTGACCAGAGAAGAAATAGAAGACCTCAACCAACCCATCACGAGCAAAGAGATCCCATCAGTCATCAAAAATCTTCCCACAAATAAATTCCCAGGGCCAGATGGCTTCACAGGGGAATTCTACCAAACTTTCCAGAAAGAACTGACACCAATCTTACTCAAGCTCTTTCAAAACATTGAAGAAAATGGAACACTACCTAACTCATTTTATGAAGCTAACATCAATCTAATACCAAAACCAGGCAAAGATGCTACAAAAAAGGAAAACTACCGGCCAATCTCCCTAATGAATATAGATGCAAAAATCCTCAACAAAATACTTGCAAATCGAATCCGAAGACACATTAAAAAAATCATACACCATGACCAAGTGGGGTTCATTCCAGGCATGCAAGGATGGTTCAACATAAGAAAATCAATCAATGTATTACAACACATTAACAAGTCAAAAGGGAAAAATCAAATGATCATCTCAATAGATGCTGAAAAGCATTTGACAAAATCCAACATCCGTTTTTGATAAAAACACTTCAAAAGGTAGGAATTGAAGGAAACTTCCTCAACATGATAAAGAGCATATATGAAAAACCCACAGCCAGCATAGTACTCAATGGTGAGAGACTGAAAGCCTTCCCTCTAAGATCAGGAACAAGACAAGGATGCCCGCTGTCACCACTGTTATTCAACATTGTGCTGGAAGTGCTAGCCAGGGCAATCCGGCAAGACAAAGAAATAAAAGGCATCCAAATTGGAAAAGAAGAAGTAAAACTGTCATTGTTTGCAGATGATATGATCTTATATCTAGAAAACCCTGAGAAATCGACGATACAGCTACTAGAGCTAATAAACAAATTTAGCAAAGTAGCAGGATACAAGATTAATGCACATAAGTCAATAATGTTTCTATATGCTAGAAATGAACAAACTGAAGAGACACTCAAGAAAATGATACCATTTTCAATAGCAACTAAAAAAATCAAGTACCTAGGAATAAACTTAACCAAAGATGTAAAAAACCTATACAAAGAGAACTACATAACTCTTGTAAAAGAAATAGAAGGGGACCTTAAAAGATGGAAAAATATTCCATGTTCATGGATAGGAAGACTAAATGTCATTAAGATGTCAGTTCTACCCAAACTCATCTACAGATTCAATGCAATCCCAATCAAAATTCCAAGAACCTACTTTGCAGACTTGGAAAAGCTAGTTATCAAATTTATTTGGAAAGGGAAGATGCCTCGAATTGCTAAAGACACTCTAAAAAAGAAAAACGAAGTGGGAGGACTTACACTCCCTGACTTTGAAGCTTATTATAAAGCCACAGTTGTCAAAACAGCATGGTAGTGGCACAAAGATAGACATATAGATCAATGGAATCGAATTGAGAATTCGGAGATAGACCCTCAGATCTATGGCTGACTGATCTTTGATAAGGCCCCCAAAGTCACTAAACTGAGTCATAATGGTCTATTCAACAAATGGGGCTGGGAGAGTTGGATATCCATATCCAAAAGAATGAAAGAGGACCCCTACCTCACCCCCTACACAAAAATTAACTCAGAATGGACCAAAGATCTCAATATAAAAGAAAGTACCATAAAACTCCTAGAAGATAATGTAGGAAAACATCTTCAAGACCTTGTGTTAGGCGGCCGCTTCCTAGACTTTACACCCAAAGCACAAGCAACAAAAGAAAAAATAGATAAATGGGAACTCCTCAAGCTTAGAAGTTTCTGCACCTCAAAGGAATTTCTCAAAAAGGTAAAGAGGCAGCCAACTCAATGGGAAAAAATTTTTGGAAACCATGTATGTGACAAAAGACTGATATCTTGCATATATAAAGAAATCCTACAACTCAATGTAGATAGTACAGACAGCCCAATTATAAAATGGGCAAAAGATATGAAAAGACAGTTCTCTGAAGAGGAAATACAAATGGCCAAGAAACACATGAAAAAATGTTCAGCTTCACTAGCTATTAGAGAGATGCAAATTAAGACCACAATGAGATACCATCTCACACCGATTAGAATGGCTGCCATTAAACAAACAGGAAACTACAAATGCTGGAGGGGATGTGGAGAAATTGGAACTCTTATTCATTGTTGGTGGGACTGTATAATGGTTCAGCCACTCTGGAAGTCATTCTGGCAGTTCCTTAGAAAACTAGATATAGAGTTACCATTCGATCCAGCAATTGCACTTCTCGGTATATACCCGGAAGATCGGAAAGCAGTGAAACGAACAGATATCTGCACGCCAATGTTCATAGCAGCATTATTCACAATTGCCAAGAGATGGAAACAACCCAAATGTCCTTCAACAGATGAGTGGATAAATAAAATGTGGTATATACACACGATGGAATACTACACGGCAGTAAGAAGGAACGATCTCGTGAAACATATGACAACATGGATGAACCTTGAAGACATAATGCTGAGTGAAATAAGCCAGGCACAAAAAGAGAAATATTATATGCTACCACTAATGTGAACTTTGAAAAATGTAAAACAAATGGTTTATAATGTAGAATGTAGGGGAACTAGCAGTAGAGAGCAATTAAGGAAGGGGGAACAATAATCCAAGAAGAACAGATAAGCTATTTAACGTTCTGGGGATGCCCAGGAATGACTATGGTCTGTTGATTTCTGATGGATATAGTAGGAACAAGTTCACAGAAATGTTGCTATATTAGGTAACTTTCTTGGGGTAAAGTAGGAACATGTTGGAAGTTAAGCAGTTATCTTAGGTTAGTTGTCTTTTTCTTATTCCCTTGTTATGGTCTCTTTTTAATGTTCTTTTATTGTATGTTTGTTTTCTTTTTAACTTTTTTTTCATACAGTTGATTTAAAAAAGAAGGGAAAGTTAAAAAAAAAAAAGAAGAAAAACAAGGAAAAAAAGATGTAGTGCCCCCTTGAGGAGCCTGTGGAGAATGCAGGGGTATTCACCTACCCCACCTCGATGGTTGCTAACATGACCACAGACATAGGGGACTGGTGGTTTGATGGGTTGAGCCCTCTACCATAGGTTTTACCCTTGGGAAGATGGTTGCTGCAAAGGAGAGGCTAGGCCTCCCTATGGTTGTGCCTAAGAGCCTCCTCCCAAATGCCTCTTTGTTGCTCAGATGTGGCCCTCTCTCTCTGGCTAAGCCAACTTGAAAGGTGAAATCACTGTCCTCCCCCCTACGTGGGATCAGACACCCAGGGGAGTGAATCTCCCTGGCAACATGGAATATGACTCCCGGGGAGGAATGTAGACCTGGCATCGTGGGATGGAGAACATCTTCTTGACCAAAAGGGGGATGTGAAAGGAAATTAAATAAGCTTCAGTAGCAGAGAGATTCCAAAAGGAGCCGAGAGGTCACTCTGGTGGGCACTCTTACGCACACTTTAGACAACCCTTTTTAGGTTGTAAAGAATTGGGGTAGCTGGTGGTGGATACCTGAAACTATCAAACTACAACCCAGAACCCCTGAATCTCGAAGCCAGTTGTATAAAAATGTAGCTTATGAGGGGTGACAATGGGATTGGGAAAGCCATAAGGACCACACTCCGCTTTGTGTAGTTTATGGATGGATGAGTAGAAAAATAGGGGAAGGAAACAAACAGACAAAGGTACCCAGTGTTCTTTTTTACTTCAATTGCTCTTTTTCACTCTAATTATTATTCTTGTTATTTTTGTGTGTGTGCTAATGAAGGTGTCAGGGATTGATTTAGGTGATGAATGTACAACTATGTAATGCTACTGTGAACAATTGAAAGTACGATTTGTTTTGTATGACTGCGTGGTATGTGAATATATCTCAATAAAATGAAGATTAAAAAAAAAAAAAAGAAGTAAATGTGATTTTTTTTCATGGTGCCCAAGAAGAACCACAGACTTGCATGTTTACCCTCCTGCATTGTTCCTTCTTATATTCCTTTACTCTGACTTTAAGAAGTAAATGTTATTTTTTCCCAGTGTATGACTTATCTCCTGTAGGCTAGTATGGTTGGGAACAGCAAGAACAAATCTTATTAAAATTGCTAAGAGAAATGAAATAATCAATTTGATGAAAGTTAATAGCACCTTCTCAACTGCTCTTAACATGTATTTAGCATTTTTTTTTCTGGGAGAAATTATGATCTGGGCCATAGCAGTAGCTGTCTTAGTTCCCTTTTCATCTTTAGCATGAATAATTGCTCTACTCCTCATTCTCCTTCCGCCACATCCCCAGCATTATGTGAGAAGTATACAAACCTATAAGAGGGCAGAATAAGTAAATACAATATCTATAATATGGTTTTTTTAAGACTACCACTTTATGCTGAACCCAATTCACAGTCAATGAATACTCTGAAACCAACAAAAAGGAATCTAAAGAACAGCAGTGATTTTAGTGCTGTCTGGAATGGAAGAGGAACCGTTTCTTCCAGTATGGTTGAAGGAATAATTGGTCTCTTCTTTATTCTGTGCATCAAAGTTTTCTCCTGTGTCTCCCTAGTAATAAGGCTCTTGATAATCAGGGTGTATCTTAGCTTATGCCCCTCTGCTCAGTGAGGAGCAGGGGCCGGCAGAAGCCTTCATTCTTCAGTGACTCTGAGACTCCAGCTGGGAGCCCCAGAGCCTGTCCACCTGGGTCCGAGCCTGGGTGCTTAGTGTCCAGGGATAGCAGATCTTTGGAGAATTGGCTTTTGTACAGAAAGAAATACTTGTGTCATTACATGGCACTTGTCCCATGAACACAAGGAAAATGCTGAAGTTTTGCCTTCAGAACTAGCAAAACTATTGTCAGTGGCATTCCAGAAAAGGTGTATTTATATACTTTCATAGCATAGAAATGATGGATTTATCTCCAGTAGAACTGACCTATATTTGCTCAGAGACAGGTCTTTGAACAAGGATCAGTGTGTGTCATTTTGCCAAATGGGACCAAAAAAAAAAGATTTATTAGCGTCACTTTTCTTCACAAGAATAGGTTTCCTATGTATCATTAGTTACTTTATCATGAATAACATGTAATGTCATCTTGGTGCTTATTAATCATCCTTTCTTCCAACGAACTGTGAGAATAATTAGACGAAGTTGGTGGCAGACTATGGCTTCCACATTAATCTTGTTAAGCTGGTGTCAGTAAAATGTTCCCACGTTAACATCCACGACAAAGATACTGTTAAGTGTTTGTTTCTAAAGTAGGAATTCTTAGGCATCAGTATTTGGAAAGGAAAGCCCCTGTTTGTATTACAGTAAGACTTAGATGGCAAGACTCACATGAAATCAAGTGATACCCTTACTCATTTCAGCTCTCATCTGTGAAAGGTACAGATCTGCTCAGAGAGTAGTTTCAGAGCCAGATGGAGTGCGGGCATTTTTGTAAGCTTCAGAGCAAGGAGCCAAGGGGCTCCTTGCTACTCTGCACCATGTCCTCGCTCTGGGTCCTGGGCTGTTGTTGCTTCCACCACCTGGAAGGACACTGGGCACAGGGACAGAGGAAAAGAAAGGATGATGAGCGCTCACTGGTGCTTAAAGGTTCTGCCCCAAAGTGACAGTTTTAATTGGTCAAAGCAAGTGTCATGGTCATCTCTAATTTCAGTTGGGCAGGGGAATGCCATCCTTATGCATACCTAGAAGTAGAAAGAAGTGGGAAATTTGCATGCATTCATATGACTAATGCAAAGCAAAAATATATAGATTGATTATTAAAATGGAAAGCTGATTCCTTGAAAAGACCAATAAAATAAAGCTTTGGTAAGTGCCATCAACGAGGAAGAGGGAGGACACAGTGTAAAAGGCAATATAAATAAGAATCAGAGAAGGTTTGTGAAGGTATAAGACAATACTGTGCACAATTTTATTAAAAGGTGTTTGAAAATTTGGACACAGTAGATATTTGTTATGGGTCAAATTGCATCCCCTCCAAAAGATGTGTTCAAGTACTAACCCCCAGTCCCATGAATGTGACGTAATTTGGAAATAGGGTCTTTGAAGATATGAGTTAAGATGGGGCCAAACTAGATTGAGGGGTGGGGTGGGTAATCCATTATAACTGTATAAGAAATCCATATAAGAAGAGGAAATCTGGACACAGACAGACGTGAAAGAAGATGGCCATGTGGACATGGAAGCAGAGATTGAAGTGCTGCAACTGCAAGCCAGAGAATTCCAAGGATTGCCACAAACCACCAGAAGCTAGGAAGAGGCAAGAGAGGATTCTCTCCTATAGGTTTCAGAGTGAGTGCAGCCCTGCTGATGCCTTGATTTTGGACTTCTAGCTTGCAGAACTGTGAGGCAATAAATTCCTATTGTTGTAAACTACCCACTTTGTGGTCCTTTGTCACAGGCAGCCGTAGGAAACTAAGAAAGGGATTTTTTAGGAAAATGCAAATAACCAAAATTGGCTCAAGACATAGATATCTGAGTAGAAGATATTTTTAAAAATATTTCAAGATGTACTGGTAAAAACATACTTAGCCCAGTTGATTTTATGGGTGAGTTCTACCAAATCTCCCAGAAACAGATATTAGATACACAATAAGGATTTGTGGAATAGAATGGATAGACAAAATTAGCATTTAATTGACATCAAAATCAAAGAAGGATACTTACTACTCTGGTCAGTATCATTTATGAACATAAGTTACCTGATTGAACCTACCAGTATATTAAAAGGACAAATGTATCTCCCCTCCTTCAAGTCTGCTCAAATGTCACCTTGTGAAGGAGGCATGCCCTGTTGGTCCTATTTAAAATTGCAGCCTGAAACCAGCACTCCTAATCCACTTTTCCCATTCTTTTTTTCCCCATAGCATGTATCTCCTTTTAACATAGTGTATAATTTACTTATTTATTATGTTTGCCTTCTACCCCTACTATATAATGTAAATGGTGCAAGAGCAGGAATTTTTTTAAAAAAATTTTATGGTGGTAAAATATATGCAACATAAAATTTGCTGTTTTTATGGTTTTTAAGTGTACAAATTCAGTAGCATTAATTACATTCACAGTGTTTTTGTAACCATCACTGTGATGGTTAGGTTCATGTGTCAACTTGGCCATGTGATGGTGTCCAGGTGTCTGGTCAAGCAAGCACTGGCCTCACCGTTACTGTAAGGACATTTGTGGCTGGTTAATAAACCAGGAGTTTGGTTTATTAAATCATCAGTCAGTTGGCTGCAGCTGTGACAGATTACATCAACAAAGGGAGTGTCTTCCACAGAGAGAATTCAGTCAGCTGGGTTTAATCAATCAATTGAAGACTTTTCCCTTTCCCTAACCATGGCATCCTTTAATCTACTTTAAAAAAAAAAAAAAAAAAAAAAAAGCTTTTTAATTTGAAATAATTTTAAACTTACAAGACAGTTGCAAAAATAATACAAAATAATACAAAACCAATACTGAGAACTGCAATATACCCCTGACCCGGGCACCCAAAAGATTTACCAAATTTTAACATTTGCCACATTTGTTATATCTGTCCATCCATCCATCTATCTTCTAAACATTTGAGAGTAGGTTACATACATTATGCTCCTTGAACACATAATACTTCTATGTATAGTTCGTAAGAACAAGGATATTAACTTATATAACCTCATTAAGTAGTTATCAAGTTTATGAAAGTTAACATTGATATAAAGCATTTAGTCTACAATCCATTTTTTTCAATTGTTCCAATAATTATTGTCCTTTTCAGCATTTTCTCTTCTATTATTAGATCCAGTCCAGGATTATGTATTGTATTTAATTATCATTGTCTCTTTAATTTCTCTCTCTTTTTTAATTGTAGAAACATGTACAACATGAAATTTACCATCTCAACCACTCCCAAGCATGCAATTCAGTGGGGCTAATCGCATTCACAGTGTTGTACTACTTTCACCAGCATCCATTACCAAAACTTTTCCATCACCACAGACTCTGCAGCCATGATGCATTAATTCTCCATTCCCACCCTCCTCCATGCCTGATATCCCATTCTTAACTCTCTGTCTCTATGAGTTGCATATTTTAGTAATTTCAAATAAGAGAAGTTATATAACATTTGCTTTTTTTGTGTCTAACTTATTTCACTCAATTTGGTGTCTTCAAGGTTCATCCATGTTGTTGCATGTATCAGAGCTTTGTTCCTTTTTATGATTGAGTAATATTCCATCGCATGTTTGTATCACATCTTGTTTATCCATTCATCTGTTGGTGGGCACTTGAATTGCTTCCATCTTTTGGCAATTGTGAATCATGCTACTATGAGCATTGGTGTGCAAATATCCATTCGAGTCCCTGCTTTCAGTTCTTTTTGGTGTATACCTAGAAGCGGAATTGCAGGGTCATATGGTAATTCTGTACTTAACTTTCTGAAGAATCGCCAGGCTGTAGTCCACAGAGCCTGCACCATTTGGCATTCCCACCAACAGTGTAAGAGACTTCCTATTTCTCTTCCAATTCCTATATCTTTGGCAGTCCTTATTTACCTTTTTTGAAAAAATTATAACCATTCTAGTAGTTGTGAGGTGGTATTTCATTGTGGTTTTGGTTTGCATTTCCCTAAAAGCTAAGGATATTGAGAATCTTTTCATGTACTTATTGGCCATTTGTATGTTGGCTTTGGAGAAATTCTGTTCAAGGCTTTTGCCCATTTTTTTTAAATTGGGTTGTTTGTTGTTGAGTTCTAGGAGTTCTTTATTTATTCTGGAAATTAAACCCTTACCAGATACATGGTTTTTCAAATACTTTCCCCATTCTGTTTGTTGTCTTTCTTTTCACTTTCTTGATAATGTCTTTTGATGATGTGCAAATGTTTTTAATTTAGATGAAGTCCAATTTATCTATTTTTTGTTGTTGTTCATGATTTTGGTATAAAGTCTAAGAATGCATTGCCTAATACAAGGTCCTAAAGATATTTCCCAGTGTTTTCTTCTGAAAGTTTTATAGATTTAGCACTTACATTTTGGTTGTTCATTCTTTCAGAGTTAAATTTTGTATATGTTGTGAAGTATGGGATATCCAATTTTCCCAGCACCATTTGTTGAAGCGTCTGTTCTTTCCCGGTAGATTTGGCACCTTTGTCAAAAAAATCATTTGGTCATAGAAATGTGGGATTATTTCTGACTGCTCAGTTCTGTTCCTCTATTTTATAGATTGATCTGAGTTACTAACAGTGAGTTTAAAGAACAGCCCAAGGTGAAAGCGTAGGGTCCTCTGCTCCCTGGTCTTTTGTGAACATGAGTTGTCCTTAGCACATGTGACTGAGAATCCCCCCATTTACACAGATCTGAATGTTCCTTTTCTTTAGGACATAGTCCTTCCTCCTTGTCTGAGTGCTATGTTGTATTTCTCATAATTGGCAATCCTTTGCCTGAGACAGCTGCAGTTTTTTCTCCTACATCACTCTAACTGCACTCCAAGCTGCTTCTATGGATAGGGCAAATTCTGGGAGGGTGAGCCTGTGACAGGTGTCCTGGTTAAGGTCTTCAGGCAGTCACCGGGCAGACTCACACAAACATGCATGCATCCTCGTATGTGCACTGGGTTTATTTTGCTCCCTCTAGAACTAGAACCAGGGACCTGCACTGGGAGTCTGGGCTGGCCCTGCAGGGAGCCAGGGAGGGGGTGGAAGAAGGGCCAGCATGGGTGTCACACAGTTGTCGTACTGTTTTAAGTTGCTTTATTCTTGATTTGGTGCTCACCCAGAGACCTCGACACTTTACCTCTTTTGCAGAGCCCTGAGAATGATGGTTCTACCAGATTTTCCCCTTTTGTTTAAAGCTTCTGTCAGGGAACTGAATTCTGGAGCATCTCATTCTGCTATCTTGGTGACATCTGCTTTTAATCTACTTTTGGTCTCTATGAATTTGCTGATTCTAGATATTTCATATAAGTGGAACCACACAATATTTGTCCCTTTGTGTCTGGCTTATTTCACATAGCATAATGTCTTTCAAGGTTCATCTGTGTTGTAGCATGTATCAGAATTTTATTCCTTTTTATGGCTGAATAATATTCCATTGTGTGGCTATTCTAAAATTTATTTATCTTTTCAGCTGTTGATGGGCACTTAGGTTGTTCCCACCTTTTAGCCATTGTGAATAATGATGCTATGGATTTTTGAATAATGCTGTTACAAACATTGGTATACAATATGTGTTAGAGGGCCTGTTTTCAATTATTTTGGGTACATACCTAGGAGTAGAATTACTGGGTCATATGGTAATTCTATGTTTAACTTTCTAAGGGACGAAAAGGGAGGAATTTTTGTCTGTTTTGTTCAGTGATAAAAACCAAGTACCTGTAATCGTTGACACTTAGAAATATTTATTGAAAAATGAATTAATTCTAAATACAATGTGGGTTTCTGGATTGAAACCTGATACAGAAAAAGGGCATTAGTGGAAAAATTAGTGAAATTTGAATAAACGCTGCAGTTTAGTTATTGGTATTGTAGCAGGGTTAATGTCTTGTTTTGATAAATGTGCCATGGTTAGGTAAGATGTACATATTGGGGAAGCTGGGTAAAGGGTAAATGGGAATTCTCTGTACTATCTCTGTAACTCTTTTGTAAATACCAAATAATACGTGGTACCTTGTAGGATGAGTGTGGTCAGGTGGTGAAGGGAACAGGGGCAGGGCCAGTGTGAGACAAGTTAGATGCCTAGAAACTCGTGCCCTAAGTGAGCACTTGCACTAGCATTTGCACGACTCTGAGAGTGAATTTTGCACACTAGGCATCTTGCTTGCCTCACCCTAGTTGCAGATCTGAAGGGAAATCTTGTCTTTATTTTTGTATTATGTGAAATTTTATCATTTTAATTACAATGTATATTGTTTGTTTCAGCTTTTAAAATTCAGAGGATTGAAAAAAGGAAACAAAACATGTTATTTTTGAGATCCTTTAAAATATACAAAGAAACTGTCTTATTTGTCTTTATAATGAGAAATTCAGACTGAAGACTTACTCGGTTTTCTCTTTCTCTTTAGGGCTTAAATTACTCCCTGCTATGTGGTGTTAACTGTTGAGGAAATAAAAATTCATCTCTTCTAGGTCGCAAATGTAGTTTATTGCCCTGAAGCAGTGTTGCAGTGACGCATAGCTAGCATATCATAAACGCACAAGACTAAAGTGAGAAAATACCAGTATCAGGATAGTCTTGAAACTGCAAAAAATATTTTTTTTTTCTCAAGTAGTTTGCAATCCCCAAATCTCTTTCAAGTATGGTTTCCTAAATTCTATATACCCAATTTCTGGTCCCTGTAACTCCTCTTCGCATATCTGAAGGTGGTTCACTGGCAGGGAACTGCCTGCAGCAGCTCAGGGGCTCTGAAAGTGTCTGCTCCCCCTCAGCTCACTTAACTCACCTCTGGTGAGTGCCTTACTGAGGCAGAGGATTTGCCTCATTAAAGTGCATAAAGGTAATCGTTCAACCTGTGTAAAGAATGAAGGGATGGACGCCATTTGCTCATTTGTCTTTACTGTGTGATCGAATTTCTGTGCAATCATGATAGAAATTATTATCTATTGTAGGAGCATCAGGAGAGCATTCTGGGTAACACCATGCAAACTGTGATTGCATTACTCAACAATCTGGTTGCCTGCAAAGATTCAAATATGAAGCTCCTTTATGAACAAGGTAAATGCTTCTTATCTTAGGGTTAGTCTTTGATTCTGTTGAGTTTTGCCTATTTGCAAATTTCCTTTCCTCCTGTAGCAAGAAGTCAAGAAGTGCTATTTAAAGTTTATGAATTAAAACAGATGTGAAAGTATCTATAAATAATAATGATATTACCAGCACAAATTGGAAGTGGGTTTAGGGATAGTTTTCTTGAGCTATTTCATCCTCTTTATTGGCACTAAGTCACTTGGCTCTGCTTTAAGATGATAAACCAGGAAATACACGAGTAAGCATAGTATTGAGATGGCTGACAATCAAAACAAAAACAGATACATTTAAAAGCATCTTAGAAAAATGGAACCCTGCCTCGGTTAGATGGGTTAGGGGCAGCTTTTCTTTTCTCCTTATGTGGATCGGTACTATTACAGGCTTTTAACTCATAAAAAAATAGGCTTGGATAACATCTGTCACTGAATACAATTATCAAGTTGCTGTTCTGATTTTTTTTCCCCAAAGAATTTACATTTCTGTTTCTATGTGGTCATTATACTTAAATGTTGGTAATATTTTTCCCTTCTCTTTATTCTCCCTAAGAAAAATGTCCACTTCCAAAAGTAATAAAAATTGCCAATAGTTGTGGGACCTTAGTTACATAGAGAACTTCTTGATTCTTTTATATAGCAACATCCTATTGGATGGATATAGCATAATTTATTTAACCAGTGCACTAATGATGCATGTGGATTATCTTCAGTCTTTTGCTGTTACAGATAGTGTCATAATTAATAACCTGATATCTACATCCTTTCATGTGGGAGCAGGATTATGTATAAGAAAAATTCCTGGGGTTGGAATTGCTGGATCAAAGGCTATATGCATTTAGAGTTTTTATAGATATTGCCAAATTCTTCTAAGTGATGTGCCAATTTATACTTCACCAAGGTACATGAAATACCCTGTTTTTCCTCTCCCCTTAATGTTTCAAACCTTTGGATTTTTGTTAGTCTGATGGGTTAAAAAAGACACTAGTTTTAGTCTGCTCTTCCCTTTTAGAGAGATTGAGATTTTTAAATAGGTTTTATAACCGTTTCTATATCTTTTTCTGTGATGTTATTTTATATCCTTTGCCTGTATTTCTATTAGACTGCTAATCTTTTTCTTATTGATTTCTGTAAAGTCTCTCTATATAGATTAAAGAGCTTAGCTATTTTTGATACAAGTTGTAAATATTTTTGCCCCATTTTTTATTTATTTCAATTCATTCATGGTGGTTTTTGCCACATGAAAATTTTTGTTACAGTTTGTTCTGTTTTATATAGTTTAATTTTACATATTTTCTTTTATACTAACAGAAATTTTAGTTAGTTAGAAAGGCCATCCCCCATCCAAGGTTTATAAAGAAAGTATTTAATGTTTTCTTCTGGAACATTTATGGTTTCATTTTTTACTTTAAGTCTTTGACCCATTTTAATTTACCATGGAATAAGGTGTAAGATATGGATTCAGTGTACTTTTCTCTGAATGGCTACCCAGTTGTCCAAAACTGTATTTTCCCCACTGTTTTGAAATGCCATATTGTTCTCATACGAGATCCTAGGCTTCATATTCAATTCCATTGTTTGTTGGTCAATTCATACACCAATAGCACACTTTTAACTGTTGATGCTTTATTATATATATATATATATATTATTTTTTTAATTTAATAAATTTTATTTTGAAATAAATTCAATCTTACAGGAAGAGTTGCAAAAACAGTACAAACCCCATACATAGAACTCCATTATACCCTGACCTCCCTCCCCCGATACCACGATCCACCACCTTTAACATCCTGTCACACCATTTCTTTCTTTCCCTCCCTCCCTCTCTATCTATCATCCATCATCTACTGCTCTGTCCTCTGAACATATGAGAGCAAGCTGCACATATCTTTGAACAAACAATATAATTCACATATACCTTTCCCATTGACAAGAATATTCTTTTATGCAATCTCATTAAGCGCAGTTAAGAAGTTCAAGAAATTCAACATTGATACAAAGCTTACATTCTGTATTTCCTTTTTTTTGTGTGTGTGTCCCATCTGTGTCCCTTTGAGCCTCCTCTCCTCCATCCTCAGATCCCATCCAGGATCATCCTTGGCATTTAATTGTCACCTATTTAGACTTTTTTTTTTTTTTTCAATTGTGGAAACATATAAACAGCCTAAATCTTCCCATTCCATCCCTTCCCTAGCATTCCATTAGTGGGATTAATCACACTTAGAATGTTGCAATGCTATCACCATCCCACCATCCATTTCTAGAAGTTTCCCTTCACCCCAAACAGAAACCCTACACTCATTTCTTAACTCCCCATTTCCCCTTCCCCCACTTCTTGTAACCCATACTCTACTTTTCATCTCTATGGTCATATTCTCTGATACTTTTTTTGTGTTTACTGTGGGGCTTAAATTTAACCTCTTAAATCTATAACAATCTTGTTTTTCTTTGATACCAACTGTGCTGGTTTGAGTGTATGATGTCCCACAGAAAAAGCTGTATTCTTTGATGCGGTCTTGTGGGGCAGACATAATAGTGGGGATTAAGTTGGAACGTTTGGATTAGGTTGTTTGCATGGAGATGTGCCCCACCCAACTGTAGATGATAACTGATGGGATATTTCCATGGAGGCGTGGCCCCACCCATTTAGGGTGGGCCTTGATCAGTGGAGCCATATAAATGAACTGACTCAAAGAGAAGGAACTCAGGGCAGCTGTGAGTGATGTTTTGAAGAGGAGCAAGCTTGCTGGAGAGGAACGTCCTGGGAGAAAGCCATTTTGAAACCAGAACTTTGGAGCAGACGCCAGCCAAGTGCCTTCCCAGCTAACAGAGGTTTTCCGGACGCCATTGGCCATCCTCCAGTGAAGGTACCTGATTACTGATGTGTTACCTTGGACACTTTATGGCCTTAAGACTGTAACTGTGTAGCCAAATAAACCTCCTTTTTATAAAAGCCAATCCATCTCTGGTGTTTTGCATTCTGCAGCATTAGCAAACTAGAACTTCAATATGACACATAAACTATGTTCCTGTACTCCATCATTCCCCCACCTTTATGTAGTTCTTGTCAAAAATTACATATTTTACATTGAGTCCCAAACCGCTGATTTATCATTACAGTTTATGTATTTTAGATCCTGTAGGAAGTAAATAGTGGAGTTACAAATCAAAAATACAGTAGTATTGGTATTTATATTTACCATGTGATCTTTACTGGAAATCTTTATTTCTTCATGTAGTTTCAGTCAATTGTTTAGTGTCCCTTCCTTTCAGCCTGCTCAGCTCCCTTTAGCATTTCTTATAGGACTGATCTACTGATGATGAAGTCCCTCAGTTTTTGACTATCCGGGAATGTTTTCATCTCCCCCTCATTTTTACCCTCCAGGTGTTTGTGAATTTTCTGTGTCTTGATGGTTATTGATTTCTATTTGTATTCCATTGTGGTCAGAGAATGTGCTTTGAACAAATTCATTTTTTTTTTTTTTAATTTATTGAGGCTAGTTTTAATGTCCCAGCATATGGTCCATTCTGGAGAAAAATCCGTTATCACTAGAGAAGAATGTGTGTCCCGGTGACCTGGGATGTAATATTCTATATATGTCTGTTAAACTTCTCTATCTCTCTCTCTCCTTTCTTTGTTTCTCTGTCGGTAGGGCTCCCTTTAGTATCTGAAGTAGGGCAGGTCTTTTACTAGCAAAATCTCTCAGCATTTGTTTATCTGTAAAAAATTTAAGCTCTCCCTCAAATTTTAAGGAGAGCTTTGCTGAATAAAGTATTCTTGGTTGGAAATTTTTCTCTCTCAGAGTTTTAAATATGTCATGCCACTGCCTTCTCACCTCCATGGTGGCTGCTGAGTAGTCACTACTTAGTCTTATGTTGTTTCCTTTGTATGTGGTGAATTGCTTTTCTCTTGCTGCTTTCAGAACTTGTTCCTTCTCAGTATTTGCCAGTCTGATCAGAATATGTCTTGGAGTGGGTTTATTTGGATTTATTCTTTTTGGAGTTTGCTGGGCATTTATGCTTTGTGTATTTATATTGTGTAGAAGGTTTGGGAAGTTTTCCCCAACAATTTCTTTGAATACTCTTTCTAGACATTTACCCTTCTCTTCCCCTTCTGGGACACCAATGAGTCTGAAATTTGGATGTTTTATTTTATCTATCATATCCCTGAGATCCGTTTTGATTTTTTCAATTTTTTTCCCCATTCTTTCTTTTGTTCTTTCATTTTCTGTTCTGTGGTCCTCAAGGAGGCTGAGTTGTTGTTCACCTTCCTCTTACCTTGTATTGTGAGTATCCAGAGTCTTTTTAATTTGGCCTACAGTTTCTTTAATTTCCATAAGATCTTCTATTTTTTTATTTACTCTTGCAATTTCTTCTTTATGCTCTTCTAAGATCTTCTTTATGTCCTTTATATCCTGTGCCATGCTCTTTTTCATGACCTTTATATCCTGTGCCATCTCTGGTTGCCTGTCTGTAGTTCTTTGATTAATTGTGCCAAGTACTGTGTGTCTTCTGATCTTTTGATTTGGGTGTTTGGGTTTGGGTTCTCCATATTGTCTGGTTTTATCATGTGCTTTAAGATTTTCTGTTGTTTTTGGCCTCTTTGCATTTGCTTTACTTGATCTCTAATTTGTCAGCACTGCAGCTTGGTGGCGTACACTTTATCTAACCAGCAAATGGCATCCATGAGTCACCTATTCCCCTCAGGTCAGTTCTCCCCAACTTTGTCTTTGTGGTGTGTGGGGCTGACTCTTCTGGGGTCCAATTGGTGCACTTAATTTGGGTGTGTTGTTGGTGCTGTCCGCCCTGAATGAGGTGCATGTGTCTGAGCGGTTAGGGAGGGAGGGCAGCTTTAATAATCAAACCTCCCAGGTGTTCCCGGAGATTTAAGACTGTTCTCTGCCACTGACCCAGAAGTCCTTGATATTGGTGTAGGTTCCCTGGGATTTCTGAGTGGCTCCCCCTTCCCTGCTGTGCTCTTCCAGGACCTCTGTTGAGGGAGGGAGGGCCGTGCCACGTCACAAGTGCACTCCAGCCTCCAGGGAAGCCCTGGGCCGCCGGGCTATGCAGGGGCGTTCCCAGCCCGCTTCAAAGATGGTTGAATGGGATGCGTTAAATTCACCCTTTCCTCACAGCTCCGCCCTCTCAGCTCTAGGACAATCAGCTGTGGGTGTATTAAAGGCCACTGTCCACAGCTGACACTGTGGCATGTGCGCGGTGCTGCGGGAAAGACTCCCCATCACACTGGGCTTCCCGGCGCAACTCTGGGCTGCAGGTCCTGGCCCCGGGCAGGAGTGTCCCTCACCCGCCAGGGAGATGGCTGCAAGTTGTGTGGTCCTTTCTCCCTTTGGCTCCCCTTTGCTCCCCTGGGCCTGAGACAGTCAGCAGTGGGTGTGGGAACGGGTATCCTCCACACCAGACACCGAGGCGTTAGCCCAGCCCGCTCCTGCCGTGCTTCACTGCGGGGCTCTCCCTGTTGTATCTGCAGCTGCTCCCGGGCTTTTTTTTTTTTTTTTTTAAAGAACTAGTCATCTCCAAATGCCAACCCACCATTTCCCCATACCGCAGCGTGGCCAAGGGACTTTCAGCCGACTCACTCATTTCAGAATGCAGACTCCTGGTTTCACCAAATGCACGGTCCCTGTAGATTTAGCAGACCTTGTCTGGCTGGTGCTACTCTGGAGCTGGTGTTCTGGGTCACTTTCTGGTTTTTATCTAGTATTTTCACGGAGGTGTTTTTTTGCCCTGTCTCACCTAGTCGCCATCTTAGGTTCTCCTATAATATATTTTAATGTCTGGTACAATTAGCTTTCCTCTCGTTCTTTTCTGGGGTTTTCTTGACTATTCTTATTTATTTTTTTTTCCCATAAAAGCTTCAGAATGAGCTTACCGCACTAAAGATAGTGAAAATTAGTGGTGTATTATGTGTGTGTGGCAGTTACTGTGAATTTATAAATCGATTTAGGATGAGTTGACATTTTTTTATGGCTGAGTCAGATTTAAGAGCATGTTACATTTTCCCATTTGTTGAACACTTTTTATTCGCTTCAGAGATGTTTTACCGTTTCCTTTATGTAGAACCTGTGTGTTGGTTTGTCTCCTCTCGCATAATTTATCCATTTGCTTCCTATTAGAAATGAAATATTTTCTGCCATCATGTAATCCAATTTGTTTTTTAAAATGTTTGAAAGTTTCTGATTTATGTATATTACCTTTGTACCTAAGTTAATTCTCTTATTGTTTTCAGCAGTAGTAGTTTAAACATGATTCTCATAGTTTTCCCATGATGCGGTCATAACAGATGCAAATAATGCATCTTATGCATTTTATAGCTACTTTTTTCTTATGCATTTTATAACTACTTTTTTTCTCTTAATTGCAAAATCCAAAGAGAATGGGATAGTGGATATCTTTGTCTTGCTTCAAAACCTTCTTTACTGATTAAGAAAGTTCCTATCTAGTCTGATTTTATCTTTCTTTTCGTTTGTAGTCAATAATAAATAATGACTTTTGTGAAATGCCTTTTGGGCATCTATAGAAACAATCAAATGTTTTTTGCCTTGGATCTATTAATGTAATGGATTATATTTATTATATTACCTGATATTGTACTATCCTAGCATTTAACTCAATAACCACGCTTAATCATGATCTATTATTCTTTTATGGTGCTAATGAGTTTCTTTACTAATATTTTATTTAGGATTTTTCATTGCTATTAATAAGCATGTTTAGTCTGTGGTTTGTTTTGGGGAGGGAAAACACATTCTTTGTCAGGTTTTGATGTTAACATTATACTTTATTTCTTAAAAAGGAAGTTCTTTCTCTTTTTTTGTAACAGTTCAGTTATCATTATCTACTTCTTAAAAGACCCCTGTGAAATTATCTGGCTGGTCCTGTTTCTTGGAACACCTGCTCCCTCTTGGACAACCTTCTCTATTTTTACAATGATAATGAATCTTTTTTACATTTTTGTTTTGGTAAATTCTATTTTCCTTGGAAGTTTTCATTTCATACACATCTTCATATTTTCATAGAATTGAACAAAATAGATTCTTATGATTCTTTTACTTTCCTAGGTGTTGGTGGTTATCTCCCTGTTACCATTTATTGTGTTATATATTTGAACTTTTGCATTTTTATTGAGTAGTTTAGATAGTGGCTTTACTATCATTATATATATATTTAAATGTAGTTAACAGTATTGCAATCTATAGCTGAATATGATTAAAAGAGGAAATATTAGCTTGTGTGTATGGTTACAGAATAAAAATTTTTTAAAAATCCATGGAACTACAATACACAAACAGTGAACACGAAAGTAAACCGTGGATATGTTAATATACAATTATAATAATATGCTTTCCCCAGTTGTAACAAATGCTCCACATCAATGCAAGGTATTAACATTTATATGGGATTGTATATGGGAATCCTGAATACTATGCATGATTGTTCTGTAAACCCGCACCTTCGCTAGTAAAGAAGAAAAAGTTTGGGGATTTACTTATTAGTTCTACTTTTTAAAAACTCAATTTCTGCTTTGATTTATTAATTCATTCCTTGTGCTTTCCTTGAGTTTGTGTTATTGGTTTTTTGTCTTTTAAAAAAAGATGCTTAGCTCATTTTTCTCTAGTCTTTCTTTTTTATCAACAAAATATTGAAAGCTATAAATTTTCTTCATGCATTGCCTTACCTTTGTCCCAGAGCTTCTGATCTGTAGTGCTTCTGTCATTTTTGTTTTCTACATATGCTTCAATTTTGGTTTATGTTTCCTCATTGAACCAAGCATTGTTTGTGAGAAGGGGAATATTTTTAAAGCTGGAAAGGGCTTTTTGTTATATTAATTGTGTTATTTATAGTTTTACTGCACTGTGATCAGCACATGTTGACAGTACTTTATCTACTTTACGGAATTTATTGAAGTTTTCTTGTACCTAGTTGTTCCAGTTTGCTAGAGCTGCTGTCATGCAAGATACCAGAAATGGATTGGCTTTTATAAAGAGGATTTATTAGGTTACAAATGTACAGTTCTAAGGCCATTAAAGTGTCCAAACTAAGGCATCAACGGGAGGATACCCCCACTGAAGAAAGGCCAGTGACATCCAGAACACCTCTGTCAGCTGGGAGGGCACATGGATGGTATCTCCTGGTCCTTTGCTCCTAGGTTCTGGTTTCAAAATGGCTTTCTCCAAAATGTCTCTGGGCTTCTGTCTTTCTTAGCTTCTCTCTCTCAGCTCCCGTGCCTCCTTGCTTGTTCTCCCAGGGCATATCTCTTTAAGCCTCTAAGAGTCCTCTCTTAGCTTCTCCAGGGCAAACTCTGGGCTTTATCTCTTAGCTTAGCATCTCCAAACATCTTTCTGTCTGCATCTCCAAGTGTCTGGGTCTGTGTTGGCTCTTACCTTCTCTCCAAAATGTCTCTCTCAACTTCTCTGAGCTCCTTCTCTTTGTGAGCTTGCTTAAAGAACTCCAATAAACTAATCAAGGTCAACCCTGAATGGGCGGTCTCACACCTTCATGGAAATAATCTAATCAAAAGGTCTCATCTACAGTTGGGTGTGTCACATCTTTATGTAAACAACCTAATCAAAAGGTCCCACCCACAATGAGTCTGTATCCGTAGGACTGGATTAAAAGAACGTGGCTTTTCCTGGGGTACATAACAGTTTCAAACTGACACACTAATCTGTGGTCAGTTTTCACAATTTATTATGTATGCAATTTTGCATATTTGTTTTCTCCCATGACAGTAGTAAAACTCGACAAAATTGCTGAAGCAACTCTTTTTCAGGAATTGAAAAATATTCATAGTAGAGTTGTATTTCTTGAATGAAGAGAAGCACATGAAGTGAACCTCATGCTAAGTCTGGCCTTTTGCCTGGGGAGGGAAGTCGAGTCCAGGTAGAACACAGAGGTCTTACTGAGCTAGAATGGAAGAAATCAGTGTCAAGGGATGTGAAATGGTGAGGATTCATAGCACAGGTATAAGAGAAGAGTGAGTTTCACAGAAGTGGTAGGACCAGGAAGTTTACGTGGAGGTTTCCCACAGGTTCTTGGTAAGGTCTGGGCTTTACAGTAAGCTTCTGTGAGGCCCAGCAGAGAGTACATGCTGCAAGGCTAAGAGCTGAACTAAGATATTGGAAATTGTGCAGTGATGAGAGATGCAGGAATTCAAGTCTAGACAGCAGAGATACCTCACTGGGCACCTGAGAAAGGTTACACCAGCCTGTCTTAGAGTATGGACCATATTCTGAAGTAAGGTTTAGGCCCTACCACTAAGGACAAAACCAATGTATACCTTCCCTAACAAAAAATTTAAACTTTAATTAACAAAACTAACAAAAAATTAAGCCTTTCAGGGTCAGAGGAGTCACCAGAAATTTAACTACATACCAAAACAAAAGCCAGTTATCACTTACAGGAAGACAATATAGTACAGATTCCCTATACATGTTATCCACAGTGACTAGCATTTAATCCAAACTTACTACACATGAAAAGAAGCTGGGAAATATGAGCCATAATCCAGATTTAAAGAGGGATGTCAGTTGAAACAAACCCAAGATGACCATGATAATGGAAGTAACAGACCAGGGTTTTAAAACAGCTATTATAAATATAGTCAAGACCAAAAAGAAAAAAAATAGATAATATGTGAGGAAGTAGGGAATCTCGATGGAGAAATTAAGTCTGTAAATAAGAATAAAGTGGAATTGTAGAACTGAAATGTGCAATATCTAAAATGAAAAATTCCCTGGATGGGCTTACCAGCAGATTGAAAAATGCAGAAGAAGAAGTTAGAAAATTGTAATAGTAATAGAAATTTTTCCATCTGGAGAACAAAGAGAAAACAAAAAAATGAAAAGAGCCTCAATGAGCTCTGGGGCAAGAGCAAGCATTTGAATATATGTGTGATTTGAATCCCAGACACAGAAGAGAGAGAAAGGAGAAGAGAGAATTTAAAGAAAAAACGGTCAAAATTTTACCAAAACTGGTCAAAAATATCTGCCAACAAATCCAAGAAGCTCAGAAAACCCAACAGGATAAATACAAACAAAACAAAACAACCCTTATCTAAGCATGTGGTAGTCAAATGCCTGAAATTTGAAGATAAAATCTTGAAAATATTCAGAGAAAAATGGCACACAAAGGATGTGAACAATACAAATGATGGCTGACCCTCACTGGAAATACTCAAGACTGGTAGAGTAGAAAAGCATCTTTAAAATGCTGAAAGAAAAACGCTGTCAATCTAGATTTTATGTCCAGTGAAAATATCCCTTAAAAGTTAGGATGACATATAGACAATTTTAGATAAATGAAAAATTAACAGAATTTGTTGTCAGCAAACCTGCTTTACAATACATGCTAAAGTAAGTTTTTCAGGCTCAATTTTGGAAGTGCTACCAGACGGGAACTTAGATCTAAAATTAGTAATGTGCGTGGGAAAGGTGAATATGTGGGTAAAAGCAAAAGGATATCTTTGTTTTCCCTGATCTCTGAAATTCTTTAAAAGGAAGCAGACTAGAAGGGCTTCTGGAATGGTGGACTGAGGACATCCATAAATCCACCCTTCCATAAAAACAACAAAAACACTGATAAAATTGTGAAAATCAACTTTTAAAATTCTAGAAATTATGAAAGGCTTCCAACAATCTAAGGAGTGTTTATTCAAGAAAAACTGCTGACTAAGAAAGGCAGGGCTGGGCTTATGAAAGGTGGTGGAATAGAAGAGACACAGCAAAATTCTCCTCCATGGACAACACTAGATGAAGTACAGAAAGTGCTCCAGAAGAGCTTTTCCAGGATTCTACTGGCTGGGCAATGTCCGCTATGTCCACAGTGACTGTGCACTTGGAGAAACCGAGAGGCTGCATTTAGAACCAGTGAGTGTTTGGCCTGGAGTGCCGCTGGGGAACGGGCGGTTGGAGCCAGTGGGCAAGCAAGGAGGGGAGCAGCTGGAGGGGAGCAGCTTTCCACACCCCAGGCATCCTCTACAGCACTTGGCTCGAGTGATAAGCCTTCACAGACCCACAGCTGAGAGCCCCCATGCCAGGGACTGGCGGTGGACCAGGCAAATGAGCGCAGAAGGGGGCAGCTTTCCACACCCTGTACAGCTATCTTTGCAGTTGTCTGGGGAGATGACCCTTCACAGCCCCATGCCTGAGAGCTTCCTTGAGGGAATTCGGGGTTCGGTGGGCTTGTGACGGCATCCACTCTTCCTCTGTGGAAGCCCACGGTGTGCACCACCAAGAGGCAGGAGTGCTGCACGGAAGTGCCAGGAGGCCTCCCCCAATCCCAGGGATTTGTGGGCACGATGGCAGACAGGGACTGTGGGGCATTTGAGCTGGAAGGTGAGACGCACAGCTCTGCAGCCCCAGAACACTCCACCTGCAGCCCTGAGAACAGCCGGGACCACTGTGTCCTGAAGCCCTGCCAGACTGCACAGGGCATGCCCCCACCCCACCCCCCAACACACACACACGAGGCTGGCCGTCCCCAGTGCACAAAGAAAATTGGTGCACTTATTGGGCTACCACAAGGTTTGGACCCCAACTCAGTGCATGGATGAAGTCCGGGGAGAACTGATTTGAGGGGAAGAGGTGGCTCAAGTACACCATCTTCTGGTAGGTTAGGGAAATCCACCAAACTGTAGCTCTTTCAAATTGTAGGTAAATATTCAAATAACAGACCTGCCCTACAAGAAATACTAAAGGGAGCTCTACTGGCTGAGAAAGAAAGACAGGAGAGAGAGGCCTGGAGAAGGGCACAGAACTAAAGAGTTTTAGTAAGGGTAACTTAAATAGAGAGAGGAAAAAAATGTTATCTGACAAATAAAAACCAAAGGATAAGATGGCTGATTCAAGAACTGCCTTCACAGTAATAACATTTAATGTGAATGCATTTAACTCCCCAATTAAAAGATATAGATTGGCAGAATGGATTAAAAAAATATGAACCATCAATATACTGTTTTCAAGAGACTCATCTTAGACCCAGCGACACAAAGAGATTGAAAGTGAAAGGATGGGAAAAAAACGTTCCACGCAAGCTACGGCCAAAAGAAAGCTGGGGTAGCAATACTAATCTCAAATAAAAAACACTTTAAATGCAAGGATGTCATAAGAGAAAAAGAAGGACACTATATACTAATAAAAGGGATAATTCACCAAGAAGAAATAATCATAAATGTTTATGCACAAAATCAAGATGCTCCAAAGTACATGAGACAAACATGGGCAAAACTGAAGGAAGCAATAGATGTTTCCACAATAATTGCGGGAGACGTCAATATACCAGTCTCTCCTATAGATAGATCAACCAGACAGAGGATCAATAAAGGAAATTGAGAACCTAAACAATGAGATAAAGGAATTAGACTTAACAGACATGTATAGAACATTACATCCCAAATTACCAGGATATACATTCTTCCCTAGTGCACATGGAATTTTCTCCAGGATAGAGCATATGCTGGGGCATAAAACAAGCCTCAATAAATTTGAAAAGATTGAAATTTTTCAAAGCACATTCTCTGACTGCAATGGAATGTAACTAGAAGTCAGTAACCATCAAAGATCTAGAACATTCACAAACATCTGGAGATTAAACAACACACTCTTAAATAAAGAACGGGTCAAAGAAGAAATTGCTAGAGAAATTGCTAAATATCTAGAGATGATAGAAAACGAGAACACAACATATGAAAACTTATGAGATGCAGTGAAGGCAGTATTGAAGGGGATATTTATAGCTCTAAATGCGCACATTAAAAAGGAAGAAAGACCTAAAATCAAAGACCTAACAGAACAACTGAAGAAGCTAGAAAATGAACAGCATACTAATCCTAAAGCAAGTAGAAGAAAATAAATAATTAGGATTAAAGTGGAAATAAATTATATGGAAAATAAACAAAAAAACACAATAGAATTCATAAAACCAAAAGTTGGTTCTTTGAGAAGATACAAGATTGACAAACACTTAGCTAGACTGACAAAGTCAAAAAGAGAAAAGACTCAAATAAACAAAATAATAAATGAGAGGGGGGACATTACTATGGATCATGAAGGTATTTAAAAAATCATAAGAGGATGCTGTGAACAACTGAACGCTAACAAACCACACAATTTAGAAGAAGTGGATAATTTCCTGGAAGCACATGAACAAACCTAGACTGAGCAGAAAAGAAGTAGAAGACCTCAACAAACCAATCACAAGTAAAGAGATCCAATCAGTCATCAAAAAGCTTCGTATGAGATCTGAGAGCAGGGACATGAATGGACATTTGCACACTGGTGTTTATGGAGACAGTATTCATGGTTTGCAATGGGTGTAGGTGGCCTAAGGGTACACTGACTGAGGAACAGAATGGTGAACTGTGGTGTATGCATACAATGGAATATTGAGCAACTACGAGAAGGAGTGAAGCTGTGAGACATGCAATGAGGTGAATGGATCCTGTAGACAGCATGTTGAGTGAAGTACGCCAGAAGCAAAGGCAAACACTATAATGCCTCACCAATATGGACTAACTACAATGTTTAACCTTAGAATTGAATCTTAGAGCGTAGCTTATTGGGGGAACACTTATTGTAATGGTCCCTAGATTGTACACTCTTACAGCAGTCACATCTATTCTTGGATTGTAACAGCCATCTCCAAATTCTGAGAGGCTGATCCTTTTGTGTATAACTCTGGAACTTTGAGTGTCTGTGTGACACCTGAAACTCAGAGCTAGAGCTCAGCAGATATGAATGTCAGTATTAGCATATACAGTAACTGTTAAAAACCTGAAAAAGAGTCCAGACTTCACTTAGAGAGATGAATGAAACAGATCTGGTTAGAACTCGGGCAAATCAGGCCAAAGGTAAAGGACGGTACTGACTTCGTTTTAAAACTTCAACTTCTGTGTGAGACCAAGGGAAGAGAAGTTTATTTGGTGCAGGATCTATATTTTCTAAACAATTTAACTTGTATGGTTTGTTCAAACACCATAATTACATGGAACTTTGAAAAGGAAGTGAGAACTGGTAGGTTTTTATAGGTTAGTGTGAAATAGTGACACATCCCAAAGTCATTTGGGCAGAGAATAAAAATATACATGCAGGCCCCCCCCGAGGAGCTGGGGGAAAATGCGGAAGTGTTGGGCTTCCTCACCTGGATTGTTGCTGATGTTCTCACAAATTTCGAAGACTGACAGTTTGGTATGCCGGGCCCTCTTTCTTGGGACTTGCCCTTATGAAGTTCATTACTGCAAAGGAGAGGCTAAACCTGCTTATAATTGTGCCTAAGAGTGTTCCTGAGTGTCTCTTTGTTGCTCACATGTGGCCCTCTCTGTCTAGCTGAGCCAACTCGGCAGGCAACTCACTGCCCTCCCCTCTACGTGGGCTGACTCCCAGGGGTGTAAATCTCCCTGGCAATGCAGGATGTGACCCCCAAAGATGAATCTGGACCCGGCATTGTGGGATTGGGAACATCTTCTTGACCAAAAGGGGGATGTGAAATGAAACAAAATAAAGTTTCAGTGACTGAGAGATTTCAAATGGAGTCAAGAGGTCGCTCTGGTGGGTATTCTTACGTGCTATGTAAATACCCCTTTTTAGGTTTTAGTATATTGGAATAGCTGAAACTATTCAGTAAATATCTGAAACTATAAAACTGCAACCCAGTAGCCTTGATTCTTGAAGACGACTGTATAACTGTAGCTTACAAAGGGTGACAGTGTGATTGTGAAAACCTTGTGGATCACATTCTCCTTATCCCGTGTGTGAATGGATGAGTAGAAAAATGGGGACAAAAACTAAATGAAAAATAGGGTGGGATGGGGGGATGATTTGGATGTTCTGTTTTACTTTTAATTTTTGTTCTTATTTTTATTCTTTCTGGTGTAAGGAAAATGTTCAAAAATAGATTGGGGTGATAAATGCACAACTATATGATGGTACTGTGAACAGTTGGTTGTACACCATGGATGATTGTATGGTATGTGAATATATCTCAATAACTGAATTAAAAAAAAAAAAAAAAAAGATTTCTACAAATAAAAGCCCAGGGCCAGTTGGCTTCACAGGGGAATTCTATCAGACGTTCTAAAAAGAACTGACACCATTCCTCCTCAAACTCTTTCAAAGAATTGAAGAAAATGGAATACTACCTAACTCGTTTTATGAAGCCTACATCACTCTAATACCAAAACCAGATAAAGATACTATGAGGAAGTAAAACTACAGGTGAATCTCCCTAATGATTATAGATATAAAAATTCTCAACGAAATGCTTGCAAATTGAATCCAAAGACACATTAAAAATCATACACCATGACCAAGTAGGGTTCATCAGAGAAATGTAATAGATAAGAAAAACCATAGTTGAACAATGCATTTCTAATCGAAAGTCCAACAACCTACTTTGCAGACTTGGAAAAGCTAGTTATCAAATTTATTTGGAAGGGAAAGGGGCCTCAAATGCTAAAAACATTCTACAAAAAAGAAAAACAAAGTGGGAGGACTTGCACTTCCTGGCTTTAAAGCCTACTGTAAAGCCACAGTAGTCAAAACAGCATGATATTGGCACAAAGATAAACATATTGATCAATGGAATCAAATTGAGAGTTCAGAATAGACCCCCAGATCTACAGTTGACTGATTTTTGATAAGGCCCACAAATCCACTGAACTGGGACAGAACAGTCTTCAACAAATGGGGCTGGGAGAACTGAATATCTATATCCAAAAGAATGAAAGAAGACCCATACCTCACACCTATACAAAAGTTAACTCAAAGTGGAGCAAAGATATCAATATAAGAGACAGTATCGTAAAACTCCTAGAAGACAGTGTAGAGAAACATCTCCAAGACCTAGTATTAGGAGGTCGCTTCTTAGACCTTACACCCAAAGCAGAGGTAATGAACGAAAAAAATAGATAAATGGGAACTCCTCAAAATCAGAAGCTTCTCTACCTCAAAGGAATTTGTCAGGTGAAGAGGCAGCCAAATCAATGGGAGAAAATATTTTGAAACCATGTATCTGATAAGCGACTGGTATCTTGCAAATATAACGAAATCCTCCAACTCCGTGGCAATAGTACAAACTATAAAATGGGCAAAAGATACAAGAAGACATTTCTCCAAAGAGGAAATACAAATGGCTAAAAAAGACATGAAAAAAATGTTCATCTTCACTGGCTATTAGGGAGATGCAAATCAAGACCACAATGAGATATCTCACACCAGTTAGAATGGCTGCCATTAAACAAACAGGAAACTACAAATGCTGGAGAGGATGTGGAGAAATTGGAACTCATTCATTGCTGGCTGGACTGTATAATGGTACAGCCACTCGGGAAGACAGTTTGGCGGTTCCTCAGAGAACTAGATACTGAGTTACCCTATGATCCAGCAATTTCACTTCTTGGTATATACCCAGAAGATATGAAAGGAGTGGCACGAACAGATATTTGCACACCAATTTTCATAGCAGCATTGTTTGCAATTGCCAAGAGATGGAAACAATCCAAATGTCCTTCAACAAAAGAGCGTATAAACAAAATATGGTATATACACATGATGGAATACTACGTGGCAGTAAGAAGGAATGAGGGTGTGAAACATACGACAACATGGATGAAACTTGAAAACGTAATGCTGAGTGAAATAAGCCAGACACAAAAGGAGAGATATTGTATGTTACCACTAATGTGAACTCTGTGAAAAATGTAAAATAAGTGTCTTATAATGTAGAATATGGGGGACCTAGAGATAGACAGAAGCTAGTGAAGGGGGAGTGATAATCTAGTTTGTACAGATATGATAATGAGGGTAAACTTGATGATATGGAAATGGTCAGGTAGTTTGTTAATGAGATTATAAGTATATATATAACTATATACATATGTATATTTTTAGATGCTGGGGTGTTGGAATAGCTGGAAGTAGATAAATGACCTGATGGAACTGTAACCTGTAACAGTCTTTGAAATTTGCTCTATAGCTATTTGTTGAATTGTGCTTTGAAAGTCTTCACCTTTCTGTATATACCCTATATTGCATAATAAGGAAAGAACTGAAACTGTGGAACAGTAACCCATAATTATTTTTGAAATTACCTGTATAACTGCTTGTTGAGCTATACAACGAAAGTTAACACCTTTCTGTATGCATGTTATATTTTACAATAATGGAGATAGCTGAAGTTGTGGAACTGTGACCCATGATATTCTTTGAGATTTGCTCTAAAAATATATATACTTATATAAAGTTTCAGTATTCGTAGACTTTGTTAAATCTTATCTTGTTTGTTGCTACCCCTTCCTCTCACTTAATTTCTTTCTCCATCTTCAAGGGATGTCAATGCAGTGAGCCCTCTAATTTTTTCATATTGAAAGCGGGTGTAGACAGTATGTGGAAGCAGGCTGCATCTGATTGTTGTTCTTAAAGAGGCTGTTGCCTCTGGGTTTTAGGACTTTTCTGGCATAGGAACACTCTGGTAGATTTAAGTTTCTGAGAGATAAAACTTAGTGAGTGAATCTTTTATAGAATCTCAGGTAGGGACCTAGGTAATTGGGGACTACTTTTGGTAAGGGCATGGCATACTGTGGCCATATGGGAAGTCTAGCTGAAGCTTGCACAAGAGAAACCCCCAGGGTAGCCTCTCGACTCTATATGGGAGCTCTCAGCCACTGTAACCTCAGCTTGTTACCTTTCTTTTTCCCCTTTAGGTCAACTAGGCATTTTCAATCCCTTGCTGCCAGGGCGTGGCTCATTCTTGGTTGTCATGTCCCACGTCACCAGGGAGATTCTTCCCCAACAGAGGCAATTTTATGTTGATAGTTTTGTGTCATTTTTATAGATCCTCTCTTCCCCATCCCTGGCCAAACTGTGTAAATGTTACTTCTTACAAAACCTGGGATCCATTCCAGATTTAGTGGCGTGAGATGGAAATCATCAAAAAATTATGTCAGACACCTGAAACTCAGAGCGAGAGCTCGGCAGATATGAATGTCAGTATTAGTGCATACAGCCACTGTTAAAAAAAAAAAAAAAAAAAAAAAAAGCTGAAAAAGAGCCCAGACTTCAATTAGTGATATGAATGAAGCAGGTCTGGTTAAGACCAGGGCAAGCCAGGCCAAAGGGTAAAGGTCAAACTGACTGTGTTTTAAAACTTCAACTTCCATATGAGACCAAGGGAAGAGATATCTATTTGGTACAGGATCTAAATTTTCTAAACGGTACAACTCTACAGTCGATTTGTTCAAACACCACAATTGCATGGAACTCTGAATAGGAAGTGAGATACGGTAGGTTACTATAGGCTGGAGTGAAATAGTGACACATCCTAGAGTAATTTGGGCAGATAATAAAAAATATATTTACAGCCTCCCCCTCCCCAGCCCCGAGGATCTGGGGGAAGGTGCGGATGTGTTGGACATCCTCACCTGGACTGGTGTTGATGTTGCCACAAGGCGGTTTGATGTGCTGAGCCCTTGATCATGGGACATGCTCTTATGAAGCTCGCTACTGGAAAGGAGAGGCTAAACTTGCATATAATTGTGCCTAAGAGTCTCCCCCTGAGTACCTCTTTGTTGCTCAGATGTGGCCCTCTCTCTCTCTAACTGAGCCATCTCGACAGGTGAACTCGCTGCCCTCCCCCCTACATGGGACCCGACTCCCAGGGGTGTAAATCTCCCTGGCAACGCAGAGTATGACTCCCGGGGATGAATGTGGACCCGGCATCGTGGGACTGAGAGTATCTTCTTGGCCAAAAGGGGGATGCAAAATGAGACGAAATAGTTTCAGTGGCTGAGAGATTTCAAATGGAGTCGAGAGTTCACTCTGGTGGACATTCTTATGCACTATATAGATAACACCTCTTAGGTTTTAATGTATTGGAATAGCTAGAAGTAAATGCCTGAAACTACCGAACTCCAACCCAGCAGTCTGGACTCCTGAAGACAATTATATAATAATGTAGGTTACAAGGGGTGACAGCGTGATTGTGAAGACCTTGTGGATCACACCCCCTTTATCTAGTGTATGGATGAGTAGGAAAATGGGGATAAAAACTAAAGGACAGATGGGATGGGGGGGATGATTTGGGTGTTCTTTTTTCACTTTTATATTTTATTCTTGTTCTGGTTCTTTCTGATGTAAGGAAAATGTTCAGAGATAGATTGTGGTGATGAACGCATAACTATGTTATCATACTGTGGACAGTGGATTGTATTTAAATAAAACTGAATTTAATTAAAAAAGGACACAGTTGAGACATAAGGAAGAGGAAATATAGAATGTAAGCTTTGTAAAAAAAAAAAATTATGTGAGAATAGTATTATAGTAACAGTGAGCTTTGGAGAATGAGGGGAAGTGATTTGGTGGTCTGAGGATGCTAGCTCTTGGAGGAGAGGTTGTTGGAGGTCCAGACTAATGATATGAGATTCATGATGCCTGCTGGTTGGCTGTTTTCTTTTATAAATACAGTTTTATTGGAACATAGAGATGTCCATTCATTTATGTATTTCTATGACTGGTTTTGCATTGTGACAGCAGAGTTGCATAGTTGATAACAAAGTCCCGCATGGCCTGCAAAGCATAAATATGGCCTTTTAGAACAAGTTTTCCAATGCCTGGTCTAGAAACAGTGCTGGGCAACAAGATGACAATTTCTTACCCCATCTCCAGACCCAGTGGTTCAAGCAGAGTAGGGAAAAAATGTTTATCAGTTGACAGGTATACAGAGGAGAACAAAATCCTAAGAGAGGCAGGTTTCCAATAGGGCAGGAAGGTAAATGGAACATACAGAGATGTTGACAATTTGAGATTTTACTGATAACTGAATATGAGCTCTAATTCATAGTGGAAGGGTTTCGGAAGTTGACAGTGGGCACGATGTGGTTTAAAGGGAGATGTGTAAATCCTCTTGCTGTTTAGACTGCAGTAGATTTAGGAAGATCTGGCAATCCTGAGTATCACATGACAGCAGTAGTTCCACTGACATGAGTCCAGATGGCCTTGAGCATGAGGAGGGTGGTCACGCTGTGAGTGGAGGGGTGAAGTTAAGGTAACAGCTGTAGCAGGAGTACACAGAGGTCGAGAAATCTTTCCTGCCCTCTGCAGGTAGAGATTGTGATTAGTGGGTGGGGCAGGGGAGGCCCAAAACAGTCTGATTCCAGGCTCAGAGGTGAATATCTTTTTAGTATCTAGGCCTGCCTTTTTTCATGCTCTGCTGCTCTCAAACCTCCCTGGCTACTAAATGTGTGGGATTAGTTTTCCAAAGTTGGGTCAAGAGCCCACAGATATTTGTAAACTCAGAGTGTTTCAAGATTCAGTGGATCCTGCCCACATGAAGAGTCAGAGACATCTTGGCACTAAATGGGCTTTGAGTGTATGTGGTTGTTTTGAATGAAGTCTTTGGGTAAATTTTTGCTTTTGATCAGTTCTACCTCATTCATTGGTTCATATGTTCATTGCTCTTCATAAAGAATTAAATTCCTTATTTCAAATGAACAGAGTAATTTTGAATGATAGTTTAAAAATTACCCCAATGTAAGTGAACTGTAATATAGATGAAGAAGGAGAAATAATTTTTCCCTGCCTTTAAGTGCTCCATTAAACTGTCGTATGAGGCCAGTGTCAAACTAAGTGTTAATATCTCTGAATACAATACAGAAGTGCATGCTGAACCTTGCAGAATGGGCTGCGCACCCTGGCAGCCAACCCAGAGGCCTCAGGAGAGCATGCCGAGGCAGCGTTCTGCACTAGTACTTATGGTGGAACGGAAGCTGTGGAGCAGCGTGACCTTGATGAGTCTGAGATGAAAAATGAGAAGAATCAGTCTCTGAATGGGAAGAAGTTTTTTTAGAATATCTTAACCAATTTATTTTACTTGTGTTTTCCCTTTTTATTTGTGTGTAAGGGCAATATATGAGAAAAACGTATCAAAAGAAGTCTCAAAGGGCACTTTCAAGAAGTGTTAAGAGGACATTCTAAGCGGTAAAGCATGTGACCGTGTAATTGGCAGTATTTTTCCTTTCTTAGTGATACATAAAGTAATGATGCACCTTCTGCTCAATGGCACCTTAGAATCAGTGAAGTGTGGTGGGTAATCTACATAAGAACCTTAGCACAGTGTCTGCCTCCTGGTAGGAATGCCACCAAGTGCACAGACTCTGAGAAGCAGAGTCAACATTTCACCAGCACACAGCTGCATTATACAATGGAGGTTTTTTGTTTAAGCATTTTCAGTTTTCAAATGAAGCATTTAGGGAAAATTTGTAAACAAAGACCTTTTGTGTATATTTGGAAAATATCAGAGTTATTGACATTTTTAAATTGGCTGCTGGCTCATCCCTGTGAAATGATCTTATGATAATGGACATTAATTCCAGCTTCAGTTTTACCAGTAGAGCTGTTAGGATAATGGATTTAGATGACACATTGCAGCAACCAGAAAAACTGTAGCACCTCCAGAGGAGCATTTAAAGATACTGTCTCCATGGTTTGTGACATGTCAGTTCTATTGATTGAAGCGAATCACGAAGTCCGCCTGGTTCAAGCAGTGGGAAAATAGGCTCCACCTCTTGATTGGAGGAGCTGCAAAGAATATAAGGCTGTTTTCAATTTATCGCAGTTACCTAGAAATTTATAGTCAAAGCTTTACAGGACCTTTTGACTGGTCTATCTAGTTTAGGGGTAGCAAATTTTTTTTCTGTAAAGGGCCATGTAATAAATATTTTAGATTTTGTGGGCCATATAGTCCCTGTTGCAACTCTGCTTATAGCATGAAAACAGCCATAGTTAATATGTGGATGAATGAGTATGACTGTATTCCAATAAGACTTTATTTACACAAATAGGTAGTTTGCTTACTCCCTATCTGGTTGATTGTTCATTCAATCATTCAACAATAAAAAAAAAAAAAACAAAAAACAAAACCCTGACAAAAATCCCTGCCCTCATGAAGCTTATATTCTGGGGAAAATAATAAACAATAAACAAATAAGTTTCTGTTAGATAACAGATGTTGGCTGATGATAAATATTGAGGGAAAAGAATAATAGGAAAGAAAGTGATATGAAGTGTCAGGATGGGAGTAGGGGCTAAACTTCTCCCTTGGGTGGCCAAGGGAAGGGAATTAATTGTAAGCAAGGACTTGAAGTAAGTGAGGGAGCAAGTCATGCAGACATCTGGGGGAGGGTATTTTATGCAGAGAGAACAGCATGTACAAAAGTCCAAGGTGGGAGCATGCCTGGCATGTTGCAGCAACATCAGGGAGGCCAGTGTTGCTGCAAGAGATTGAATGAAGGCCAGAGCAGTTGGAGAAATCTGCAGAAGTGGTTGGTGAGTTCAGCGTGCATAGGACCATTTTTGTCAAAAGCTATGAAAGCATGCAAATCACTTGGGAGCTTGTGGATAAAATGCTGTTCAGAGTTCTTACTGAAGATGGGTCATTGGTTGGGAATTACTGACCAGGTATGTACCTCTCTCTCTTGGCTAACTTATATAGAATAGACCTGTGGTTTGGGAATCAAACTCAGAGAGTGGGGCCAGGAGCTTCCCTGGAGATGCTGATGACAATCCAGGTTAGAAAACCCCTACAGTAGACTGAGCTTCTACTCAGGGCTTGAATCTCTTGTATGTTGTCACCTTCAGAGATTTCTGTGCGAATGGGTCTGGGAATAGAAAAGCCTTTTTTACAAAGAAACAGCACATTCCATCTTGAAAAATTCTAATTCTTAGAAACTATTCCTTTATGTTGAGCTGAAGTTGGCTCCTCAGTAATTTCTACTCTATTTGATTCTGGTGTTTCGTCATTGGAATTACTCAGACAACATTTATTGTTTCAATTTACCTATAAGAGGAATAAAATACCTTCCAGTGTTGTGTGCAAATAAAATTTATAATTATAGTTCTATCACAATTGATGTTTTATAATATCTTACATTTGATTCTAGAAATATTTTTTTTTGTTTTTTTTAACTAGTTATTGATGAGAGGCATATTTATATCTTCCACTACTGTTTTGACTCTTTCTAGTACCCCTTTGTTAACATATCTGCCAAAATGTTCAGAATTACTTTATTTTGACATTCATTTTACTTCATTTTTGCAGATTATTTATTCAGTTATACCTATTAATTGTGGTTGTGTTTATTTTTATTATATCAGTAAGCCATTGTTGAATTACAAACCACTCCGTAACTTAGTGAATTAAAACAAAAATTTTTTATTTTATCTCATATGAATATGGATTGGCTGAGGCTCATCTCTAGGCTGGGCTGTTAAAACTTTGCGTTAACAATTGCCTAATTCCGGATACATTCTTGGGGGAAAGCTCCAAATATCTCTCACTCTCCTCCCTGGACCATGTCCTTCTCATGGCAATGGCAGAGGCACAAGAAAGTGAGCAGAAAAGGGCGAGCATTTGTTTAAGCCCGTGCTTGCTTCACGTCTGTTAACATCCCACCGGCCAAAGCAAGTGACATTCCTGAGCTCAAGATCAAGGAGCAGAGAAATTTCTCGACCTTTTGATGGAAGAAATTAAATTGCAAAAGTCACATGCAAAGGACACAGATACAAGGATCAGTGTAGAATTAGGATCATTGATGCAGTCTACCAGACAGGATTTGAAAGGGCATGAAATTAAGTTGATTGCTTAAGTAAACTCTTGAGAAAATAAAAATGTTTGAGACCAATTGGTGAGTAAATGAGCATTCCCACTGGAAAACCCCTTGCCCTGAATAAATTCACACAGGTGTCTAAGGCTGAAGGTAACTTGCCGTGATATTCTCTATCTTCCAAGAGGTGTTAGGGAAGGCAGTGTCTCTGTGGTTTCTGGCCAGGGCCACTGAAAACTTTGCAGAGCAAAGAGAACCCCTTTGTTGACTCCCAGAAAAGCGATTGGATACTAAAGCAAACTACTAATTATAGTCATTTAAAGTGTCTGCAGGGTGAGATTCTAAAGGTATATAGGTACCCCATAGAGAATAAGTTATTTCCGAGTCAGACAAGGCTAAGTCCATGGCAGGATGTCTGGCTAGAGGCTTCCGGACTTCAGGCAAGTCTCTATGAAGAGACGTGGGTATGAGGACGAGCCTTCAAAAGTGACCACAGAGCCCTGCATGAAGAGGACCACTGGAAGGGCCCCTGGACAGTGACGCAGCTAGTGGACATGGACCCCAGCAAAATTGGGATCTAATACAGTTCTTTTTACTCCAGCTAAAGTCCTCCTGATCCTTAAATTCTTTCATTGGCCATGGTCATTGCCTCCAAAATGATCAGTTATGTTAGTCTTTCATGACACAAGGGCCCAAGTGCAGCTCCCTGACTGTCTTGGCTTAATTTCCTCAATGGCCCCAATCATTTCACCTCAGTCTGTGAACCCCATCTTTCCGAGTGCCCTGTTCTGCCTACCAGTGGTTCCTGTACTCTCCTTGCTTGGAGTTGCAGCGACAGGGGAGGAAACTTTTCCTTTGAGAATTGATTATTTTTTAAGTTACTTGAGATAGTTCTAGAAAACACTTCATTCTTCTGTATTTTCTGGAACCTCAATTGTTTATACATTTTTATTGAGATCATATGTGCTGGTTTGGATGTATTATGTACCCCAAAACACCATTATCTTTGATGCAGTCTTGTGGGAGCAGATGTATTAGTGTTGATTAGATTGGAATCCTTTGATTGAGTGTTTCCATGGAGAAGCGACTCAATCAAATGTGAGTGAAACGTTTGATTGGATAATTTCCATGGAGGTGTTACCCTGCCCATTCAGGATGTGTGTTAATTGGATCACTGGATAAAGGAATTCATAGGCAGAGGGACTCAGAGCAACTGAGAGTGACATTTTGAAGAGGAGCTGCAGCCTGGAGAGGAACGTCCTGGAAGGAAACCATTTTGAAACCAGAACTTGGAGCAGACGCCAGCCACGTGCCTTCCCAGCTAACAGAGGTCTTCCGGACAATGTTGGCCATCCTCCAGTGAAGGTACCCAATTATTGATGCATTACCTTGGACACTTTATGCCCTGAAGACTGTAACTGTGTAACCTAATAAACCCCCATTTCTGGTCTTTTGCATTCTGGCAGCATTAGCAAACTGGAACAAGATATAATTCACATATCATAAAATTCAGCATTTTATAGTATACAATTTAGTGGTTTTTAATATATTTGCAAGGTTGTGCACTTGTATTCACCACTATCGAATTCCAGAAAATTTTTATAACCTCGAAACAAAACCCCTTTCTTGTTCTTCCTTTCCTCCAGCCCCAAGCAATCACAATCTACTTTTTGTCTCTGTGGATTTGCCTATTCTGGACATTTCATGTAAATGGAATCATATAATATGTGACCTTTTGTGTCTGGGTTCTTTCAATTAGCATTAATGTATGCATTTTAATGTTAATAGAAAAGATACAAATAATATAATTTAAAATATTGGTAATCAAGAAACTTTCATGTTTTAATAAACTGTTTTCATCAGATATTTGAACTTTTCTTATTTGTTACTACCTTGATACTAAAATTTTGCATTAACATAACAAATTGTCCCTATTTGCTTCAAAGGATATTTAAACATGTTTAAATGAAGGTTTGAATCTGAATTAAATTCTTGTGGAAATGAAGAATAAGTTTAATTTAGTAGCTCTGCTCTAGTTTTTATAAGTTCTCATTTTAATGAATACCATTGAAATATATGGGTATAAGTTTAGAATGCTCTCAAAAACATGAAACTTGAAATGTACAGAATGAAAGTTGCCTGGATTTGACATGTAGTTACTCATTAAGGTGCAATATTATCAGACTTAATTTAAGAATAGTGCAAAGTGGATGCCAAATTGGCTTTTGTGTCAAAGAAGTTTTGATAACTCTTGTCTGTGATCCTTAAGGTAATACTTGGGTAAAAATAGACTTGAGTTAATACTTGGAGAATGAGAAGGTAGTAAAGATCCCAACTTAAATCTCAGGATATGTTTTCTTTCTTGGATAGGAACACACATAGTTTTTAATGTTGCGTGTGAGAATGAGACAAAACTGGTTATTTGGAAAATCCTTCTTTGAACTTTTGTACATACATGGCAGTGGTAGCCCTTAATGGAATCAGGTGGGTAACAGGCAAGGTTATCTTTCAGTTTGTGTATCTTTTCATTTCTGGTCTTGACACTTACACTAACCAACAGTTTATTGTATTCAGTGAGTCAATGGAAAGCTTTTCCTCATTTACTTGGTTTTCGACTTGTTAACAATACTCATTTAGGAGTGATGGAGTTGAATGGTTTGTTAGAGACACTTTTGAAATCTCTCAGGAAAGATGCTGTGGTTAAAATGATCCTTAACAAGTAGGCTATAAAATGGATTCTTTATATATAAATGCCTGTTTCTGTAAATTTCCATTTAAAAATGCAAGTATACATTTGTATATAGATTGTCACAGAAAACCATAGAAAATATTGACCTGAGAGAGTAGGAAGTAGGAGAATGGTTTCTGGGTATAGGAATGTTAAATGGTCTCCAGCTTGAATCACTTGTGAATGTGGGCTTCACAAATCATAGGCTGTGGCCAGTCTCTTGTCTTATCAAATTATTTATATGTCCTGCTGTCTGAGGGAACATACTGTTTGAAATTTTCTTCCATAAAATGCAAAATGTAGAGATCTGACTCAATAAGCAATAACTCCCCATACCTCGACCTCCTAATGACGTATATAATCTAAAATTTCCCAATTTAACCTCTTTCTAGTATACAATTCAGTGGTGTTATTTACTGTTTTAGTCAGGGTTCTCTAGAGAAAGAGAACCAACAGGAAATATCTATAAATAGTCTGAGATTTTATAAAGGTGTCTCACACAACTGTGGGGATGTGTGAGTTCAAATTTCATAGGGTAGGCTGTAAGCTGGCACTCCAACGAAGATCTTCAATGAATTCCCCAGGAGAGGCTGGCTGGCTGAAGTAGAAACGAAAGTTCTCTCTTGTGTTTGCTGAAGCCATCACCTACCCCTTAAAAGCCTTCCATTGATTGGATTAAAAATCTCTCACTGCGGAAGACACTCCCCTTGGCCAACTGCATATGTAATTAGCCACAGATGCACTCAACATACTGATGATTTATGTCCATGAAATATCCTTGCAGAACAGATAGGCCAATGCTTGCTTGAGCAGACAGGTAGGTACCATCACCTGGCCAATATGACACATGAACCTAAATATCACAGTCCACCCCTTGTCAACTTGGTAGCTATACACATCATCTTAAACTTTGCTTAATCTCTAAATAAAAGGCAGTAACAGACATATTTTTTGCTTAACAATGCTCAACTGTCCTGTCTACAGCTGAAAACACAGTAAATCTCTCCAGAATAGGGTACAAGTCCTTGGGTAGTGTTCACTCTTAAGCTTAATATCCTATAACTTAAATACTATAATGTGAACAGTACAACTTATATGATAAGGGGATAAGACAGAGAAGAAAACAAAGATACTTGCTTTTTCCACTACCCATTGCATGTTTCCTTTATCCTCAGCAAGCACCTCAGCTGGCCATGGTTCTTTGCCTGGTGGGGTGACCCAAACCTTCATTCCTGAAGTTTCTTGGCCATTGGTAGTCCTGTCTGGATTGGGTGGTTGTAGTTTTCCATTGACTTTAATCACAGGGCATGGTAGTACTAAGAGATGCCCTAGGGGATATCGTATATTCCAGAAAACTCTTGGTTTTCCAGAAAACTCATTGTGCAGTTGCAGTCCTATTTCTCCTATATAGCCAGAATCTATCACCCCAACCAATACAGTAATCCCCTTCCTTGCCTGTTGATTCAGAGGCATGAGAAGCCCCAAGTGTCCAGATGGCAGTCTTAACTTGCATTTCAGTGGAATCATTGTTGTGTCTCCTGGTGGGAGCCCTTTCCCTAATGGTTAATGATGTTGAGCATCTTTTCATTGGCATAGTGGTCATTTGTTTATCTTCTTGGGAGAAATGTCTATTCAGATCTTCTGACCATTTTTTTTTTTTTAATCATCATTTTATTGAGATATATTCACATATATCAGTCATACAAAACAAATCGTACTTTCGATTGTCATACAAAACAAATCGTATTGTCATAAAAAAACAATTCGATTGTCATACAAAACAAATCGTACTTTCGATTGTTCACAGTACCATTACATAGTTGTACATTCATCACCTAAATCAATCCCTGACACCTTCATTAGCACACACACAAAAATAACAAGAATAATAATTAGAGTGAAAAAGAGCAATTGAAGTAAAAAAGAACACTGGGTACCTTTGTCTGTTTGTTTCCTTCCCCTACTTTTCTACACATCCATCCATAAATTAGACAAAGGGGAGTGTGGTCCTTATGGCTTTCCCAATCCCATTGTCACCCCTCATAAGCTACATTTTTATACAACTGTCTTCGAGATTCATGGGTTCTGGGTTATAGTTTAATAGTTTCAGGTATCCACCACCAGCTACCCCAATTCTTTAGAACCTAAAAAAGGTTGTCTAAAGTGTGCGTAAGAGTGCCCACCAGAGTGATCTCTCGGCTCGTTTTGGAATCTCTCTGCCACTGAAGCTTATTTCATTTCCTTTCACATCCCCCTTTTGGTCAAGAAGATGTTCTCCATCCCACGATGCCGGGTCTACATTCCTCCCCGGGAGTCATATTCCACGTTGCCAGGGAGATTCACTTCCCTGGGTGTCTGATCCCACGTAGGGGGGAGGGCAGTGATTTCACCTTTCAAGTTGGCTTAGCCAGAGAGAGAGGGCCACATCTGAGCAACAAAGAGGCATTCAGGAGGAGACTCTTAGGCACAAATACAGGGAGGCCTAGCCTCTCCTTTGCAGCAACCGTCTTCCCAAGGGTAAAACTTATGGTAGAGGGCTCAACCCATCAAACCACCAGTCCCCTATGTCTGTGGTCATGTTAGCAACCATGGAGGTGGGGTAGGCGAATACCCCTGCATTCTCCACAGGCTCCTCAAGGGGGCACTACATCTTTTCTTTTTTTTTCCTTGTTTGTCTTTTTTCTTTCTTTTTTTTTTTTTTTAACTTTCCCTTCTTTTTTAAATCAACTGTATGAAAAAAAAAGTTAAAAAGAAAACAAACATACAATAAAAGAACATTTCAAAGAGACCATAACAAGGGAGTAAGAAAAAGACAACTAACCTAAGATAACTGCTTAACTTCCAACATGTTCCTACTTTACCCCAAGAAAGTTACATAATATAGCAACATTTCAGTGAACTTGTTCCTACTACATCCATCAGAAATTAACAGGCCATAGTCATTCCTGGGCATCCCCAGAACGTTAAATAGCTTATCTGTTCTTCTTGGGTTATTGTTCCCCCTTCCTTAATTGCTCTCTACTGCTAGTTCCCCTACATTCTACATTATAAACCATTTGTTTTACATTTTTCAAAGTTCACATTAGTGGTAGCATATAATATTTCTCTTTTTGTGCCTGGCTTATTTCGCTCAGCATTATGTCTTCAAGGTTCATCCAGGTTGTCATATGTTTCACCAGATCGTTCCTTCTTACTGCCGCATAGTATTCCATCGTGTGTATATACCACATTTTATTTATCCACTCATCTGTTGAAGGACATTTGGGTTGTTTCCATCTCTTGGCAATTGTGAATAATGCTGCTATGAACATTGGCGTGCAGATATCTGTTCGTGTCACTGCTTTCCGATCTTCCGGGTATATACCGAGAAGTGCAATCGCTGGATCGAATGGTAGCTCTATATCTAGTTTTCTAAGGAACTGCCAGACTGACTTCCAGAGTGGCTGAACCATTATACAGTCCCACCAACAATGAATAAGAGTTCCAATTTCTCCACATCCCCTCCAGCATTTGTAGTTTCCTGTTTGTTTAATGGCAGCCATTCTAACCGGTGTTAGATGGTATCTCATTGTGGTCTTAATTTGCATCTCTCTAATAGCTAGTGAAGCTGAACATTTTTTCATGTGTTTCTTGGCCATTTGTATTTCCTCTTCAGAGAACTGTCTTTTCATATCTTTTGCCCATTTTATAATTGGGCTGTCTGTATTATTGTCATTGAGTTGTAGGATTTCTTTGTATATGCAAGATATCAGTCTTTTGTCAGATACATGGTTTCCAAAAATCTTTTCCCATTGAGTTGGCTGCCTCTTTACCTTTTTGAGAAATTCCTTTGAGGTGCAGAAACTTCTAAGCTTGAGGAGTTCCCATTTATCTATTTTCTCTTTTGTTGCTTGTGCTTTGGGTGTAAAGTCTAGGAAGTGGCCGCCTAATACAAGGTCTTGAAGATGTTTTCCTACATTATCTTCTAGGAGTTTTATGGTACTTTCTTTTATATTGAGATCTTTGGTCCATTTTGAGTTAATTTTTGTGTAGGGGGTGAGGTAGGGGTCCTCTTTCATTCTTTTGGATATGGATATCCAACTCTCCCAGCCCCATTTGTTGAAAAGACCATTATGGCTCAGTTCGGTGACTTTGGGGGCCTTATCAAAGATCAGTCGGCCATAGATCTGAGGGTCTATCTCTGAATTCTCAATTCGATTCCATTGATCTATATGTCTATCTTTGTGCCAGTACCATGCTGTTTTGGCAACTGTGGCTTTATAATAAGCTTCAAAGTCAGGGAGTGTAAGTCCTCCCACTTCGTTTTTCTTTTTTAGAGTGTCTTTAGCAATTCGAGGCATCTTCCCTTTCCAAATAAATTTGATAACTAGCTTTTCCAAGTCTGCAAAGTAGGTTGTTGGAATTTTGATTGGGATTGCATTGAATCTGTAGATGAGTTTGGGTAGAATTGACATCTTAATGACATTTAGCCTTCCTATCCATGAACATGGAATATTTTTCCATCTTTTAAGGTCCCCTTCTATTTCTTTTAGTAGAGTTATGTAGTTTTCTTTGTATAGGTCTTTTACATCTTTGGTTAAGTTTATTCCTAGGTATTTGATTTTTTTAGTTGCTATTGAAAATGGTATCTTTTTCTTGAGTGTCTCTTCAGTTTGTTCATTTCTAGCATATAGAAACATTACTGACTTATGTGCATTAATCTTGTATCCCGCTACTTTGCTAAATTTGTTTATTAGCTCTAGTAGGTGTATCGTTGATTTCTCAGGGTTTTCTAGATATAAGATCATATCATCTGCAAACAATGACAGTTTTACTTCTTCTTTTCCAATTTGGATGCCTTTTATTTCTTTGTCTTGCCGGATTGCCCTGGCTAGCACTTCCAGCACAATGTTGAATAACAGTGGTGACAGCGGGCATCCTTGTCTTGTTCCTGATCTTAGAGGGAAGGCTTTCAGTCTCTCACCATTGAGTACTATGCTGGCTGTGGGTTTTTCATATATGCTCTTTATCATGTTGAGGAAGTTTCCTTCAATTCCTACCTTTTGAAGTGTTTTTATCAAAAAGGGATGTTGGATTTTGTCAAATGCTTTTTCAGCATCTATTGAGATGATCAATTGATTTTTCCCTTTTGACTTGTTAATGTGTTGTAATACATTGATTGTTTTTCTTATGTTGAACCATCCTTGCATGCCTGGAATGAACCCCACTTGGTCATGGTGTATGATTTTTTTAATGTGTCTTTGGATTCGATTTGCAAGTATTTTGTTGAGGATTTTTGCATCTATATTCATTAGGGAGATTGGCCGGTAGTTTTCCTTTTTTGTAGCATCTTTGCCTGGTTTTGGTATTAGATTGATGTTAGCTTCATAAAATGAGTTAGGTAGTGTTCCATTTTTTTCAATGTTTTGAAAGAGTTTGAGTAAGATTGGTGTCAGTTCTTTCTGGAAAGTTTGGTAGAATTCCCCTGTGAAGCCATCTGGCCCTGGGAATTTATTTGTGGGAAGATTTTTGATGACTGATTGGATCTCTTTGCTTGTGATGGGTTGGTTGAGGTCTTCTATTTCTTCTCTGGTCAGTCTAGGTTGTTCATATGTTTCCAGGAAATTGTCCATTTCTTCTACATTATCCAGTTTGTTGCCATACAGTTGTTCATAATATCCTCTTATAATTTTTTTAATTTCTTCAGGATCTGCAGTTATGTCACCTTTTTCATTCATTATTTTGTTTATATGGGTCTTCTCTCTTTTTGATTTTGTCAGTCTAGCTAGGGGCTTGTCAATCTTGTTGATCTTCTCAAAGAACCAACTTTTGGTGATATTTATCCTCTCTTGTTTTTTTGTTCTCTATGTCATTTATTTCTGCTTTAATCCTTGTTATTTCTTTTCTTCTACTTGGTTTAGGATTGGTTTGCTGTTCATTTTCTAGCTTCTTCAGTTGATCCATTAGTTCTTTGATTTTGGCTCTTTCTTCCTTTTTAATATATGCGTTTAGTGCTATAAATTTCCCCCTTAGCGCTGCTTTTGCTGCATCCCATAGATTTTGGTATGTTGTGTTCTCATTTTCATTCGTCTCTATATATTTAGCAATTTCTCTTGCTATTTCTTCTTTAACCCACTGATTGTTTAGGAGTGTGTTGTTTAACCTCCAGGTATTTGTGAATTTTCTAAGTCTCTGATGGTTATTGACTTCTAATTGTATTCCATTGTGGTCAGAGAATGTGCTTTGAATAATTTCAATCTTTTTAAATTTATTGAGGCTTGTTTTATGTCCCAGCATATGATCTATTCTGGAGAAAGTTCCGTGAGCACTAGAAAAGTATGTGTATCCTGGTGATTTGGGATGTAATGTCCTGTATATGTCTGTTAAATCTAATTCATTTATCAGATTGTTTAGGTTTTCAATTTCCTTGTTGGTCTTCTGTCTGGTTGATCTATCTATAGGAGAGAGTGATGTGTTGAAGTCTCCCACAATTATTGTGGAAACATCAATTGCTTCCTTTAGTTTTGCCAGTGTTTCTCTCATGTATTTTGTGGCACCTTGATTGGGTGCATAGACATTTACGATTGTTATTTCTTCTTGCTGAATTGCCCCTTTTATTAGTATGTAGTGGCCTTCTTTGTCTCTCAAAACATCCCTGCATTTGAAGTCTATTTTATCTGAGATTAACATTGCTACACCTGCTTTCTTTTGGCTGTAGCTTGCATGAAATATTTTTTTCCATCCTTTCACTTTCAGTTTCTTTGTGTCCCTGTGTCTAAGATGAGTCTCTTGTATGCAACATATTGATGGTTCATTTTTTTTGATCCATTCTGCGAATCTATATCTTTTAATTGGGGAGTTTAATCCATTTACATTCAACGTTAAAACCGTGAAGGCATTTCTTGAATCGGCCATCTTATCCTTTGGTTTATGTTTGCCATATTTTTCCCTCTCTCTATTAATATCCTTTATTGTATCCATACCGAATCTCTTTAGTACTGAACCTTTCTCCAAGTCTCTCTGTCCTGTCTTTGTTTCTCTGTCTGTAGGGCTCCCTTTAGTATCTCCAGTAGGGCAGGTCTCTTGTTAGCAAATTCTCTCAGCATTTCTTTGTCTGTGAGAAATTTAAGCTCTCCCTCAAATTTGAAGGAGAGCTTTGCTGGATAAAGTATTCTTGGCTGGAAATTCCTCTCACTCAGAATTTTAAATATATCGTGCCACTGCCTTCTTGCCTCCATGGTGGCTGCTGAGTAGTCACTACTTAGTCTTATGCTGTTTCCTTTGTATGTGGTGAATTGCTTTTCTCTTGCTGCTTTCAGAACTTGCTCCTTCTCTTCTATGTTTCACAGTGTGATCAGTATATGTCTCGGAGTGGGTTTTTTTGGATTTATTCTATTTGGAGTTCGCTGAGCATTTATGATTTGTGTATTTATGTTGTTTAGAAGATTTGGGAAGTTTTCCCCAACAATTTCTTTGAATACTCTTCCTAGACCTTTACCCTTTTCTTCCCCTTCTGGGACACCAATGAGTCTTATATTCGGACGTTTCATATTATCTATCATATCCCTGAGGTCCATTTCGAGTTTTTCAATTTTTTTCCCCATTCTTTCTTTTATGCTTTCATTTTCCATTCTGTCATCTTCCAGGTCACTGATTCGTTGTTCCACTTCCTCTAGTCTTGTACTATGAGTGTCCAGAATCTTTTTAATTTGGTCAACAGTTTCTTTAATTTCCATAAGATCATCCATTTTTTTATTTAGTCTTGCAATGTCTTCTTTATGCTCTTCTAGGGTCTTCTTGATTTCCTTCATATCCCGTACTATGGTCTCATTGTTCATCTTTAGTTCTTTGAGTAGCTGCTCTAGGTGCTGTGTCTCTTCTGGCCTTTTGATTTGGGTGCTTGGGCTTGGGTTATCCATATCGTCTGGTTTTTTCATATGCTTTATAATTTTCTGTTGTTTTTGGCCTCGTGGCATTTGCTGAACTTGATAGGGTTCTTTTAGGGTTTGTAGACCTATTGAAGTCCTTATCTCTAATTTATCAGATCTACAGCTTCGTGGAATACACTTTCTCTAACTAACCAGCAGGTGGCGTCCACGAGCCACCTGTTCTCCACAAGCCAGATCTCCCCTGCTTAGCCTTTTTGGTGAGTGGGGGAGTGAGTCTTGTGGGGCCCAATTGGTGTACCAAGCTTGCGTGTGTAGTTGGTGTTGCCTGCCCTGTATGTGGGGCGTGTTTCTGGGCAGTCAGGGAGGGGGGGTGGCCCTAACAATCAAATCTCCCTGATGATCCTAGAGTTTTAAAGCTGCTGCAATAGGCTAATCCTTCAGTTCAGTCGTGCCACAGTTTGTCTCTGCCACTGACCCACAAGTCTTTGGTATTGGCGTATGGCTCCTGAGACTTGCAAGTGGGCCCCTCTTCCAGGCTGTGCACCCCGGGTCCTCTGTTGAGGGATGACTGTGCTATGTCACAGGTGAGTGCCATCCCCCCAGGGCAGTTCTGGGCTGCTGGGCTGTGTAGGGAGGCTCCCAGTCTGCTCAAATGATGGCTGAATGGGGCTTTGTTAATTCACACTGCTCCACCTTCCCAGCTCTGGGACATTCAGCTGAGGTTGCAGAGAAGGCTAATGTCCACGCCCAGTTTTGTGGTGTGTGCCTGTTATTTGAAGCACTTCCGTCACACTGGGTTGTCTGGGGCAGCTCTGGGCTATGGGGCTGGCGATGGGCAGGAGTGTTTCCTGTCCACCAGGATGATGGCTGTGAGCGGACACCCCCGTTTTCTTGGGAAGTTGTGTTGTTTAGTGAATTTTCTCAGCCACTGGATTATTGCCTTTTGTCTCAGAGCTCTCTTAGTTCTGCTCTTGACTTGACGTGCCCAAATTGCAATTCTTTGAAGCTTTCTGTATTGGGCTTCTTAGAGTAATTGTTTTAGAAAAAGAAAAAAGGATTTAAAAAAAAAAAAAAAAAAAATGGCCCTCCTCAGAGATCTAATGGTTTATTGAAATGCTAGGAGACAAAGCAACCAGGGCCATTAAGGAAAGGTCCACAGGGCAGAGAGATCAGCTTTGCTTCGGGATTTGCATATGCGCCTCAAGGCCTGAGCTCCGCCCTTCCCCTTTCTGTGTTCACCAGAACTCCAAAAATCCTCTGCTTTTATTTTGGAGTTTTTCGTGTTGTTTTTTTTCTATGCCTGTCTCCTCTCTGCTGGGCTGGCTGCTCTCAGAGTCTCTGGTGTCTGGTCTCAGTCTGTCTATGGTTGGAGTTTGAATCAGTAGAATGAGTTTCCGATAAGAGCAGCCACTGCAGTTCTCCCTTCTCCTTCCCGGAGCTGACAGCCCCTCCTCCCCCGGGACTGAGCCTGGCAGGGAGGGGCGTGGGTCCCCTGGCCGCAAAAACTTACAGATTTCGCTAATCTCAGCAGTTCCACATTTTCATGAGTGTTGTATGAAGTATGCCCAAAGACAGATTGCTCTGTGGTGTCCAGTCCACGCAGTTCCTGGCTTTTTACCTACTTTCCTGGAAGAGTAACTAAAACTTACAGCTCACCAGTCTGCCATCTTGCCCCGCCTCCCTGACCATTTTTAATTGGATGGTTTGTCTTTTTATTATTGAGCTGTAAGGATTTTTTGCTTTAATTTTGTAAATTTAGAATTTACTTTTAAATTTACTTTTAATGATTTGTGGGGGCTGACCTTGGGGACAAGAGATATTGGACTGGGAGCTAAGAAGAGGACTCTCTGGTCTGTTTTTCACACAGCAAAACAGTGATTATTTTAGGGGGTAAGTCTTAAATTATTCCTTGTACTGGCTTTCTACTGCTTTTAGGACCAAGAAAACTAGAGTCCCTATAAGGCATACTGCCCCTATTTCATGAGCTTTGTGTCAAACCGTCTTTCCCTTTGCTGCCTGTGTTGTAGCCACATTCACCTTATATATCTTCTATCATGTGTCAGCCTTCTTCAACCCCACACCTTCCCCTGTACCATTCCCAATCCTTCTCACCTCATTACTTCTTTCAGCACTTACCACAATTTGAACTAAAATATAAATTATATAACTAATTGTTCAATAGCCATGTCACCTGCTAGAATAAAAGCTCCAAGAAGACAGGAGCCTGTCTGTCCCATTTCCAGTTGAATCCCCATAGTCCTAATGGGCAGTAAGTGTTCAGCAAATACCCACCAACTGAATGAACGACAGCAGATAGTCACCTAACTTGGTGCTCACAACCCATATCTAGAATAAAGCTTTGAGTCTCTGTCCCCTGATGATGATCTCAGCCACAGAATGTCCTGTCTCATATGTGTCATCTGACTTCTGCCCTCATCAGTAGTGACAAGCTTCGTGCCTGCCTTCCCTCCATGTGTGTTTATTGAGAAGTTGATATGCATAAGACATTATATGCTGGACTCTTTGAAGGCCACCAAAATGAGGTTTTGAGTGTGACTATTTTGTTAGTATTCATTGATTTTTCCTTTAGTTTTTACTATTTCTCCTTGTGACAATGGCATGCTTTTGGAACTCTACTGGCAAAGCTCTTAGTGGTAGATCCTGTTGCTTTGGAGCACAGTGAAAATCACCAGCAAGGACTGAGTCAAAAATTTTGGATTTAGTAGCCCAACTTTTGGGAACTATAAACTTTCAAGCAGTATCCTCATTTTTGCTTCTTTCATTTTATCTTACCTTAATTTTGTAGAATGGCCTGTAAGTCATTACTTGTCTTCCCAAGAGTCTCCTCACAAGTGTTCAGTTACATTTCTTAATGTATGAAATACTTTGCAATATCAAAGCCATGTCATCAGTTATCAAAAAAATTTTCTCAATATAAAAGAAAAGAGGAAGGCACTTAAGCTCTTTACTAGATCAGATAAAAAACATATGTTAAAAATAGGAAGGAGGAATATAGAACAGAAAGTGTGGATCTATAACAGTGTCAGGGAGTAGCACACAATGAGCTGTGCCTTCTATATATATCACAAAGAGTTGCTGAAATGCCTTTGAAGCTATCTTCCAAAGAAGAACATATAAATCCATTCTTTAGAGAAGAATTTAAGAAGTCAGCATAAGAATGAAAGAAGGTAACATGGTATGGTAATTGAAATAGCTAGGTTTGAATCCTGAAACTACAACTTATTCTGTGGGGTGCTTTGGGCCTTAATCTCTCTAAGGATAGTGGTGCCTGTTTTTATACATTTATTTTGAGAATTAAATGATAATATATGTCAATATTTCATGTATAATTTCAAAATTAGCATAAGTAGTTAAAAATAAGTACTAAAAATAGCTGCTGGAATGGTCCTCACGTGTCAAGAGATCATTAGAGAGAAACAAGTTGTCTTAGTTTGCCAGATCTGCTATGACAGATGCCACACAATGGGTTGGCTTAAACAATGAGACTGTATTGGCTCATGGTTTTAGAGCCCAGAAGTCCCAAATCAAGGTATCTGCAAGGCCATGCTTTCTTTTGGAGTCTAAAGCATTCTAGTGAAGGTTTGTCATACTCTTTGGGATTCCTTGATTTGCATCTCTACCTCTGTCACATGGAGATGGTTTTGGTTTCCTCTTGCGGCTTCCTCTAACTGAATGCATCTGAATTTCCTCTCTTTATAAGGTCTCCAGTAGCAGGTAAGACCTACCCTGATGTGGATTAATATTAAAAACATGTCTCCTGTGGGGTGCATGATTTAATCCCCAACACAAGTGAAGCCTAAAATAAGTGATTAGATTCTATGACAGAGCACATCCATTTAAAATGAGTTAAACTTTATAATCTCAAATAGGTTATAGTATATGGTATGTACTTAGAGCTATTGTTCTTAAGAAATTACAAAGAGATAGGGATGCGTAAGAATTTAGGGTGGAAAATATCCTATTTTCAAAATGGAGGAGAGAAGAGATTTCAGAACTACAGGTAAGTAAGCTTATCTAGACAAAATGGTTATGCTGTTAATTTTTGATAACCGAGAAAAGGACAAAAGGAAGACCTGAGACCATATGTTCTGGTTTGCTAATGCTGCCTTTTTGCAAAATACTAGAAATGGATTGGCTTGTATAAAAGGGGGTTTATTTGGTTACACAGTTACAGTCTTAAGGCCATAAAGTGTCCAAGGTAACGCATCAATAATCGGGTACCTTCACGGGAGGATGGCCAATGGCATCCAGAAAACCCGTCAGCTGGGAAGGCACATGGCTGGCGTCTGCTCCAAGTTCTGGTTTCAAAATGGCTTTCTCCCAGGATATTCCTCTCTAGGCTGCAGTTCCTCAAAAATGTCACTCTTAGTTGCTCTTGGGGCGTTTGTCCTCTCTTAGCTTCTCCAGAGCAGAAGTCTGCTTTCAACGGCTGTCTTCAAACTGTCTCTCATCTGCAGCTAGCAGTGAGTTCCTTCTGTCTGAGCTTATATAGTGCTCTAGTAAAGGAATCAAGGGCCATGCCAAATGTGCATGGCCCCACCTCCATGGAAATTATCCAGTCAGAGTTATCACCTACAGTTGGGTGGGTTGCGTCTCCATGGAAACACTCAATCAAAGAATTACAGTCTAATCAACACTAATATGTCTGCCCACACAAGATTGCATCAAAGATAATAGTGTTTTGGGGGACATAATACATTCAAACTGGCACACCGTATATAAGAGGCACTGATGGAGATGAGATTTGATTGATGGAAATTATGAACCCTTAGATCATAAAATCAGAAAAACTGAACACTTTTGCCACAAAGACAAAATTTTAAAATGCATTTTGGTGTATATCTACTTTGTAAGATAGTAAATCACATTTAGAAGCAACTCCTTGAAATGTATGGTCAGAAGATCCTAAAAAGTTCCTATCAAACATGATCCAGGAAAAAGAAATAAAAAGAATGCTTATTCCCATTTTACCAATTTAAAATGAATGAAACATTACCAATTTTTAAAAATTATACCAGTATTTGCTCTGTGTTTTATTAGGGCTATCATTAATTTGCATTGATCCTCCTGACCCTCTTTTCCCCACATATTCATACGCGCTTCAAATTCAAATTCTCTACCACAGTGTGTTTCAAGAAGGAACAACTGTATGGTATCCAGAATGTGGAACTTCCTCTGTATGAGGAAGAGTGTTGAGTTTAATTCTGGATGAAACACTTTAAAAGAAACATTGCAGATGAAACTAGAAGCTGCTCAGACATCCGAGATGGTAAAGCAGATGGAAGCCCTTTCTCCTGAGGAGTGGCGGAAAATGCTGGTGACCTTTGGCTTGTAGGTCAGACTGCTGACCAAAGCTCTGAGGATTGTCTTCAAGATGTGAAGCAGGGAGGAAGTTGATATGGTGAGTCCCTCCAGAAAGCAGCGCCTTGCATCCTAGTGAACGTTCCAGGGAAGAGAGACCTTTCCAGCAGTTTGAAGACTCAGTTATGGAGAGGTTAGCTTCTGGAAGCACTGAGTGCCCTGCACCGAGAGTACCCCAACACTCTCGAGGGGGGAGTGGACACAAGGTGATCCCAGAGAAGGCAGGAGGCATATGTATGCCTCTAGAGCCCCTTACAGGGTGATGATTCTACGATCCTTATACTTGGCAATGTTTGGGAGCATTGCTGCAGTCTCCAAGATGAAAACCTGGGGGAGAAGTTAATGTGATGAAAGAAAACTATTAAAATGTAAATTGCTTTCTCTCTAAGTGCTTTCACAATGTGCTGAAACATACATTCACTTTTATTCCCTTATATCTGGGCTGCTGACACTCAGGAACTAAAGATGGAAATGTGGAATCAAGCAGGTTATACCCATACAAAGAGAGACAGCTAACATCTGGCTCTTTCTTTTTTCCTTTAAATGATATAATAAGTTGCTGCACAGTGTCTCTAATGCCTTCTCTTTTATACCCTTAGTTTTAGAGAAGAAAAATCCAATGTTGAGCCGCGATTATTGCAGCACTTTGCTGCCATTTTCTGCAAACAGCATTTAGAGCGAGAACAGTTATTAATGGGATTAGAACAGTAATAAAACTTTATAGGGGAGTTTAATAACTCGTTACAGATCATCAAACAAAGCTAACAGTCAACCTTCATGGGTGAAGTATTCTATTTGTCTTGTGGTCCACTGCTTTGACTTTTAGTCAAATGTCAAGAGATCACTTAGATTTCAAATGTCTTTGTGTGCATCTTATTGTTAAAGCCCCTAGAATTTTCCACACCTAAAAAATGAGCCCCCAAAGGGCAATGATGCAGTATTAACATTTTTAATAAAACTTGAAGTGTCAGCTCTTTCCACTTACAGATAGATAAATGAGCAATTGGCAAACAATAAAACAATGTTCTCTCTAAACAAGCACCAAACTTTGTATTTAATCTAGTCTTTTTCTCTAGGTATCTTTCAATTATTAGCTATAAATAGCTGAATAAATTGTAGACTACTTATCTTCCACTATGTTAATAAATTCCTCCACAACTGAGTCTTTTTAGAGATTATGGTCTGTCTTCCTCTCCTTCCTCACAGCTCTTTTCCCTCTACACCATACCCAAAGAGTCCCCTTCCTAAGACTTGTTACTCTTATTTGGGGTTTTGTTTCCTTCAGTTTCACTCAACAAACCTTTTTTGAATTGCAGTGTGTTTAGAGTTGGAGGATTCCTTTAGGATCATTTATTCAAGTCCCTCATTGTATAGGTGATAAAGAAAGAGAGGCCAACAAAGTACAGAAACTTCCCAGGGTCCCACAGCTGGAAAGGGGCTGGAGATGGCCCTGAGATGCAGATGTTCTAACTTGAGCTCTCTTCTCTCCGCAGGCCTTCACTGAGGCCTGACTCACTTCTCTCTTGAGAAAATAAGCCAAGGCACTGTTAAGTCTTCTTTCCTGCTTCTCATTCCTTAGTCTCTATCTTTGTTGTTGATGAAAGGGACTGGCATTCAGCCCACTCTCTTTGAGGATGGTACTCATGACTCCAGGCCCTTCCCATTACAGACACGTGTCAGCATCTTCTCCCCTGGTGTCCTTGGTGGCCAGTGGCGTGCGTCTGGCTAGTGTTAGAAAGGTTATCTCCACACAGAAAATAAAGCCATGCTAGTCCACCCCCAAGGGATCCCACCAGGACCCTGCATTCTTTCTTCTCAGGCTTCCACCACTGTGCTCCCCGGCTTGAGATGGCTTTCACTGCAGTGCTCACAGCAGCAGCTGGGATGGAAAACAGGAGGCTTATTTTAAACGTAAGGTTCAAATCATGATCTAAACGGAAGAAAGGTATAATTTGGTGGGGGCGGGCGGGGGAGAGTGTTCTATTTTACAAGATTGAAGCAGTAACAGGTTGGTGATATGGCCATGCAATGCTTTTTCTTCTTAATCGCATCTTAATAGATGGATTTTTAAATTTAAACAAAGATACATATAAATAAAATATCCCATTTTAAGTGTGCAGTTTAGTGGCATTAATTAAATTCACAATGTCATGCTCCGTTACCAAAACTTTTTCATCACCCCAAACAAAAACTCTGTACCCAATAAGAAATAACTCCCCATTCTTGCTGCTCCCCAGCCCCTGGCAACCTGTAATCTACTTTCTGTCTCTATGAATTTGCTTATGCTAGATATTTCTTATAAGTGGAATCATACAATACTCTTTTTATCTGACTTATTTCACTTAGCATAATGTTTTCAAGGTTCATCTATCAGCTTCGTTGGGTGTTATTGGATAAAGGATACACATTCAGTTTTTTCTGGCACAACACCTGGTATGTTATTTGTGCTTAACACATATTTATTGACTGAATTAATGAAAGAAAGAATGAAAAAATGAGCTTGAAAAATTATTCACATCAATTAAAGATAATTGCATATCCTATGTGCCTGTGAGAGAGAATATGTCCAATAATAGTGATGATGATGATGATGATGTGGGACTGAAATGGCATTTGTGTTCCAAGGGCCACGCCATCTAGCATCGAGCAGTATTCATGGAGTTTTGCCTTAGTCAGGCTCTTGATCAGGCAAGGTGGATGCCCCTTGAGGAGAACCAGTTGTCAACTCTAGAGATGGTAGGGTGAACGGAGAGGCTTCCAGAGTGGCCCTGTGGAGACAGAACCCTGCTCTTGGCTTTGTGGGTCGTTCTACTGTAAAGGTGAAGTGTCTGAGGCACTTGCTCGTTGATGCTATGGGGGCATATATTGTTGAATAGACAAAATGTACATATTCAAATGTAAGCAGTTTTTACAAGCCCCCAACTCACTGAGTAACCAAAACAAACTCTCCAAACATCAGCTTTTCAATTAACTGTTTCTAATTATTTCTAGCTTATAATGACCTGACTTAAAGTCAATTTGCAGTCAGTTCAAAATTCAACTCCCTCTTTGGACGGTTTCTCCTTTCCCTTCTACTGGATTAACAGGGGGTGCTCTGTGTGTCTTGTGTTAGGGGCAGGGGGGAGAGAAGCTTCTTGGATCTCCTTAGGATGAAATACTTTAAAACAGTTATTTTTTTTAATAGTGTGAAATCTTCGTTTTTAATCAAGTATGCCTTATTTTTAAAAATATGATTTAGCATTTTATGAAAGAGCAATTTGTAGATTTGGCTTATTTTATGTTGATGTTTGGTTTTAATGGCTGTCATAGCTGGAAAGTAAGTTCCTGACTATTTAGGGCTGAATGGAGAACGTACTGCATTGACTCTGCTTCTTCAATTATGTTACTTATTTTCTAATCCATATACCAATTATGCAAAGGGTTTTTAAAATATGTCTAGTAAAATTTTATTTTCTCAGATGTCATCTATTCTTGCAAATGAATTAGAACATGTTGCATTCTTACTTAGATTCAAGACCCACTGAGATTTATTTGGAAAATGTTTAAATGGGTGTGGAATTGTTTCCAATTTTTTTGTTTTATTTACTGTTTGTTTAGGTTTAACATATATGCAGTAAAGACATTAATTTTAAGTACACAACTCAAAGAATTTTTAAATATTTATACACTTGTTACATCACCAAATAGATCAAGATAAAGAACATTTCTACTATACTAGAAGGTTCCTTCAAGTACCTTTCCTGTGATTTCTGGGACCCAGAGCTAATCAATATTCTGATTTCTATCACCATTGATTTCTTTTGCCTGGTATTGGACTTCATATAAATAGAATCATAAAGTATGTCCACTTTTGTTTTGGCTACTCTCAAGTATAATTTCTATGAGATTCATTCATATAGTTCTCTATCATTCATTTTTAAAAAAATTTCTATGTAGTATCCCATTGTATGAATATGCTGCAGTTTATCTGTTTTTCTGTTGATGGATATTTGACTTGTTTTCATTATATGGCTATTATAAATAAAACTGCTATTAACATTCTTGTATATGACTTTTTGTGGATATATGCCCTTATTTGGATACATACACACCACAGTATGAGTGGAATTACTGTGCCAAAGGGAAGGCATATATTGATCTTTAGTAGATATTGCCAAAAGATTTTCCAAATTGTTGTGCTAATTTGCATTCCCACCAGCAATATGAGAGAATTCCAGTTACTCTATATACTTGGTGTTAACGATATATTTAATTTTAGCCTCTCATTCGGTGTATAGTGGTATCTCCTGGTGTTTTTAAATTGCAGTATTTTCATATGTTGATTGGCCACTTGCATGTCCTCTTTTGTGCCTGTGCATGTCTTTTGCCTGTTTCTAAAACTGGCTTGCTTTCGGTTTTCTTACTGATTGGTAGGGTTCTTTGTATATTCTAGGTAAGATTCCTTTGTTGAATATATGTAATAGAAATATTTTCTGAAAGTTTTTGGCATGGTTTTATACTCCTTTAAATTGATGAACAGTTATTGTTAATTAACTCTATATTACCCTTTTTTTCTTTTTAATGCTTTTTGTGCCCTGTTTAAAAACCTTTGCCTTTGCCAAGGTCATGAAGATACTCTCCTATGTTTTTTTCTATTATTTTACCTTTCCCATGTAGGTCTATGATATATCTCAAATTAATTTTTGAATATTGTGTGATATAATGATGAAGGCTCGTTTTTTTACCTATATAGATATGCAGTTGCTTCTGCACTTTTTATTGAAAGGCTGTTTTTCCCGTTTGTTTAATTTAACTTATAGTATAAATTTGAGTGAGTGGGGAGTAACCCATCTGTGCTTTCAACCACTAGATCAGGTAATTTTAGAAACTTTTTTCAAACATTCCTTTTCAAAATGTTCTCTCTATAGCAGTTAACTTTTCCACCCAGTGTTAAAACTTTACCTTCCCCTTGGGACAAAGTATGCATGTGGAGGAAGTGTGTATATTTGTGTGTGTGAATGTTTGTGTGGGCGTGTACAAATATCTGCTAGATAGTATACTGACAGCTTGTTTATCATCACACAAAATCTTAGCAAATACGTAATCCTTGTCTTTTTGTAAAGTAAAAACAGCATAAGTCATCTTTAACTTAAGCAGCTCTTAAGATCTTTGTCAAGAGATGAGCAGTGAATCCAAGTCTTCTGATCACTCCACATCTCATTACAAGTTATTGTAAAGATTTTCCTGTATTTTAAAGATCTTATTTTTGTAAAACTTACTACATCCCTGGCTTAGTGGTCAAGAGCAGGCACCCTTCGCCCAGATGCCCTGGGTTCAAGTCCTCGCTCTTCAATTTACGTCCGCTGTGACTGTGCACAATTCCCTAACTTCTCTGTGCCTCAATGGCCTCAGCTGTAACAATAGATGTAATTTTAAAACTCAATACCGGGTGCTGTGAAGATGACATGAGAATGAATGTAAAGAGGTCAGAATGTGTTTACAAAGTTGGTGCTCCATAAATGTTATATATGTATACATAGATAGTCATGTGTTTGTGTATATCTGCTTAATTTTTGTTGTTATTTTTCTTCTAACACATTGTATATGTCTGCCATTCAGTGACCTTGCTGTGGTGGTTTGCTTGTAAATGATGCTGGGAACAAATTTTGCTTCTGTGGTTATCTTTACAACTTAACCAAGAATCTTTTTTTAAATATATTTTTAATTCAAATTAAAGTAGCTGTTGCACCAGTGGTTTCATTTCCACAGGTTTTAATAAAAAAAATTCTTATTAAATAAATTATTTGCTATCAAGAATATATCTTTTCCAGCACATCTTCTCCTTGGTGAGTCACAGAAAAAGTATTCTTCCTGTATTTATTGATGGGACAGAATCTGAAATATCGTAAGTGGAGTCACTTATGAAATAGCTATACTTTGATCCAACTTCTCACAATACATAATTTGTTCTAATACTTGGCTGTTTCAAATTTTTAGCAATATTTTCTAAAAATTTCCAATGATATACTTAATAAATGAAATTTTCTTTGGTTGGATATTATTTAAACTATTTTTGCAATGGGAGGAAAAATGTTTCCAAATGGTTTGCAGCTTTCTGACATCTTATGTAAAGGATGAAACCTCACAGGGACTCCTGAATATTTATCCATTATCATTTATCAATATTTATCATTATTCTGAATACTTATCATTATGCTTCATATAAAATGTTGAAAAGTACTGGATTGAGAATCACATGACAGAGAGAGATTCAATTTTCTATGGTGGTTACTTAGTTTTAAAATTTTTTGTTGATCATCATGGCTGCATAGCATTTCTAGCTAAAATATCAAGACAAAATACATAGCAAGATTTATTGCAGCAGTTGTAGTTTTCATAATTTCAGTTTTTTTTCAGCTGACTTCTTTTCAGATCTGATTATCTTATCATTGTTTTTAATGCCTAACACGGCTGACAATAAAACCTTGTGAAAGGATATATGATGAATAGTCGTTGGTGCTCCCTCTTCCTCCTCCAGTGTGGAACTGTGTTGTTTCTACACTTAGGAATCCCATCTAACAGTTCTCTCAGTTTGATGTGATCACTGTAACAGTTGTCTCCAGGATCAGAAGATGGGTGGGGGAAAAGGGATGGCACTTGGGGTGCCTTCTTCTTGGCTCAGCTTAGTGTGCTGGAGGCCTGAAGTTTTCTCTTCTGGCATTCTCATTCCGTACTATTTAACATGAGTGCCAGTAGGGTAGGGCAAAGGAGCTATAAAATATCCTGATTAAAAAAATGTCAGTATGCTCTCTAAGGTAACTTTTTGAGAATAATGTATTAATATAAGTACAACTTATGTGACATGAGAGGTTGTAATTTAGTTTTTTTGTTTGTTTTGTTTGTTTTGCTATATGGACAGTTAAAACAACAACACTACAGAAAAGGCATTTGACAAATATAGCACTTATTTATAATTAAGAAACTGTTGGCTAACTAAGATTAGAAGGGAATTTCCTTAATGTGATAAAGAATACCTACCAAAGAACTAAAGCAAATGCCATATTTAATAGTGGAATATTGAAAAAGATCCACCATTACCATTTTTATTCACTGTTATGTCAGAGGTCCTAGCCAGTGCAATAGGAGAAAATGAAACACATGCATAATAATTGGAAAGAAAGAAATAAAACTACCATTATTTTATGTCTGTATGATTTTATGACTAGAAAATTCAAAAGCACCTATGAAATCTTAAAATTAATAAGTAAATTTAGCAAATTCACAGGAGCAAGGTCAATATAAAAAATCAATCAGGCTTCTACCAACCATAAATAGAGTTTTAAAGATGATTCTATTTATAGTGGCATCCAAAAAACAAATACCTAGGAGTAAATCTGATGGACAACAGTTCTTAGAATTCTGAGAACCATAAAACATTATTTGGAGACATGTACAAGGATACTCATAGCAACAGTATTTATAATAATGAAAAACTACCCAAATGCCCATCAGCATTAGAATAATTTAAATAAGCTGTGGTGTATCACACAATGGAATGCTACACAATAATGAGAATGAATGGACTGTAACTACCTATAACACAGTATGGATGGATCTCATGAACATAATGTGTAATTCATTTATACAAAGTACAAGCCCAGGCACAGCTAATCCATAGTGTTAGAAGTCAGGATAGTACTGACTTTGGGAAGGGCTAATATCTGGAGGGAGAAGATGAAGGTTTCTGGGGTGTTGATGGTGTTCTCTTTTTTGAGCTGCATGCTAGTTATGTAGATGTGTTCAGTTTGTAAAAATTTGTCTAGCTGTGCACTTATGTACATTTTTCTATATGTATACTGTACTTCAATAAAACATTTTAAAAAGTCCAACTCTGCTTGTATACACAGATAGGAGCTTTACTTTGGGTATATATGTATCCTAGATTTCAGAGTCAGTCGAGTTGGGTTGTCATTCTGAGTCTACCACGTCTGATCTTGTGCACCCAGTCAGGGCACATGTCTGAACCTACTTCCTCATCAGTAAGTTAGGGTTAATATCATCCTTGCTTGATTATATTGAGAATGAATTTTGACACAGAAATGTCATTGAGAAAAATGCTCATTTCTTTTCCTTTAAGGAAAGATGTGTGTGTATGTGTTTAAAAAGAAAAAAGTACACACACACACACTTACTATATCTATGATAGAAAGCAACAACTAAGTAGTAAGTTTTAAATTATAATACTTGTTTAGACTCAGAATGACTTATCTACAAATGATGTTATCTCTAAATACATGTTTATATTTATAGCCCTAGGTATAACATATATTTATGTGACCATGTTCAAATATAGAGCAAAGTTCATAGAAAATTTCTTACAGTGAGATTGTGGCAATATATTTTTCTGCTCTAAAAGCAATTATGTATAATAAAGCATACCATTTGCTACATTTAGCTTGTTATAAATGATAGGTTGGGATCTAATAATGATTTTTCTTCCTTTGCAGCTTGTCACATTTAATCAGTAGGTAATCAGACATTGATGGGAAATGAAATTCAAAGTTATGCTCTAATTTCCATATTTGCATTTATCAGTCTGAAGACCTAAGCCATTTTATGGTCTAAAATAACAGAAATGGCTCTTATTTCCACTCACTTAGTCATCCCCCCATCCATTTATTTAAGTGTCAGTTGAGAACTGCCTGGTCCAACCACCATTCTAGGCCCTGGTCACAGAAGTGGATAAAACAAACAAAAGCTCTTGTCCTAACTGTGCTTGTATTCTAGGAGAAGCGTAAATAATCTGCGTGGTTAATGTAAACATCAGATTGTGATGTGAGTGATAAGGCTGTAGGGTGACCAGGATGGGGTTGCTGTATGCAGGGTGATTAGAGAAGGCCTCTCTGCTCTGACACTGGAGCAGAAACCAGAAGGAAGGAAAGAGAGAGGCCCGCCAGCATTTTGGGGATTAGGAGTCTCTCTACCTGACCAACCGAATACCCAGTCTTAACTCGAAATCAATTGATCCAAAATTAAAATTTTAAATAGCTCTATTTCAATTTTTTGAGGTGTTTTTTTTTGTTTTGCTTTTTTTTTTTTTGGTCTGTTTTGCTTTTGGTATATTTGAACTGGACTTAACCAAAATAGTCTTTCCTATTGCTGAAAGCAGAGCACTGGTTCAAATGACTAATTTAAATTGTTGAAGTTTTATAATTAGATATTTTTAGTTCTGGCTCCACTTTTCAAGGTCCTTGCTTCCTTTTAAAATGTATTTAATTTTGCAAGTAAGATTTGGGTATTGTTCAGAAAGACAGAGTATTGTTTTATGGCATTTTAGAGCATTGAAATGTCAGGTGGTTCATAAAGTATGCACACAGTTACATGTATGTTTAAACTTTTAAGTTAAATATAATTTGGAAAAGGGGCACCATTATTTTGATTAATTTCTCAGCTACTTTAGAACTTATTGTTTTTAATATTTCTCAATATTCTAACTCAAATGATTTCTCAGAATTTTAGATATCCTATGACATTAGCAGGAAATTTCCTCTGAGAATTTCAGAGTGGGCAGGATCTTTGTGCTCTTCTAATGTAATTCCTTCATATTAGTGAGGAGGTCCAGGGGAAGGTGGAGCTCCCTGCAGAATTAGAGCTAAAAACTTTGATCCGCGGACTCTTCTCTATTTGTTAGGTCAGCTTAGGTCACCCTGTGTCCACAGTACAAAGGAAGATGAACTAACTGATGACACAATATGTTTATGAATAATGTCTGAAGTGTTCAACTCATGTTTAGTTTAACAACTAAGTTTTTATCTCATCTTTATTTGCCTTTGTGCTTCTTGTAGCAGAGCCAGAACACTTCTATGGATGGCCTTTCATGTCATCAGATCTTGAGAGAGGTCCAGCTCCCTGAGGTAGTTTCATTGCACTAGCCTGATTTCATGTAAAACTTAACGAAATAATTGGTGACGTGGTGAGAAAAGCCTTACTTGCTGCTAGAACACTGAAGCTCTGGGCACTTGACATCTTTCCACAGCTCCCTAATTTAGTCCTTTAGCCATGTAGGATTTCTTCCCAGATTCTTGTGGGGCTAAATGTTACTGTCCTCTTCATCTGACTTTTCTGAATTTCTCCAGTTGTTGAAGATCACAATTGAAGTACAGATGTTTTCTTTCCTTGAGCTAATTTATCAGTAGTTGTATCGCTAGGTTAAATGGCATCATGTCTTCAAAGCAATTGATTTGTACTGGGATGGGTAGTTATTGTATGTGTGTGTGTTTAGTTTAGCCAGATTTATTGTGATATAATTTACATGCAATAAAATGAGGCAATTAAGGGAACAATTTGATAAATGCACAGTTGTGAAAATACCACCACAATCAAGATATGGAGCATTTCTTTCCTGTCAGTTCCCTCATTCACCCCTAGCTCCTGGCAACCACTAATTTTTTATGTCACTATAGTTTTGCCATTATAAAAATCTCATATAAATGGAACCTTGCAGTGTATAGTGTTTTGTGTCTACCTTCTTTCACCTAAGAAAATGCTTTTGGTATTCATCCATATCGTCTTACATATCAATAGTTTATTCCTTTTTAAAAACTACATCTTTTTAAAATTAGGGAAGTAGTAGGTTTACAGAAAAATCACGCAGAAAATATAGAGTACAGGTACTGTTATTACCATTGATGAAACAGTTTATTTTGATTATACTATTAACTGTAGTATATAGTTTATATTAGGATTCACTGATTGTATTCTACAGTTCTATGGTTTTTAAAATTTTTGTTCTGGTAACATATATACAACCTACAGTTTTCCATTTTTAACTTCTTTCAAATACACAAATGTTGATTATAGTCACTGTGTTGTGCTGTTACCACCATCCATACCAAAACATTTGTATCACCTCAAACATAAACTTTGTACCAATTAAGCATTAACTCCCCATTCCTTACCCCACTCTTGTCCCTCGTAATCTATATTCTAGTTTCTGACATGATGAACTTTCATATTCTAATTATTTTGTGTAAGATCATGCAATATTTGTTCATTTGTGTCTGGCTTACTTCATTTAACATGATGTCATCAAGGTTCATCTATATTGTCATGTGTCAGAACTTCATTCCTTTTTATGACCTAATAACATTCCATGTGTGTATATACCACAATTTGTTTACCCATTCATCTGTTGATAGACACTTGAATTGCTTCCATCTTTTGACACCTGTAGATAATGCTGCTGTGAACACTGGTGTGCAAAGACTTTTTTTAGGGGAACTGAACCTTGGAGCATCCTACACGGCCTTCTTGGTTGACTCAGCAGTTTGTTCCTTTTGAAAGTTTTCTATTGTGTGGACGTATCTTATTTTGTTTTTTAACTAACCATTTGATGGACATTTGGGTTGTTTCCAATTTTAATTAGTAATAATATGAACATTTGCATATAGGTCTTTGTGTTTGCATATGTTTTCTTTTCTCTTGGGCAAATACCTAGGAGTAGAATGTTGGGTCATGTATGGTAACTGTATGTTCAACTTTGTGAAGCACTGCCTAACTGTTTTAAAAGTGGCTCTACCAATTTGTATTCTGACCAGCAATGTGTGAAGAGTTCCTATTGTTCTACTTTCTTGCCAACACTTTGAATTTTCAATCTTTTAAATTTTAACTATTATCATGGTTGTGTTATGGTGTCTCATTGTGGTTTTAATTTGTATTTCCCTGATGACGTGTGATGTTGAACTGTGCAAATTTGCCAGTTAAAAACTGGTAGGCTTTGAAACATCGTATGAATCTTTCTAAACTGGAGGAGACAAAAATAAAGTCTATTCTAAATACAAAAAGTCACATGAAAAAATCCATTAAAAAGCAGAAAGTGTATAAGATAAAATGACATTTACAATAAAATATTATCATAACACAGTAAGTGGGGTAATAAAGGAAGCCTTATAAAATGCAGGGTTATGTTACTGCAGGAGTGATGACATGACCTGAATGAGTCTTCATAGCCAGCTGACCCAATGTTCTGAGGGTTCAGTTGCAATCTCTGAATAATTCTAGACCTGACTCTGCATGGCACCATGTGTTGGCAACTGTGGGGTCTAGTGAATGTACAGGTGGGGTTGATTTTGGGTTCTCTGGCAGACTGGGAGTTCTAGGACAGAACCAGCATTTCTGGGAATTTCTATGTTGGTTGGCCCCACTTTCATTGCCTTGATTCAGAAGTTGGGCCTTAAGATTACTGGAACATAAGAACCCTCACTCTGCTTCCTGATTTCCGAGGAAGGGTTGTCTACTGTTGCACTTGGCCTTGCCCTGACTTCTACCACACCCACCCTCCCTCCAACCACTGCAGAGGTAGAAAACTAAATTAAGAAAGCTGCCATCCTGGCCCTACCTTAACCCAATGAAATCAGATATTTTGTGTATTGAGACCCTGCCATTGAGGTATTTTTAAATATCAGGGTTCTCAATCATGGCTTCAGTATTAAAAAACAAGCTGAAAATTAATGAGTTAGGAATAAAGATGAGCAGAAGTTAATGAAACAGAAAAGTTCATTTATGCAGTAGGGAGGGCCAAGAAAGCCAATTCCTAGGTCTGTGAAACGACTAATAACATTGATAAAACATAAGAAACACTCAAGAAAAAGGAGAGATGGTACAAATAATCAGTATTAGGAATGAAGAAGAGGAAGTAACACTGATACAGCAATGACTTTTAAAGATAAGAAAATGCTATGGAAACATTATGCCAGTAATTTCAAAAGTGTAGAAAAATAGAGAAACTCCTGGAAGAATATAACCGACCAAACTTGTATTAAGAAGAAATAGAAAGTCTGAATTATATCTAAGCTGACTATATAATTTATGATCCAAACCTAGACACTTTTGAAAATTATACTGGAACAACATGTGTAAACCAGGAATACATCCAGATTAACTGGGCTGTATGGTTACCCTGACTATAACCATTATAGTTATAGTGGAGAAAATAAATTAACTTTTAAGGAAATTAAAAAGCTTTTAAAAAGCCTCTCTACAAAGAATGCATCTGACACAGCTCGATTTACAGGGGAGTTCTCCCTGAAGTTCAAAGGCTAGATAAGCCCAATCTTGTCCCCTTCCATTGAACAGAATAAAAGTTAACATCCTCAGCTTGTTCTGTGAGGTCATTGTAACCCTGATACTGAAACTAGCCTAGGATTATTAAAAATTTGCAAATCAATCTCATATATGAACATAAATGGCCAACAGAATTCAGTGAAATGTGAAAAAGAAAAATCTAACAGTAGTTTAACAAGTAAGAAAACCTATAAATATTACTGATCACATTAACAGGAAAAGAAGGAAAGTCATAATTTCAATTAATGCAGAAAGCTGTTTGATAAAATTCATTCTTTTAGGATAAAAAAAATCAAAATTTTAGCCAAATGAAAGTAGGAGACTTCCTTAACTGAATATAGGCTTCTATTTGATTTGGCTGAGAATTTCCAGAAAGCCTAAATCTTGAGTAAACAATATTGAGTTTTCCTATCCCTGAACATGTTATAATCTCTACATTTATTTAGGGCACATTTCATTTCTTTTAGCAATGTTTTGTAGTTTCAGTGTAGAGGCCTTTTAATCACTAAGTATTTTGTTTGTTGAAGCTGTTGCACATTTGTTTCCTTTCATTTTCTAATTATTACTTTTTACTATGAACTTGATAAATTGTTCTAGTTGTAGAATTAGAACTAATTCTGTTAGCTTTCTTTCCCCTTCAGATTCCTTAAGATTTTCTGTTCATAAACATCATGAAGTCTATAAACAAAGACAATTTTTCTTTTTTTTTTTTTTAAGTGTTTGTGACTTTTATTTCTTTTCTCTTTTTTTAGCCTCATTTGAACTAGTTAAGAGCTCCAGCACCATGAACCTGATCCTAGATGGAAAGCATTCAGTCTTTCACAATTTATCATGATGTTAGCTGTGATGTTTTATAGATTCCCTTTATGAGGTTGAGGAATTTTCCTTCTATTTTAGTTCACTGGGGGTTTTAAATTTATTTGTAGGTTTTAAATGTTGTCAGATGTTTGGGGGCATCCATTGAATGATCATATGCTTTATTCTGTTAATGAGAAACATCACACTGATCTTTTTAGAGCAACCTTTCATCCCGGGTAAACCTCACTAAATCATGATGTATTATCTTTTGTATATGTAGCCATAAAATAAATGGATTTTATTTTCTGATATTTTGTTAAGGTTTTTGTATTTGTATTCATAAGGGCTATTTCTCTATAATTTTTTTCTTTTTTTCATAATGTCTTAGGTTTTGATATGAGGATTAGGCTGACCTCATAAAAATGAGTTAGGAAATGTTTCTTCCTCCACTGGGTCTGAAAGAGCTTGTGTAAGAATAGGGTTATTTTTTATTTGAGTGTTTTATAGAATTCACTAACGAACGCACCAATACTTAGGGTTTTCTTTGTGGAAGAAATTTTTATTACAAATTCAATTTTCTTATTAGATACAGAGCTGTTCAGATTTTATTTCTTCCTCTGTCAGTTTTGGTAGCTTGTATATGTTAAAAGAGTTCAGTTCGTCTAAATTTTTGAATTTATCGTCATAATATAGTTCATAATACTTTCTTATTATCCTTTTAATATCTGCAGGATCTGTAATGATAAACCCCTCTTTAATTCCTGGCATATATATATTTTAAACAGTTTTATTGACATACAGTTAACATACCAGAAATTCACCCATTTTAAGTGTGCAATCAATGATTTAGAGTAAATTTACTTAGTTTTGTAAAAGTCACTGTGATACAGTTGTAAAGCATTTCCATAACTCCGTAAAGCTCTCTCATGCCTATTTCCAGTCAATTCCTGCTCGCATTCTGAGCCTCTGGTAACCACTAATCTGCTCACCGTCTCTATAGATTTATCTTTTCTGTACATCTCACATAAATGGAATAAAGCAATGTGTAGTCTTTTGTGTCTGGCTTTTTTCACTTAGTATAGTATTTTTGAGCTTCATCCATATTATAGTATGTGTCAGTATTTTGTTCTTTCTTAATGCTGATTAGTATGGCGCTGTATTTTTAATTTGTGGAGTTTTTCTCCCTCCAATCTTTTTCAGGGAGTTAGCAGTTTTATTAGTCTTTAAAAGAAAAGAAAATCTTTGATGTTTGTTTTCTATTTCATTGATTTCTGCTCTTTATTAATTCCTTTCTTTTCTTTATTTTCGGCTTAATTGACTCTTTTTTTCTAGATTCCTAAGGTGGAAATTTAGATAACTGATTTTAAAGATTTCTTCTTTTCCAGCATTTAAACTACAGATTTCTTTCTAAGCATGTTGTATTTTCATTATTATTCATTTTGAAATATTTTCTAATTTTCCTTTGATTTCTTGTTTGACCTATGGGTGTTTTAAAAGTATGTTGTTAATTTCCAAACATATGGGGATTTTCTAGATACTTTATTGTTATAGATTTATAATTTATTTCAGTTGTGGTGAAAGGACACACTCTGTAAGGTTTCAATTTTTTGAAATGTTTTGAGACTTATTTTGTTTCAGCACATGGTCTCTCTTGAAGAAAATGTCATGTCTACTGGGCAAGAACGAGTATTCTTTATTTGTTGTGTGTGGTATTCTAGAACACTCAATATCAAAGTGGTTGATAGTGCTGTTCAGATTTTGTCCATCTGATTTTCTACATACTGATTTTTTTTTTCACTGAGGAGTGTTAAAAGCTCTAGTTATGACTGTGGATTTTGTCTGTTTCTCTGTTACTTTTATCAGTTTTTGCTTCATGTATTTTGAAGTTCTGTTACTAAGTCCTTTATTGTTATGTCTTCCTGCTGAATCAACCCTTATATCAACTTGAAATATCCCCCTTTATCTCTTGTACAAGTTTGTCTTGAAGTACTTTTATCCCAATCTTAATATAAACACTACACCTTTATTTATGTTTACTGTTTGCATAAGATAGCTTTTTACATCCTTTTACTTTCAGTCTATTACTTTATATTTTAAGTGTGCCATCAGCAGCATTTGGTTGCCTCTTTCTTTTTCATCAACTTTGACAATGTCTTCCTTTTAATTGGTGTATTTAGTCCACTTCCATTTGATGCAATTATTGATATGGTTGACTTTGGGTCTGTCACTTTGTCGTTTGTTTTCTATTTGTTCCGTGAGTTTCATGATCCTTTATTCTTCCTTTCATGCATACCTTCTTTGTGATTAATTAATATTTTCAGTTCCATTTCAATTTCTCTGTTGAAATCTCAAATATATCTCTTGTCATAGCTTCAATTTATATTTGGTTTTAAGAAGTTTGGCCATCAGTATGCCAAGGTATGGTCTAATTTATATTTTTATTTCTTTATGTGGACTGAGCTTTGTATTTATAAGCATATGTTTTTCCACTAAATTTGGGAAATTATGGCCCATTATTTCTTCAGGTATTGTTTTTCTCCTCTATTCTCTTCAAATATTTTCCTCCCATTCTTTCTCTCCTTTTCTCCTGGTACTTCAATTATTAGATATATGAAATAGATATATGTATATTTTGTGAACTAATCTATTTTATATGGTTCAACAGATCATTGAATCTCTATTTTTTAATTTAGTCTTTTCCTCTTTTTTCCAGGTTGGATAATTTCTATAGATCTGTCACCAAGCTTACTGACTCTTTCTTCTTCAATCTCCAGTCTGCTCTTAATCCCAAACAGTGCATGTTTCATTTCAGATAATGTACTTTTTAGTTTTAGAATTTCCATTTGGTCATCTTGGTGTCTTTCAGTTCACTGGAATTTCTTTTTGGTTTTCGCTTACATTTTCCTGCTTCTTTGCATGTGTAATGATTTTTATTGCATGCTGGCAGTTATGAAAGATTGTTATGAGTCCAATTTTTTTTTGTCTTCCTTTAGAGAATGTTGATTTATTTTCTTGCTGTCATTAATTTACTCTGCTGAAGGCTAGTGATGCTGGAGATTCTCTTGAAGCTCTAAATATATAGCCTCTGCTTGTTCTCATTTGTGTTGTCTTCATTTATTTTCATGCACTGTTGGGTATAATTTTCATTATGGATTTTTTAATGATTCATCATCTATGATTTTCTAGAATAAATCTTTATTTGGTCATGTTTCTTGTATACCCACTGTGAGCCAGACACTGTGCTAAATTCAGATGATACAGGGATAATTCAAATAGATGTGTTTCCTGCTCTTGTGGAATTTATGAGCTAGGAGCAAAGAAAGACATCCTTCAGACAAGCACACTCACTTGATTGGGGTGGTGATTAGAGTCCCAGGAAACTGAGGAGTGGCCAGCGAGGAAACCCAGAAAAGTGGTGGTGACATGAAAGCCAAAGGAAGGCATCATTTCCAAAAAGTCAGTGTGCTAAAAGCCTGACACATTGAGAGGTCAAGTGTGAGGAGGTCAGGAGTGAGGACTGTGCTCTTCTGTTTTTAACCATGTTTCCTCATTTATTTTTCTCTGTTTATTTCTTCAAAGATCATCTTTTACATTCATATTAAGTCTCTTTATAGCTTGAACTGATTTCATTGTGACTCCAGATTTTTCAGAAATTTGATATCTAAAAGCTGCATATTGAATTCTTCCTAACTAATATTTGTTTTCTTCACCAAAAAATTGAAAATGAAGAGCGTTCCCTGCTGATAGTTGTCATTTACTTGACAGCGCTGGTGCTGAATATATAATATTGCTCTGCATCTCCTGCAGTATCAGGAGTCAGAATGGGCTCGCTCTGTGAGTGGCACCTATTAATTAACGAAGGCAGAAAGATTTCACTGAAGCAGAAGATTGTCATGAGATAACAGACCTGCTGTGTACAAATGCTAAAATAACTTTTGCAAAATAGGATTTTAACAAAGCAGATTTATTTTTCAAAGTAGAATGCCTTGGTTCCATGACAGCTTTCTGTCCCTTCTTTTTATTTTCTTATTTTTATAGCTCTTCATATTTCTCTAGTGCTGTGAGAGACCACATTCTTTGTGAAGCCCTCCCCTTACCTTTCTTATACTTTTCTGTTCCTATTGCCATTTTTTTAAAAAACTGATTGTTAAAATATTTTTTTTTGTATTTTTTTTTCCCCTTCCTTTTTGCCTTTTTATTTATTTCACTTACAGTAAAGCCATCTAGCATAGCAGGTAATGGCACAGACCATGAAGCCAGATGACCTTGGTGAAGTTAACCTTACGTCTCTGAGCCTCAGGTTCATCACCTGTGTGATAGAGGTGTTGAGGGGATATTGGATAATCTATAAAGCACTTAGAATCGTACCTAGCACACAGTAAGAGAGACGTAAAAGTTGTTGCTGTTACTACTGTTTCCCTGCACTGGCTTATTCCAATGTCTAATGTTTAGCTTTAGAATATTGACTTATATCTGACAGTTTGTTATCCTGCATCTTTATTGACCGTATATGGAAGTAATTCTCTATGTGGTGTTTTAACTGGTTTAGAAAGAAATAATATGATTCACTTTCCACATTCTGACTTATAATTATGTAAGATACATATCATTATATATGGAATTATAAAATACCTGACAGAAACTTCAGAGATCATGGCGTGCTCCTTCTTCATTTTCGGATGAGGAGATTCAGGCTGAGTGAAAGGGAGCAAGTTGTCCATGGTCAACTCAGGCCGAGGCAGAGCTGAAACCAGGATGCGTCTCCAGACTCTCAGTCCATGTGCTTTCTGTTCTAACATTCCTCCTCTCTGCTAGAATTTAAGTGATGTAGTTTTCTTCCCTATGTTTGGCCAACCAAAAAGGCAATTCATAAACTTTTCCCAGGAAACAATGTAGTGACTATAGTGTGTCTCCAGTATGAATTGAATTCTCTAAGTTCTTGGTCCCCCAGTTGATGCAGATTTGGAGGTACATCATTTTACTAGAAATAGTGGCTGAGTTCTTCCTGATAAGAGATGACAGACTAGGCCAAAGCAACTACTTTTGCTCCCTCCCTGTATTGAATCACCACTGTCATTTGCCACTGTAACAAATTATCACAAACTTTGTGTCTTAAGAAAACACAGATGTATTCTCTTACATTTTTGAAGATCAAATGTCTTAAATCAAGGTGTTTTGGGACTACAGTCCTTCTGGAGGCTTCCGTTTCCTTGTCTTGGAAATCCAAGCTGGAAAGCTTATAGAGGCCACCTTGATCCCTTCCTTGTAGCATTCCAACCTCTTGCTTCTGTAATCACATCTCCTATTCACTATTCACTCCGATGGTGCCTCTCTTTTATAAGGACCCTTGGGATTACATTGGGCCCACTTGGATAATCCAGAATAATCCCACCACCTCGAGATCCTTAATCACATCTGCAAAGTCCCTTCTGCTGTATAAGGTAGCAGTCACAGAGTCTAGGGATCAGGATGTAGACATTTGTGGGGGAAGGGGGTAGTGGGAATCATTATTTAGCCTACTATACTACCACAGCACCACTAAAACAAGCCTTCTAAATTACAGAACTCCAGGGAAAATTAAAAAGTTGCCCAGGAAAAGAAAAATAATCATAATTTTCTTCATAATTTAGTTGGGAATTATTTTTATATATCACAGCAATGTTATCACAAATATCAATCTGATTAGAAGTAATATATAACTGTCGTGGGAGAGTGGGGAGTGAGAAGTGTGTGCATGTGAGATGGGAGTGGGGAAGGGAGCTGCATCTTATACCCCATGGTGGAAGTCAACAGATATAGCCTATAACTCAAAAAATCTTGAAGTAGCAATGAAACATGTTTAGAGAAAAAGAGGAAAATAATAATAACAACAACAAAAAAGCGATTCAAAAGAAAAGGATGGAGAGAGAGAAAATAATGCACAGAATAAGGAAAATCACTAAGTAACTTGAAATTTAACTACTGGAAGACTATTAGCCTGTTCCACTAAAAGATTTTAAAAAGTAAGAGCTCTCTTGTTACACTGTAGTTGGGAACTTCTCTTAAAAGAGCAAAAAGGCAAAATTATATTGGTAAAAGCTGAGGACTTTTGGGGATGAATTAGGATTGCCAGTGACCCTAAAGTTAAGTCAACTGTTTGAAGAGATTGTTACCGTGAATGAAGGATACTTATAGAAAAACTACACAGCACAAAGAAATTTTATGTTCTAAATTTTTAGTTGGCTCACAAAACAGTTTGTACTCACCCTGGCCCTGGAAAGGCACAAAAGCAAGGTCAGTCACTACTACCCAGTCCCAGCCCAAGCACCAATGGTCAGGTTTGCTCGCATCACCAGCATCTAATGAGATCGCATGGAGGCAGTCCACCACAGCTCACCTATAGAAGAAATGGACAAAAAGCACCTCCTGTGTTGTCTTGTCTGATTTGGAATGGGAGTATAAGAAAAAATGAAAAAATTTGGAGTATAAGAAAAAATGAAAAAATGATAAGAAAAAATGAAAAAGTGGAGTATGATAAGAAAAAATGAAAAAATGAACATATTTTGCTTTTATAACTAATAAAAAATAGGAAGTCTTTACCACTTTGTATTGCCTACAGGATAAAATCTAGAGTCTTCCATCCTTAAGAATCTTAGGAATCTGACCTCAGGCTATCTTTACCTTGTATTCTTCCTGTTCTCTTTCACTAGCCCTATATGCTCGCCTACCAACATTGCTTCAATACAGCATGCTCAAATCCCAAATGAAAATCTTTCTCCTGTTTATGGACTGAGCCAAGCACGTCCTCCCCCTACCTTCTGCCCGTCCAAATACTGGTGTCCTGCAAAGCCCACTTCACATCCCTCCTTCCCCACGAGCATTTCTGTGCCTTCCCATTCATCACCATCTCCCGTGACCGATAACACCAAGCTGGTATGTTATTCTGTGATCTTTTTCACACATGGGTATCTTTATACGGGCCTGGAAGAGATGGGACTATTCTTTGACATTTTGCCTGACGCATGGGGCTCCTTCGTAATACAGCATGCTGAATTGAAGCTGGAATTGAATTAGCATTTTCAGGCTTTGAAGGCAGACTCCAGGCTGTGTTGCTGCAGAGGGACTGTCTCCCTCCTGAGAGGGTTTCCTTCCCTGCGCCTCCTCCCCACTCTTTCTTCCCAGCACTTTTCCTGGGCATTGCCAATGTGTTATTAATCTGTTCATTCTTTAACCCATTTCCTGGTAGAAATTGGAAAGTGATTTTATGTACCTGTAAGTTAATAAGTAAGATTTACTATCTGGATTTGAATTTGGATTTGAAATCAACATCCACTTCTATTTTTTTAGAATCTCACTTACAGAAATTGTTCCAGATATATTTGTTTAAACCTAAAGTACTCCACTAACTCTGAGTGATCAAAATCCGTGTATCTTCAGTGTATAATCCCTGAAGTGTTAAAATTCTCCTTTTGGGGGTTTTGTAAATGGGTTGTTCTATCCAAAAGCCTTACTTCTCAATATGCAAGTTGTGCCTCTTTTTTTGGCCACACAGAAAAAGGTTTACATGCTGCTAAAATTCAAGGCTCTTCCTAAACCAGAAAAGGGCACTGTAGCTCCCTGGGACAGGTGGCCAGAATAAATAATATACGTGAATAATTCAATACAGTGTTCTCTTCTGTCTGTGGAACTAAGTGCTAAATTGATTCTGTGCTAATCGTAGGAAGATCCAGACACCATTGAGGGCTCAAAGGGAGAGATGGGCAAGTTTGTTCTTAAAATACTCTCATGTGCAAAGTTTTCTTTGGAAAGTGATTCAGAAAGAATGCTCTGAATACAGAGGCTCTTCAGGTTTTTGGAAGAAAAAAAATTTAATTAAAACATTAACCTCTGTCCTATTTGAGAAGTCTCCAGCCTATGATCCATGATGTTCTTTCACACTAAATTTTTATTGGGTTGTTTTATTTTAGCAGAACACAGAATTGTGAGTTAGTTATACTCATGAAGCTAAACCTGTATATTGTTTCTCCCCTGACCAGGAAAGCCCAAACGCCTGCAGACCCCTGGTGCTTGGGCAGGGTACAAGCGTGAGACACCCCTTTCCCTGGAGAGAGGGAGGCAAAGTACCAAGCCAGACAGAGCACAGAACTGGGAGTGCAACTGGGAGTGCAAATGCGTGAGGAGGATCAGAGTCAGGGAGAGGTGGTGGCCTGCCACCAAGCCCAAGTGTAGACACCCGTGGCCTCCCAAGCACTGCTTTTGCCAACCTTTGCAAGGGTGTTGGACATGGGCTTAATGGGGCTGGAACCTCATAGGCAAAAACCTATACTGAGATGGTCCAGCAGCTTTTTAACCTCATAATGTTTGGACACATTTTTGTGTTGGGTCATTTCTTTTTGTGGGTGGCAGGTTTGTTAGCCTTTGGGCAGAAGAGGTTAAGTGTGTTTGGATGCTATGACTCAGACTCCATGGTTCATAGATACCTCCAAGTGCCCAATCAGTGTGTCCAAGACAGGCATTGCCATGTTCACCTTCCCCTTCCTATTTAAAAGCAGGCTTTGGGCTGAGCTGATTTGATGTGGTTTTGGTGGTTAAGCATTGGTCTATTGGGGAAAGAACAATTTCCCCACATTGAATTGCACAAAAGCAACACTTCTATACTCCTCTCTGGATTGTCTGTTTAGTTGACTTTAATGAATCCTGGTGGAAATGACCGCATATTTGCGTGATGTCAAATGTAAAATTATCCAGGAATAGAAGTAGGAAGCTTCTATTTAGAGAGATTACATTTGGATTTATAGTGTTGCATTCAAATCATTAATGATATAAATATAAAGTACTTTTCAAAGCTTGGAAGTTCAAAGTATACTCATACCAACTCTCTAATCCAACAGATTTTGAAAAAGTAATAATAGAATAAGGACACAATGACTGGAGCTAGGAACAGCTCATGCATATTAATATTCCCAGAACATTAAACACTTGAAGATAAGTTATGGGGATGGCTCCTTTAGAGATTTGGTTATAATTAATACAAAATAATTGTCAGATATTTTTGATGAGTTTGTTATAATTTATGCAAAATCATTCTTGGATCTTTGACTTAATACATTTTGGTTTCTTTTAGAGATGTTAGAATGGACTATTATGAAGTTATTTTGATGGTATTTGACCAGGAGAGTGGGGAATATTAGATCACTATCCCAGATGCCTTTGCATAGCATCTCTGAGGGGCATGACAGGCAATCAAGACAGAGAAACCCTTTCTGTCATGCTGGTCCACGTAGAGGGTTCCCTTTAGACACACTTCCTATACCAGGTCCTTGTGGAAACAAATTTGGCTGTGGTCTTCTTGAATATTTGTCTCTGTGCTCCAACTTTAGTCTTGGATCTTAATGCTCTCTTGCAAGAAAAGCCTTCTTCCCTCCTTCAAGCAGATATACCAGCTAGCGTCAATGGAAAGAGGCAAGAGACACAGCAAGGGGTTGTGCAGGGGATTGGAGCAGAGCTGACCTAAGCAACTACATCTCAGATCTGGTCTGCACCAGGGAGGAGAGAGAGGAAATGAGGCGGACAAAGGAGTGCAGGGCTCTGACTGTGCCATATTCTCACCTGCCTTCTTAGTGCAAAAGGAAGGTAGAAGAGAGCCTTGCACCTATGCCGCTGACGTTTTAATCCCTTGGATGTTTCACTCTGGAGAACACAGCCCTGGCAATACCTTTGAACTTCACCCCATCTCTTTGGAGGTCGAGTGTTTTTGTCTTGATTGTGAAATATCTGTGGAGAAGAGTATATGTAGGGAGACAGAGGAATGTGAACCTCCTTCCCACCATACCAAGGGCTGCTACTTTGGCTCCCAGTGTCCCCTCTTAGTGGATATGGACAACTGGTGGTGTCAGCCTTATGCAAATGAAGATCCAAGCCCTCCTGCCTTCCAAGCAGATTGTGTTTTTTAACCCTTTGTCTGGGGGAAATTCTGGAGAAAGCATGGAAACAAATGTTTCAGAACCTGCATGGTATGGAGGAAAAGGCAAAGGAGAAGATACAGCAACCTGAAGTCTGATTTCATTCCACATGACCTAACAGCTTCTTCTACTTTGCTAATGCTGCCAGAATACAAAACACCAGAAATGGACTGGCTTTTATGAAGGGGGTTTATTTGGTTACAGTTACAGTCTTAAGGCCATAAAGTGTCCAAGGTAACACATCAGCAATCGAGTACCTTCACTGGAGGATGGCCAGTGGTGTCCGGAAAACCTCTGTTAGCTGGGAAGGCATGTGGCTGGCATCTGCTCCAAAAGTTCTGGTTTCAAAATGGCTTTCTCCCAGGACATTCCTCTCTAGGCTGCAGTTCCTCAAAAATGTCACTCTTAGTTGCACTTGGGATATTTGTCTTCTCTCAGCTTCTCCGGAGCAAGAGTCCACCTTCAACGGCTGTTTTCAAACTGTCTCTCATTTGTAGCTCCTGTGCTTTGTTCAAAGTATCCCTCTTGGCTGTAGCTCCTCTTCAAAATGTCACTCACCTCTGCACTGAGTTCCCTCTGCCTGTCAGCTCATTTATATGGCTCCACTGATCAAGGCCCACCCTGAATGGGTGGGGCCACACCTCCATGGAAATAACTCATCAGAGCTATCACCTACAGTTGGGTGGGGTGCATTTCCATGCAAACAACCTAATCCAAACATTCCAACTTAATCCCCACTAATATGTCTGCCCCACAAGATTGCATCAAAGAATATGGCTTTTTCTGGGGGACATAATACATTCAAACCAGCGCACAGTTCTACCAATGAAAGCCGTCAGTAACCTAGATACTGCCAAATCAGTGAAATTTTTCACCCTTTGGTATTGTGCCAATTGGGCATTCTTGACTACTCCTCTTTTGTTGTTGTTGTTCGAGTCATCCTTTGATTTCTGTGGTATTTCATTATGATTCTTTCTCTGTTATACTAACACCTTTGCCTCTAACTCCTTTATAAATCTCTGTTCCTGTCTGAGATCTACTCAACCCTCAGTCTTTGACTCTGTGCCTCTCTACGTGTTGCTTGTTCTTGGGAACTTTCCTCTCTAGTCATCTCCAACTTCTCTTTTTCCAGTCTTGACTGCTAACCAGTTTCTAGACCTTAAGTCTCCAACTGCCTTTGAGTATTAGCAGTTTCACTGCTCTTCTGTTCCCTCAAATTCAGCATATCTTAAAAGCTAACTTACAGTTCCAAGAAAATTCACTCCCCCTTTCTTCCAATGATAGTATATAGTTCCTTACTGAGTCTTTTTGGCTGCAACCCACCGATACCAGGAAGTTAACGAATTGCACTCGTTTCATAATGTTCCTGCCTTCCTCCTTTGCTTCCCTCCACATCACCACCACCTGGTCAAGGCATGACTGTAGCAGCTTCTTTGTCCTGATTCCCCTCTGGGGCTCCTAGAGGCTGCAGGGTTGATGAAAGTGCATGGGCTTTGGAGTTATATGCAGGTTCAAATCACTTCTATGACTTGTACTTAACTCTTTGAACTTGAAGTGGTTACTGGAATATCCTGGCTTTTTGTTTTCCAGTAATAAAATGGTGCTATCACTATCTACCTCATGGAACTATTATAGAATTCAAGTGAGATGGTAAAGGGAAAGAGCCAAGTAAAGTGCCATAGCAACTGTTCAGAAAACATTTTAACATCATCCCTGTCCAGGCTGCACACATTGCTTTATCTTCCTCAGACACTGCTCCAGTCTATCCCAGCCTATTTTTTTAAGCTCTGTATTTTAAAATTTAGGTATACTTTGTATGCAGTGAAATGTGCAAATCCTGTATATACAGTACTGTCAGTTCTGAAAAATGCATACACTTCTGTAACCCCTGCCCCATCAAAGTATAGAGCTACATCTATTGTCCTAGAAATTTCCTCCATGCCACTTTTCCTAGAAGCAATTACTATTCTAGTTTCAATCAACAGAGTAGTTTTCTTTTGAATATTATATAAATCTTTTCATGCAATTGAGTTTATATACTTCTTTTATTTCTGGCTTTTTTCACTCAGCGTTATGTTTTTGAGATTCATCCATGTTGTTGTGAGATTCATTCATTCATTCCTTTTGATTACTGAGTAGTATTCCATTATATGAATAGACCTCAATTCGGTTATTCATTCTCCTGTTGATAGAATCTGGGCTGTTTCTAGTTTGGGGCAATTTTGAATATAGCCCTGATGAACATTCATGCACAGATCTTTGTGTGGACATATTTTTCATGTCTCTAGGATGAAGAGCCCTAGAAGAAATACTAGGTAATATAATAAATATATATTTAACTTTACAAAGAACTCCCAGCTGCTTCCCATTAGCAGTGTCTGTGAATTCCAGTTGCTCCATATCCTTACCGACATTTGGTGTTGTCAGTTTTCTTCATTATAATTATTCCTGTCTGTGTGTGGTGGTATCTCACTGTGGTTTTAATTTGCATTTCCTTGATAACTACGGATGTTGAGCATTTTTCATGTGCTTATTAACTGTTCATATATCTTTTGTGAATTGACCAAGTCTTTTACACATTTTCTACATAGGATTGTCTTTTTTAAATTGAGTTATAGGAATTCTTTATATATTCTAGATATAAGTTCATTGTCAGATATCTGTGCTGTGAGTATTTTTCCCAGTCTGTGGCTTGCCTATTTTTTTTTTAAGGGTGTCTTTTAATTTGTAGAAGGTTTAATTATTGCTGAAGTCTAATTTATCACTTTTTCTTTTACAGTCAGGCCTTTTTTATTCTTAAAAAATCTTGTCTACCTCCTAGCTGCAAAGATCTTCTCTTACATTTTCTTCTAGAGTCTTTATAGTTTTAGCTTTTATGTGTAGATCTATGCTTATTCTGAAATTAATATTTGTATATTGCATAAGGGAAGTGGTCAAGGATCTTTCTTTTAAAAATATTCAGTTGTTCATCCCTACTTACTGAAAATAGTTTCTTTGCCTAATGAATTCCCGTGTTGAAATTCATTTGACCATATAAATCTTGGTACATTTCTGGACTCCATTTCAGTACCAAGAATCTTATTTGTCTGCCCTTTTGCCAATATCACATAGTCTTGATTTCTGTAATTTTATAGCAGTTCTTGAATTCATGTAATACAGACCTTCCAACCTTCTTCTTTTTTAAAAATATTTTTGTTCTTTTGCATTTCCATATAAATTTTGGAATCACCTTGTTAATTTCTATAAGAAAACATACTTGATCTTCTTAAGAAATCCTAATATCCTGTCCTGACATTTTAAAACATGGTGTTTAAAAGCTTTCAGAAATTTACAAGAAAAAAGACAAAGATCTACTAGAAAAAATGGGCAAAAGAGATATAATAGATACAGTAAGAAATACACAGCACCTGGCTACACCTATTAAATATTATTGCCAAAAGAATTGAACCTGAATTAAATTGAGCCTGTAGGTCTAACTAACAGTTTATAGGAAATACAGGGATAGGGGTAGAACACCGCAAGAGAATCTACAGGAAAAAATGTTCTAATGTCTCAAGCAAATAAATGGCATGAAAAATTGTAGGTGGGAGAATGACTGTTAGAGAGTAAAGGGGACTTACAGTATACAACAAAAGGGAATGTGTGGATCTGGTTTGTATCCTGATTCAGACAAACTAATTGTACAGAGACAGTTGTGCATTAAGTATATTAAGACATTTTGTTAATTTTGTTAAGTGGTAATGGCTTTGTGTTATGTTTAAAAAGGGTCCTTTTCTGTTAGACTTACATGGAAGTATACTATAGCTTGAAAGCGGAGTGCCTCCTGGTGCGATGCATGTGTTGTAATAACTGCTGTTCTGCACTGTATGTCATTCCTGTGATGTCAGGTCTTGTCCTTTGATAAATTTTCCCAATCTTTAATTCTGCATTCCCTCCAAGTATATTTATCTTCAGCTTTGTGGCTCAGTTTTTTGGTGTTGTGTGTGTGTTTTTTTAAAACTTCTTGGTAGTTGGGTGACTTGTACCTGTTTCAACCACAAGGAGTACAACTTTGATGCTTCTGTCATTTTGGTGTCTTTTCTTCCTTTTGTGGCAAAATTAATTATCTTTGTACTCTAAGCATTACTTTGCACTTGTCCTAGGGAAAGTAGATTGGTTTACTGGAAGTGACAATGCACATTGTTTGGAAGAGAAGCCAAAGCTGTGAAGACTGTGTTTGGCAGTTGCCATCCAGTTAATGATCTGGGGCCCAGGGAGAAAAACTTCCTTACCACGCCTGCCCCGCACCCCCACACACAACTGCTTGTGTAAAGTACTCGTTCTTGAAGATTCCTTTATTTTTTTAGGAAACTCTGATTCAGGATCTACCAATGCACAAGGTTCTAGTCGCAACATTATTCCTTGTTGTATTTTCACCATATTTATATCTAACTCAATTTTGTGTAATCAAGATTAATGCTGGATAATATTAACAATAAAGGTGCCAACTTATATGTGATGAATAATATCTCCAAAATGTGAAAATGTGTTTGGCTTGACAAACTGCCAAACTAATGGTGGTGAAGATTGACCACACTGTGTGTGGTTTTGGGAACCCTTGCCTCAAAATCACCTGGGGACCTTGTTTAACAGGTATATTCCTAAATCCCTTCCCAGGCTCCTTAGGAGACTCTCTGGGAGTTGGACCTGGAAACCTGCATTTCAGACAGTGTTCCCAAGTGGATCTGATGCAGAATAAAGTTTAAGAGCTGCTTCGAGTTCATGCACTGGATGGCATGGTATATTTTAAATTTATGATGAATATTCTTTCCTTCTCCCTATTATCTCTTAGGACTCGTCAGTCACGTCTGTAACCTGTTCACTGAAACTGCCAAACTGTGCTTGGATGTGGACAGCAAAAGCAGCAATGAGACGGCAGCCGCACTGCTGTTTTCCCTGCTTGATATTTTGCACAGCATGCTGACCTACACATCCAGTGTTGTGCGGCTGGCTTTGCAGGTAGAGGACCTCTTTTCCCATGTTTCAAGTAGCCCTACTCCAAGTCATGCTTCTCCTTCATTCTCTTCTTTCTAATCTTCCTCTAGCATGTTTTTTATTTTGTGAAAGAACATATATAATTCTATATAGAGAAACTATCAATAAGCTATCTTTGGGTGACTAGTGTCAAGAACAGAATTTGATCACAAAATCTAAAGGGAAAGCAGGGAGGGCCTATTAAGCAAAGACTTAAGAGGGCTAGTTGGGCAGCTTCCCCTTACCCAGAAGGTCATTGCCTAAGGTGCACCTAGGGTCAGCCAAGGAAATGTGCAATCTTTCTTGTCGACAGCTGGCACTCCAGCCCACCCTCAGCAGGCTGAGTTAGCTTGTTATAAACGATAGATGGAGATTTTACTGACACATATACCCACACATGATTGTGTGCATACACACCTAGATACACACGCGTGCATACTCACACATATGCAACACATAAAGTCTGTTACTTGCTTCCCTTTATAGCCAGTAACATGGGATGGCAACATTGTTTTGAAGCACCAGAGGTGTATTCAGGGACTATGGAAAATGTCAGTTTGCTCCATACAGTAACCTAGATTGACTTATTTCATGCTCTATGGAAGAACGGAGATGTGGGTTGAGTACTTTCCATATTTGATGTTGGTGCCTCCACATGCCTAATTCATTTACTGCTCTCTCTAACCTACTGAGTCATGTGAAAGCCATGTGGCTAATATGAATTCATTGTGAATTATATCAAACTGTAGCATACTGTTTGGATAGATGCATAAGCCAAAATTGAAGCCACACTGTTTTGATACTGTGCCAGAAGTCACAGCAGCAGAGCCAAGAATGGATCCCTAGACCCTGGTTTAGCCTCTGCCATTCATCATTATGAAAAATGGCATCTTCCAGCCACAGTGAAGCTGGCCTGGTATTTAATTAGTCTAAAATGCTTCAGTAAATAATTTCAACATCAACAAATACTGTAGATACTTAGTATTTAATATGAACTTGTAAAGGCCCTAGGTGAAAATGTCTTTGAACTTCCTATTTTTTTTTTATTTGCTCATCTATAATATTGAGTACATTTAACATACTTGAGGAGTCCTGAATGGATTTCTCTTAGCTTTTTATCTGTTTTCTAATAAGTCTCTCTAAAGAGAAACTTGTGTCTTATTTCAGATTTCATAGTGGTAGTTGTAATTTTTGAGATGTAGTAGATAGATACTTTCGTAAGACATTGGATGCTAGTCTGTAAAAAGATTGTCTTGTAGCTTGTAGATAAAAAGGATCAGAATTTAAAGAACTCCAGAAAAATGGAGTGATTAGGTAGATATTCAGGAGTGTTTTAAAGAAAACTCCTTAATAGAAAAAAATTTTCTCACTCTCTTTTGTTCAATTTTGCTAGTGTGCCAATAGATCACTTTTTTGTTTTTTTCTTCAATACCACTGTGTGTTTTTACTGCTCTCATCTTCCTAAATCCTCCTCATAATATCTGTCACACATTGCTTTTGGTACTGACCATCAACTTTGATCTCTGTGATGCCTGGTGTCAGTTTGAAAGAGATAGAGTCCTTGAGACTGAATTAAGGGAAAGTGTAGGAAAAAGAAATGGAGTGTGATTAAAGACATCCTTCCGAAACACTGAGCTATCAGTACTTTCCAAACCCATTTAAGTCACCTCTACCATTTGTAAACCTGCTCCATGCTGGGGATTCTTCTGCATTCAAAACCTGTGTCCACTTCTTACAGGAGCATCTCTGACATAGAAGGACAATGTTTGGGTTGATGAGTTTAGAGATGCCAGCATTTAAAATGATAATAGTGCTCAAGATTTATGAAGCACTTTTTCTTTCCTTGGAGGATGGTGGTTTTGTGATGCAAGAATGTGCCCTGGGGAGGTGGAGAGTGGGAAGTGGCAGTTTCAGAGTTTCCATCAGGCATTCAGTCCCTACTGCCCACCCTGCTGTAACCCCTGAGGGAGATGTTGTTACTGATTAAGGGCTCCTGTCCTACACATACAGAGGCCAATAATATGAGAAAAGAAAGTTTTGCAAGTTCAACCAGCAAGGAGACAGGAGGCAAGCTTCAATTCTGTCTCCCCAATCTGGGAAGTAAGGGAAGTTTTATGGGAATGGGAGGTGAGATGTGGGGCAGAGGTGGGGAGGTTTGACTTGGCATAGTCCGACTGGTTAACTACAGAGTTGTCCGTATCTGGTAGAGTGGACTTAAGTCAAATCTTCCTTATTGAAGGGCCTCTCGAATTTGATTTGCTTCTGATGTCTCCCTGTCCTTGTAATATTGGTTCTGAGAGAGGTGACCTTTGTTCCTGGTGTCTTAAAGATCGTCTAAAGGACAAGAGTCTGTGTTTCACACATGCTTGAGTTATATAGCTTGCGGTCAAGCTTGGCTGCCTGCAAAACAAGCTCAGGAAGATTTGTTAGATAAGAAGTTCTGCTAAACTATTTGTAGCCCGCCCATGGTTTCAGTGTCACTGCTAGAAACCAGTGAAAGATGTGGAGGCGGAAACATGCTGGAAAATCACTGGTGTTGAGGGGCACGTAGACTTTGCAGGCTGGAATGCTTTTTTTTTTATTATTATTATTTTATTTATTGAGATTGTTCACATACCATACAATTATCCAAAGATCCAAAGTGTACAATAAAACAATCAATTGCCCCAGTGCCATCATACAGTTGTGCATCCATCACCACAATTAATTTTTTTTTTCAATTTTTAGAACATTTTCATTACTCCAGAAAAGAAATACAGCCAAAACAACAAAACGAAACTCAAATCCTCCCATACCCCTAACTACCCTCCTCCATTGTTGACTCATAGTATTGGTATAGTACATTTGTTACTGTTGATGAAAGAACGTGAAAATACTACTAACTGTAATTAGTTTGCAATAGGTATATTTTTTCCCTATATGCCCCTCTATTTTTTTTTAAAGTTTCAGAGTAGTATTTAATTTTCAGATATTTATAATCATCTTATTTGATATCACAAAATAGTGGCCATGTTATAAATTTTACAGATGAGGATATTGTTGCACTATTCTCACCATACATAGGTTGCAGAACAAATCTGAATACAGATCAATACTTCCCCTTCTTTCTCCTTGGTATATTTACAAACATGCCTACACATAACCCTTGCTATTCAAATTATTTTTATCTGAACCAAGGAACTAAATGCATTGAGATAATTTTGTTTTGTTTATAGGAATTCTCACTGTAAACTATACAAGCTTAGGAATCAGAGAGTAAACAGATTTTTTTCTTTTTTTTTTTTGCCAAACCCTCTATCTGAACTCAGAAGCTAAAATGGTTCAGTATTTTCCATTAACTATGCAATAAATAGCAAATCTTGGGTCCACAATTAATGTTCTTTTGTTTCAGTGTATGAAATAGAAGTTAATAATTGCCACTTAAATTTAGTGGTTCAGTGACTACAATAACAGATGTCTCTCCATATATAAATAGGCATTTTCACCAACACTGCTCCCTATATGCCTTTGCTCTATATACCCCATGCCTGTCTCCAGACAATGGCATCTCATCTACACCAACCAATAAAACATAATTGAGAATACACATTTTTCAATGGTCTCAAAAAGTGTAAGAGTATTCCTTTGGATTTTCAAAAGAAGTCTATATAATAAATTTAATAGTTTTTAATTATTCTTAGTCTAATTCCTGTTTTATCAATTAGGAAACTAAGAGTCATCTCACAAGTTAAGTGAGATGACCACATTTACAATCAGCAAGTCAGAAAAGTGAGGCAAGTATCTTCATCTTCTGACTTCTAGTGTTTCAGAAAGAATGCCATACCATAATCCTGAGTTATCCATTTGAAATAGAGTGAAAGAAATGGTAGCATGGAATAGGATGTGATACCAAGTATGTTTTCTCCTTCATAATGTCACCATTCTGCAATGTCTGTTTATTCCTCTCTGAAATTCAGAATTAAAAATAATTTAATATAGGGTTGTGTCTTATGATGACTATGATGATAATAAAGCCAAACTTATATTCAGTGGTCACTATATGGCTTAAAAATGCATCTTCATCTAATATTATGGAACCTTTCTCCATCTCTCTCTCTCCTTTCTTTGTTTCTCTGTAGGTAGGGCTCCTGTTCTAGTTTGCTAATGCTGCCAGAATGCAAAACACCAGAGATGGATTGGCTTTTATAAAAGGGGGTTTATTTGGTTACACAGTTACAATCTTAAGGCCGTAAAGTGTCCAAGGTAACACATCAGCAATCGGGTACCTTCACTGGAGGATGGCCAATGGTTTCCGGAAAACCTCTGTTAGCTGGGAAGGCACTTGGCTAGCGTCTGCTCCAAAGTTCTGGTTTCAAAATGGCTTTCTCTCAGGATGTTCCTCTCCAGCACTCTTAGTTGCTCTTAGGTTGTTTGTCCTCTCTTAGCTTCTCTGGAGCAAGAGTCTGCTTTCAACGGCTATCTTCAAAATGTCTCTCATTTGCAGCTCCTGTGCTTTCTTCAAAGTGTTCCTCTTGGCTGTAGCCCCTCTTCAAAATGTCACTCTCAGCTGCACTGAGTTCCTTCTGTTTGTCAGCTCATTTATATGGCTCCACTGATCAAAGGCCCACCCTGAATGGGTGGGGCCACGCCTCCATGGAAATATCTAATCAGAGTTATCACCTACAGTTGGGTGGGGCAAGTCTCCATGGAAACATTCAAAGTATTCCAATCTAATCAGCACTAAAATGTCTGCCCCACGAGATTGCATCAAAGAATATGGCTTTTTCTGGGGGACATAATACATTCAAACCGGCACAGCTCCCTTTAGTACCTCAAGTAGGGCAGGTCTTTTATTAGCAAAATCTGTCAGCATTTGTTTGTCTGTAAAAAATTTAACCTCTCCCTCAAATTTGAAGGAGAGCTTTGCTGGATAAAGAATTCTTGGTTGGCAATTTTTCTCTCTCAGAATTTTAAATATGTCGTGCCACTGCCTTCTTGCCTCCATGGTGGCTGCAGAGTAGTCATTACTTAGTCTTGTGTTTTTTCCTTTGTATGTGGTGAATTGCTTTTCTCTTGCTGCTTTCAGAACTTGTTCCTTCTCTTCAGTATTTGACAGTCTGATCAGAATATGTCTTGGAGTGGGTTTATTTGGATTTATTCTATTTGGAGTTCGCTGGGCATTTATGCTTTGCGTATTTATGTTGTGTAGAAGGTTTGGGAAATTTTCCCCAACAATTTCTTTGAATACTCTTTCTAGACCTTTACCCTTCTCTTCCTCTTCTGGGACACCAATAAATCTTATATTTGGATGTTTTATTTTATCTATCATATCCCTGAGGTCCATTTCGATTTTTTCAATTTTTTTCCCCATTCTTTCTTTTGTCTTTCGTTTTCTGTTTTGTTGTACTCCAGGTCACCGATTCGTTGTTCAGCTTCCTCTACTCTTGTGCTATGAGTATCCAGAGTCTTTTTAATTTGGTCAGCAGTTTCTTTTATTTCCATAAGATCATCTATTTTTTTATTTTACTCTTGCAATTTCTTCTTTATGTTCTTCTAGGCTTCATGTCTTTTATATCTTGTGCCATGCTCTTCTTCATGTCCTTTATATCATGTGCCGTGGTTTCATTGTTTGTCTTTAGTTCTTTGATTAATTGCTCTAAGTACTGCATCTCCTCTGATCTTTTGATTTGGGTGTTTGGGTTTGGGTTATCCATATCATCTGGTTTTTTCACATGCTTTAAAATTTTCTGTTGTTTTTGGCCTCTTGGCATTTGCTTAACTTGATAGGGTTCTTTTAGGATATGTATGCTAATTCAGAGACTTCTCTCTAATTTGTCAGATCTACAGCTTGGTGGCGTACACTTTCTCTGACTAACCAGCAGGTGGTGTCTGTGAGCCACCTATTCCCCTCAAGCCAGTTCTCCCCAACTTTGTCTTTGTGGTGTGTGGGGGTCTGATTCTTGTGGGGTCCGACTGGTGTACCAGTTTTGCCTGTGTACTAGGTGCTGTCGACCCTGAATGTGGGGCATGTGTCTGAGCAGTTAGGGAGTGAGGGCGGCTTTAACAATCAAACCTCCCAGTGTTTCTGGAGATTTAAGGCTGCTGCAAGAGTCTAAACCTTCATTTTAGTCTCACCACAGATTGTCTCTGCTGCTGACCTACAAGTCGTTGGTATTGGCGTAGGGTCCCTGGGATTTCCGAGTGTGTCCCTCTGGAATGCTTTTAATTCAAATCCCAGTCACACTACTTTCTACCTCTATGACCGTGGCCAACTTACTTCATCTTTCTAAATGTCCATTTCCTAATCTTTAAAATAGATTTGATAATGACTATTCTGCAGGGTCATCATGAGAATTAAATGATAAAATAAAATATAGTTACACACATATCTAAATATAAAGTACTTTAACATACCTGGTCCAGGGAATGTAACCACTAAAAGGTTGCTGCACCATTACCAGCAACAAGAAGAAAGATGTTCACCTTTTTGGCTCCTGGGGTTTCCTGCAGGCCAGGGCTTCCTCACTCCTGGTTCCTGGCATGCAGGAGGGCTCACAGTTCATATTTGCTGGCCTGAACTAACTCCTAAAGGCTTTTTGTTTTATGTTACACTTACTGTGGGTTTAGTACAGGGCTGGACATCTGTCATTATAGCAGGGATCATAAGGAAAAAAGGTATTAGCTCTCAGGGAGCTTATGGCTTGGTAGGGAAGACTGTCAACAGGCAAATACTGAAGCACATCATCATCATTTTACATGTGTGAAAGCCCAGGATTGAAAGGTACAGGATGCTGCACAGTGAATAAGGGGAAAGGAAGGCCTAAACCTGGCTTGAGGGTTACACAAGGCAAATATTTGACATTAGAATCCAGGTCACCAGGCTTCCCAGTCTGGGCCTTGCCCATCATTTCTGAGGTCACATAGGAGAGTCTGATATTCTCTTGATAGTAGGACAATTCAACTGCTGTTATTTGCAGATGTGCTGCTGTTGCCAAAAGACTGAATGCGGCCACTGCCTCTTCCTTAGTCTCATGCACACATAAAGGCTGCCTGTGGTTGGGGGCTGTCATCCCTATTTTTAGTATCTCTTGGAATTATCCAGTCTGATTCCTCCATGGCCCTCTCTGGGTTGCTCTTCCCCAGGGACTTCTCTCTCTCTCTGGTTGTTGCATGCAGGTGTGATTTTACTTCCATAGCCTACAGGCCAGCTCATGTCCCTCCTTTTGAAAATGTCAGTGATGCCTTATCATCTATTCACAACTTTCTCATTCCTTGGTGAAACATCCAAGGCCTTACACACTCCTGCCCCAGGTTGTCTTTAGAGCCTCAATAGCCAGTCCTCCGTGCTTTCCATACCCAAGCTAGACAGTTGCCTCTCCATTTTCCAAATAGATTCCTTACCTTTCCTCATGGAATTTCCAGCACTTCTAGCCACATTATTCCTCATCCTCACCAGCCAAACTGAGTCAAATGCCACTTTCTCCTACTTCCCCCCACCACCCAAACTTTGTTTCTACCTCTATTATAGCAGTTATCACCTTCTACCCTCTAGCACAGTTGTTTGGAAGCTTACCATCCTTTTAATTAAGCTGTGAACTCTTAAAGAAAAGGGACTGAGTTATACTCATCTCTGTATCATGAGTGGTACACCTGAGGGTGTTTGGGGAGCACAGTGGACATTGATTGAATTTAATTGCTCTGGGCTACACTACTGAAAGTTGAGCTCCAGGGTATGCACCAACCTGTTTGGGACATCAAACAGCAATAGCTTGGAGTTCTGACTGTTTCTTGTTCTCTCCAGATGCCTTACCTTTATTCAGCAAACCTCTGTTGAGTGCCTTTCCCTATGCACTGAATTCATGTAGCAATGCAAGATGTTGTAGAATCGGATTAAACTTGGCCTTTTTTAATGCTGAGAAGTTAGCATTCCAGTATCTCATTTTGGATAATGCTGTTTCAGTTTGCTACAACTGCTAAAATGCAATGTACCAGAAATGGATTGGTTTTTATAATGGGGATTTATTGGTTTACAAATTTGCAGTTCTAAGGCTTTGAAAATATCCCAATTAAGGCATCAACAGGATAGTACCTTCTCTGAAGCCACTGGCATCGCAAGTTCCTCTTTCAGGTAGCAAGGCACATGGCCAGCATCTTCCAGTCCTTCTCTCCTGAGTTTTGTTGCTTTCAGGTCCTGGTTCTTTCAGCTTCTGTGGGTACTTGTTTGCTTCTCCTGGGGCTTTTCTCTCCCAAGCTTTCTGGGTGTTTCTCTGAGCTCTTTGGGTATTTCTCTCTCTGAGCTCTCTCTGGACTTTCCCTGTCTTTTATAGAGCTGCAGCATTCCCTTTCTGGATCTCTTGGCAACTTTGCATAGAGATGGTGGCCAATTGCTGGTATCTGGGTCAGGGTCTGGGTGTGTCTTGGTGACAATAAGAAATAATTGTGTGGATCCTGGATACTCTGGAGGACCACTGGATATCTGGGCAGTGTGTACTTGTTCTTCTGGCCCCCATCGGCTTACTTATATGCATTTGGAAAGGAAGCCGTTGGCACCATGCCCCTTGACTGCTGCCCAGGATCCTGATTTGCCTTATCTCTCCCAAGAGGGAATCAGCCATCTCTGAAGAATAATGTGCTAACATTGAAAGGCCATCTCAGATGGTGCTTCAGGAGGCAAGAGTTCAACAGCCAATATTCAGAAAGTTTCAAGTCTCTAGGATAGGGCTGCACATTCACATTGGGGAGGAAATTCTACCTTTCTGATAAAGTTATTTGGCAGGAGGATGGGCTCCAAGCTAATGATTGTTGTTGTTCCCCTTAGCTGTTTGACTAAGCCTCAACTTGTTAAAGACAGGTATCCTATTTTCAGTAATGTCCTTCTTACCTAAACAAAGGCAACTAAAATTGTCCCATATTACAGAAGGAAACTTGATAATTATGAAGAGGACTCTGGAGTCTGGTTCATGACCGAGGGTGGGGCAGACTGCCACTGGCTCTAATGTCTCTGGCTAAGTTCACAACCTAAATAGGGTTTTGTTTCTTCTCAGTGAGAGAATGTGAATGGAATGTGTACACACGAGAGCAGACACAAAAAATACTCAGTACCTTTTTTCAATGTAAAATTATTTGTTTCTATGATAGAAATCTCCTCTGTAGCAGACCCTTCTATATAACTCCTGGTAGCGGACACATTTAACAGAAAAATCACTCTCTTCAGTACTCATTTCCATTGCCATGTAAACACATACTTCCTAAGGAATATAGACCTGCATTTGAAGTATATCTGCACAGTGATACGTTGGACAAACATTCCAGATGTGATTTGAGGTTGGGTATGCTTATAGAGAAGGAAAGCGGAGCATCTTGCATTTGGTATGCATCATACAATGTGCATAAAAATGCCTTGAGCATGGGTGATTTGGAGTCAGAAAGCCTGGGTTTATCTCCCGGCATTGTTACCCATTATCTGTGGAACTTAAGACAAACTACATAGCTTCTCTAAATATCAGTGTTCTTCTCTGAAAAAATGGGGATAACCGTATATGGCTTCAGGGTGGTTTGGAAAGATAAGGTGCTTAGCCACCCAGGAAGATGAACACAGCCCTCACTCCTCCATTGACAGCCCTGGTTATTGCTTCATCTCCGAGCTGCCCTGCTCGACCTCTGTACTCTGAGCTGGTGGCCACGGCAGGTGTGCACACGCACTCTTGTTGTAACAGAGCAGAACTTCCCTTCGGGTCCTCCATCTGTCCCACACTCTGGTGACCAAGACCAAATGCTTTTTTCAGCCTCCTTCATCTGCTAGACTAAGTGGACCTGTCTTCTACAGCCAAGCTGACTAATCAACCTTTCTCTTTCCCTTTCCCTGTTCAAGGCACAGAAGTCTGTCTCGGGAGGGGACACTCAGGCTGCAGAAGACCTGCTGCTACTCAGCAAACCTCTAACAGACCTCATTAGCCTGCTCATTCCACTGGTAAGAACTGACCTGTTTGGGTGTCTGAGAACATTGTGGGGGTTGAAGTAATTTTATTTGAATTTCATGTTCTCTTGAGTTTTCACAATAGATTTTAATTCCTTTCAAAACTAGAACCAGAAGAAATTTCAGAAGGTGATTTAACCTGGAAATACTAAATTTCTACTTAATTTTAAAACCAGAGGTTTATCATTTCTATAAATGAATCTTTATGTAAAGTAGAATCTCAAATCCACTTACCTTCTTAATGAATGCAAGGTGAAACATTCGACAAACGAATTCCAAGAAGGAAGAAGTCCATTATGAAAATAAATTTCTTTTCAAAAAGATATTTTAGAGTTAAACTTGGCATGCAGGACTCTCCCAGAAATGTAGAAGCAGAGATAAGGACTTAGAACATGCCCCTGTAATCTTCACAGAAATGGGATGAAATAAATAAATAAAACAGGTAAGATCATATGTGACCAGTGAACATTTCAAAAAAAAAGTTAGCAAAAACTTAGTTTGGACCAACTAGACAGTTTTAACCACTTTTAAAGTGAACCCAAAGAATAGACCCATGAATCCCACCCTTGGACAGAGCAGTCAGCCAGAGGTCAGTTGATGAAATTCCATAAAATCTCATGGAAACCTTGCCAGACTTGTGGATCCAAGGACTGGGAAGGAGGTAACGCAGGGGAATGTATCACTTTTGGTTCCCACTATTCATTGCAGAAAAGTAGCTGTTCAGTTCTGTAAAGGCTGCTAGGATGTGTGTGTGTGGTTTTTTTTTTTCCTCCCCTGTGGCTAAGAGGAAAGCCAATGCAGTTTGGATGAATAATTCCATAAAATTAATTGTGTTCTTCAAAAATAAAGTTAGTTGGTAAAAAATGACAGAGAAAAAGAAAGAAAAAATCAATGTTGGGTTATATTAAACAATAGTATACATGAATTAGGAGTCACCAAAAAGTGGCCAGTGGGCTCCCAGTGAAGTGAGGGAATGGCTCCAAACCCCAGGGAAATGGGCATGCTCCTGACAAAGTGGAAGGATCGTGGGTATAGAACTTTGCATGGAGTGACAGGGAAAATAGCAAAACCAACTACTCCAGCTTAGAGTGGGAGAGCTGAACGACAACAGCCAGTTCTCTCACAGGCTAAGGGCAGCAAGCAAATGCGGTGCCAGTGAACAGAAAGGAAAGACTAACACAAACTGCACACTCTTTAGGGGCATATATGAATAAAGACATGAAGCTGCACCATCTAAAGTAAGTAAACTGACAGAATAAGTGATATGTAGGACAAAAATTATATTTATAGCAAAAAAGTTTAAAAAAAATAAAAATAGCTTAAGAAAGACAGATGAGAGGCATTATTGCACAGAGATTAAAGTCATGGACTCAAACCAACTCTGCCATTTACCAGCTGTGTGACTTTGTGCGGGTCACTTAATTGTTCCATGCCACGGTTTCCTTATCTGTCAAATGGGGCTGATGATAGTACCTGATCATGAAGTTACTGTGTGGTTTAAGTGAACAGTGCCTGGTACCTAGTAAGATCTCAATAAATGTAATCGCATAGAAAGTGATACAAATAAGAACCACTGATATTCACTGTTGAAGATGAGTTAGATTCTGCTCTTGGTGATTCACGTGTGGTCTTATTGTGTCCTTCCCTTTCTATGACACAGGGCCCATTCTCCCCTTACAGATAAGCACCCTGAGCTTACACAGCTCAAAAATGCAGAATAGTGGAGCCAGGAGTCTGACCTCAAAGTATACATTTTCCCTGCCACGATTTTACTTGGCCCCTCTGGATTAACTTCTCTGTTATGCTCTTAACTATATTATATGTTTTGAAATGCTTTTGCTGTGAGAGGATACATTTGACTAGAAAACCATTCTGATGTTTTAAGTTTTGGAGGTTTTCAAGAATATAGGACATTTCCTAGTCAAAAAGTGGAGTCACCTCCAGAGACATTTCCCATGGCTAAAGGAGATGTTCTGAATAAAGGTTACTTTTTGCCTTTGTCCCCAAAACAATGACAAACATATAAATGAAAAACAAAATTGCTTGTAGACATCACAATGTGTTTCATTTTAAGACGCATAAAAGGACTTAATTTTTCACTTTATAGAGTTCTACTCAGTTCCTTAGCAGACTTAATTAGGAGATATAAATGATTAAGATATGGCTCAAACTGCTGGGAACAGCAGCATAGAGTGGCTTTGATGAACTTGGGTTTGCTTACACTGCTTGTAACAGCTGCCCTGTTTATGTTGTTTAATTGCTGCGTTTGAGTGATTAGACTTAGATCTCAGAGGGAAGGGAGTAGACAACCTGTCTTCCCTCATGGAGGAATCTGCCTCTTTCAGGATTCTTTGTTGAGCAGACATCTGTCCCAGGTAATCTAACAACCGTAATAGGCCATTATGAAAAATCCCTGGGGTGGAACAGTGGCTGAAACTTGAAATACAGACTTGATTCTGTGCCCTGGAGCAGCCTGGGTGCTGCCAGGGGAGCTTTCTGGAGGTCTTTGAAGCAGATGAAGAGCAGAGACCCAGGAGCTTGGAGCAGATGGGTTTGTTAGCAGCGCAGGTTTGTTAAACAGGCCCTAGGTTTGTTAACTAGGGCAGTATGTGTCTACAAACTTCAAAATCAGAAGACTCCATCAGAAGGCTGACTTTAGGAATTCTGGTGACTGGGGAAGGAGGTCAGCCTAGAACGTAAAATGTGAAATGGTCTTTGTTGTTTGTATTTGATAATTTTGCATTTAACTGTTCATTTAGAAAACTTTGTTTTCTTCCTCTATCATTCTCTTCCCGTCTTTTATAACATGTAAACACAACAGGCCCCTGGCTTGGGCCCTAGATTTGGGGCTGGCAAAGACACTTTTCCTCTCTCTTTTTAGTTCCTTTAAATTAGGTTGAACCAAATGAAACTGCCCATATTTAACTCTTTGTAAGTTAACAAAATGGCAATTTTATTTGGTTCAACCTTATAGTAGGAATATATGACAACTTATTGATCTGTATCACAGATAGTTTCTGAGATTGATATAGCCCTTTTCCATACATGGCACTATCCTGTTAAGACCCCTCATTACTTTACTTGGAATATGATGTGATTCCAGGCAAGAGGTTGCTGAGTCGATGGAGGAGCCCTGGACTGGGAGTCAGAAATCAGAGCTGTGCTGCCTGGTTCTGCTTCTGCCTATGCTGGGTGAGGCACTCAAGCTCTCTGAGCCTGGGAGGATTAAAGAAGGTGATGTTTGGGAAGCTGCCTGGCATGGTGCTGGTGCGTTCCATAAATGAGTTGCTTTCTTTTTAGACTCACAGGTGTCAGGTGTCACATCTCTAAAACTGCCCCTTTAATGACACATTATCTTATACTTGATTTTTAGCTTTTATTCTCAGCTTGTGATTTTTTTATTGGAATAGCCACTCCTGCCTTCAGCGAACGGCCTACCTGAGGCGCCACCTATCCTAAACTCAGGATTCCTTGCAGGCAGGTTCCTGGAGTCTTCTTTATAGACATTTCCCACCCTTGTTTATAGATTCTCCACAAAGACCCTCTTGTCTTCTGTGGTCTTTCCAGGTTGTCTTTTAGGTGTTATCTTGATTATTTACATGTAAGATCTTGGAATCAGATTTCCTTGACTTCTGCCAATGCTAATCCGGTCTCCTGGCTTTTCCCCTGGGGCTCCCTGGAGGAGCCTCTCTCGCTATCCCTCCTAGAGGCCTGGTGCCTTGATGTGCTGTAGCTCCTGGCATTCAGGTGGGGAATTACCCCGGGATGAAATCGTCCTCTGAGAGGTTTTTGCTTGACTGTTTGGGACACTGAACTCCTGATACTAACTTGACCACGCTCAGGTTCTAGTATGTTGCCCACAAGTGTGTGAGCCATATTGTGTATATACACATTTATCACCGCAGCCATTGGGTTTTAAAACGACCTGTGACAAGAACATTGCCATATGTCTTCTCTGGGAAAGATGAGCACTCATTTATAGCTATGTATAAAATGAAGAAAGATAGTAATAACACTATTGAGAACCTCAATGAGAGCACATACAATCTAAAGATAAATTTTACAGTGGCTGTTAAAAAATGTAATAGGTTACAGAATGAGGTGCTGGAATTGCTTTCCCATAGAGAAAAATAAGCAGACTTTCAGTTTTCATCTGACTTGGATGATTTTGCAGGCATTTTGCGTGAAGGCAGGAGAATGAACTTGTTAGCTTTTGAGGTTCTTTTCCAGTGTGATTCTATGAAAATAAACATAGTTGTCCTTAAGAGAATATGAAACCTGTCAATCCATAATTTATGATCTATATTTATGATATCCACTGTAGGAGAATCATAGTGAAGCATATGCATAAGACAGTGGGATAATATGGTCTGTGTTGTCTGGACCACTTTGAGGATCTGATGATCCCAGACCCTCTTTACACCCTTCTCCAGAAAAATGCCTAGACTCACATATATGCAGGGTTCTGCACACAATTTCAGAGGAGTCTTTGAATCCCCAGTTAGTAACCATACTATGAGAAATGGCCAATATAGGATATAATAAGGTGACTGAGAATCTTGAAGAAAAAGATAAAGCAAAGATTGTTTGACCTAAATATTTTACTTCTTAAGAAGAGAAAATGAAGAGCCAGGCTATACATCCTAAATGAGGTGTTTTTTTTTTTTAGCTCACAAGTTATCTGTTTATTTTTCTACGTTCTATTCGTTATTGCTGTTTGCATACCTGTTAACAGTATATCAGATTTATGGTACATCATCTTGAGTTGTACTTTTTTCAGTTAACATTCAGAGTTCTCTGATTTAACATAGTCATATTTATGTTTAGAGTTGTGTGAAAAAAATAGAAGCTGACCAACATTATAGAATTTTCAGCCGCAGCTTTTCATTCATAAGTATTTGCAAGTACATTGAGAAGAACTTTGATTTCCTTGCCTACAACCCTTTACAAAATTCTGCATTTAGCAACCCCAGATCACTTCACAATCCTACATTTTAATTTATTTTTCATTAATAGGTTATTGGGCAAAATCCTGAATTCATGGTTAAATTGTGTTGTAAAACATTTTTCCCAGTATGATATTCTGGATGTGAATTCCAGCTGAACACTTTTTCACTTTGGTTTTAGGGCTGACATTTCCTCAGTATGAGAAATTTAACATTGATGAATAAATTGAAAGCCACCAAAGATTTTTCTTCATTCTGTATACACAGAGAATGTTTTATATAATGTGAAACTTCACATATATTCCACACTCTGCTCTGTATGTAAATGATTTCTCACATTTCTTCATTGACTAACTACTCCATTAATAATTATCTCTTGTTCTCCTTGAGTTTCCTTCTTCTGGTAAAGACTTGTCTATCCTGTTTTCTGGTTCGGCAGTTAGTCCTGCTCTGAGCTATGCTCATACACGCCAAGGCTGGAGCTCAGCTGAAATCTGTTGTAAGTAATTAAAGACATAGGGTTCATCCTGGGATAGTGCAATCATTTTATTTAAGGAGAGATCATAAATAAAGGCATTTACACATTGATTACATTGATGGAGATTTACACAATTTTTTAAAGGTTATAGCTGTGGCCAAAGACTCTTCCATATGCACAATATATTTAATGAGTTCTCTGATGTTGTCTAATAGCAGAATAATGTCTAAAGGTTTTCCCACATAAATGGCAGACATGTTTTCTCCCCAGTGTTAGTTACCTCATATTTTCTGAGGGTAGCTCTATCAGTGAAGTCTAAATGGGTTTTGTAACTAGATAATTAATTGGAACAAAAAATTATGCCACAGCCTACTTTTCTCTCGGAACAGGAATTTCAAGTTTTTAAAAACTTTTCCTTATTTTATGTCAAAGATGGCAGTATTTAGACTAGTTTAAATTGATTGATCCGTTTCGTACCTGGTTATTAGAAAGGTGTCCCTCTGCAATCTGTTTAGGATCCCAGTCCTCACCTGGCACCAAAATGCAAATACTTTCAGACTAGAGGACTGAGCCATCCCCTGAACAAGTTAATGATGCTGCCAGTGACATTTTAGCTTCGACATGACATTTATCAATTCATGTTCCTGAAATCGCTGTGCCAATTTTAGAAATAAATTGTGGACACCAAAGTGGAGGAAAAATCAATTTCTGGTTTTTCTTCTTCTAATTTCTTCATCTCAAGAAATAACTGAGCAGATTTTTCTCTTCAAATGGTGATAGACTTGAACTCATTTCTTCTTGCCTTGTCTGCTGCCTTCATAGTCAGTGCCATGAAATAGAGGTTAGGTTTATGAGCAGGGACCGCAGAGTAAGTAGTCCATTTGCAAGTCAAACCCAAGAGATTGGGCATCTTATTTTACGTTAATCAGCCCCACTAAGGAGTCACTTCCCCATTTATTAGCCAATGTCTGACTTCCTACTGGACATTTCCACTGGATGTGCCACAGACACTTCAGATTCAACAGTTAAAGCTAAACTCATAATCACCCCCTCAAAACTGTCCCTCCTCTTGTGTTCTGTTGGTCAATGAATGAAATTAACCTGCACTAAATTGCCCAAGCCAAGAATGTGGGCATTGTCCTTGCCTCTTCTTTTCCTTCACCATCCACTTCATTCCATCAAGTCCTGGTAGTTCTACCACCCAAACACGTTACAAACCTTTGTTTTCTCTCCATTCGCACTGGTGCTATCATCATGAAGGCCACTGCTGTCCTCTTGAACTTGGAGGTCCACAGAGTTCTCTGCCTCATCTTGCCCCTTCCAGTTCTTCACCATAGGGGCAGAGTGCTTTTTCCAAAATGCAAAATTCATCTTGTCACTCATCTACTTAAAACTCTTCAGTGGGTCTCCACTACTCTTGGCTAAGTTTCAACTTTAAAAAAAAAAGTTTATATCAAAATTTACAGACAACTCTACTCCTTCCAAGGAAAAACTCCCCTTCTTCCTTCTCCCCAATCCCTGGTACTCTCTAGTCTATTTTCTGTCTCTGTGAATTCGCTATTTCTAGATATTTCATATAAATGAAACCAGTGTCTTCACAGGTTTACAAAACCATGCATGATCTGATCCTTTCTTATATCTCCAGCCTCACGTCCTTGTCCTATTCTGTGCTTTGCAGCCCAACATGTTTTCAGTTCTTTAAACATGCCATAATTTCTCTTGCCTCTGCCTGGAACATGCTTTTCCTATTTTACTCAGATGACTCTTCCTTAACCTTCAGGTCTTAGCTTAGAAGTCGCTTCTTTCAGGAAGCCCCTTAAACACTCACAAACACTGGTTAGGCCATCCTTGCCCCCCAGCTCCTGTAGCATCTTCAGCTTCTTCAGGTCTAACACTTACTACACAGACCTGAAAGGGCTTGTTTGTCTCTGTCTCTCCCACTAGACTGTGAGCCCTAAGAAGGCAGGGTCCATCTCTATTTGCTTCACCTATTGGGCCGGGTACTGAGTAGTGATCCGATTAGCATTTATGTAGGAGAGGAAAGAAAGAGTGTTAGCAAATGTAGTTATATTTTCTAACTTTCCTCAGTGTAACTGGAAATAGACCTAGTCTGTTAAGACAAAAGTTCAAGTACAGATTTATCCAGTTAGTTGGTCTGCACCCCGGCTTTCCTGCCCTGGCTGAGCTGGTTCCTCCTTGAAGGTAGAGTGGTGATGACCTGAAAAGTTTGTTTTTAAATCACATCATCTGGATTCCTCTTTAGTGTTGCCCTTTTGGTGCCAGGGTTTGCCCTGACCTTCATTGGGGAGCCTATATTACCCAAACACCTGCACCCCACCTTTGATTGACAAGAAAGGATACAAAAGGGCAGATAGCATAGCCCAGGGACTCCTGTATTTTTACTTGTCCTAACTGCAGTATGTAGGAACCCAGCCTACCATCCTAGCAGCAGGGCTGAGCATGAAAGTCTTTGAGAAGTCCGAATAGATGCCACAGCATCCTTAGCCTTTTCTAACAGGAAATTCCCCAGGGCTCTGATGTTCAATTATTGGATTTTTATAGCTTTAGGTAAGGAAGGTCCCAGAACTGCAACTGTGTTTTCTCCCATTACTTCCTGTGTCTTTGGATTGAAGTGGTTGTGATGTAGCAATATATATTTCTAAAGTAGCATTTGTTACCAACATCTATTCTTGGCCAAGGCTGCCTTGCTTTAAATTGAGTAGGTAAACCTTCACTTATTTGGTGGGATATGAGAGGTGCCAGGGAGCACCTCCTCCAGAAATTCACTCTCCCCCGATGACGACCCAAATTCTGGCATTCTCTGTGTCCTGTGCTAAAGCCCTGTTTCAAATAGTAATGCTTTAAGATGAATTAGTTTCTCTAACCAAACAAGCCTAGGGCAGTGGAAGAGACTGATAGGAGAAAGAGAGGAGGTGGGAGAGTTAGAGGGATACAAGAGTTGAATGTGGAACTGTGAAACATGGGTCATGCCAAAGACAAAGTCTAGTTAATTCAGAGCTTCTTTTAGGGTGTACTTTCTTCCCTATTCCAGTACAATTGCCTTGATTTAAAAACAGAGGATAACAATATTTTTATAAAATTAATATTCACATTTTTATATGCATCAAGGAGGAAATCGAGCCTTGTAACTAAGCTATTATAACCAGATATAGGATTAATTATTAGAGCCGCATAAAAACACATCAGAATTTTGGTATGATTTCATTTTTATACAATTCACTTATCACGTAAGAAATAGAAGGGAAGGTAATAACCCAAGATTTTTAGAGTTCTAGAACTTCTAACAAATTCATTTATGAATTATAGTGTCTCTAAACAGGTGATGTATATAATGAGATCATATAAATCATATAGAAATAGACAGATACCCCAAAAGAAAACTGGGCAGAGGACTTGATAAGAAAATGTACAACAGCAAAAATATAAATACCCAGTGTTAATTTCACAAACCACATTTAAGTTTATTGGTAATAGAGGAAAGTCAAGTGAAAGAAATGAAATACAAGTTTTTACTTATCCATTCGTAAAAGTTGGAAACTAATTGAGGGAATAAGAATTGGTAAATTCAAATATAAATTGGTATATATCAAAAACCTTAAAATTATTTATACCCTTCAGTGTAGTCATTCCACTTGTAAAAATATATGCAAAGGAAATAATCAGATGT